>NC_071093.1:22840637-23188137 GCF_027358695.1 Spea bombifrons
AGCCTGGCGTCATCTTCTGGAGGGTACCATACATCCCGTGACGGTTTATACCGACCATCGGAACCTCGAGTATCTCCGTTCTGCACGTAGATTGTGCCCGAGACAGGCAAGGTGGGCTCTCTTCTTTACAAGATTTAATTTACACATCACCTACCGCCCTGGATCCCGAAATATTAAAGCAGATGCCTTGTCCCGAATACCAGTTACCTCACATCACCCTAAGAGTCAGTCTGATACCATTCTTCCATCCAATTTGTTTCTTACTCACCAACCACCCCTTATGGACTACATCCGTACCTCATCCCGTGGTGTGCCAATGCCAAGAACACATCCTCCTATCCGTCGTACCAGGAACCTTCTCTATTACCGTAACATGATATTTGTACCACGACCAGCTCGTCTAAGGGTACTACAAACCTGTCATGATTCCCTCCTTTCTGGACATGGGGGCATTAAGAAAACCCTAGATCTCGTCCGACGTCATTTTTGGTGGCCTTCACTGGATCGAGACGTTACCTCGTTTGTCCGCTCATGCACCACCTGTGCCCGAACCAAGACCACACGCAAGAAACCGGTAGGCCTCCTCCGCCCGTTATTCATCCCGTCGATCCCCTGGTCAAAAATTTCTATGGACTTTATTGTAGATCTACCACCCTCAAAGAGACACGACACAATAATGGTGGTGGTAGACAGATTTACTAAGATGGCACATTTTATTCCCACCATTGGTATTCCCTCAGCAGCGACCACGGCCACCTTGTTCCT
Organism: Spea bombifrons; assembly: GCF_027358695.1. NCBI lineage: Eukaryota > Metazoa > Chordata > Amphibia > Anura > Pelobatidae > Spea > Spea bombifrons. Next base: position 22,841,403 of record NC_071093.1, read on the forward strand.
GAATACTGTTTTTCGGCTCCATGGACTACCACAGACCATCACTTCTGACCGGGGGGTACAATTCACATCACGTTTCTGGAAGATCTTCTGTCGTAATCTGCACATTCGTCCCACGCTGTCCACGGCCTTTCATCCTCAAACCAACGGTCAAACAGAACGTTTAAACCAAATATTGGAACAATATTTGAGGTGTTATACCACTCACCTCCAGAATGATTGGCTCCAGTTCCTCCCCTCTGCGGAATTTACCTACAACAACCAAAAACAACGTTCCATACAAATGTCACCATTTTTTGCTAACTACGGCTACCATCCTACCATGATTCCGGGCCTACCCACCGGACCTACGGTTCCTGGAATTACGGACCGAGTCACCGCTCTCGCCAGACAATTTGGAACCCTGAAAGAGAACCTGATCAAGGCTCGTAAAACATACAAATTATATGCAGATCGTCATCGATCCAACCCGCCAACCTACCATTGCGGTGACAAAGTCTGGCTGTCCACAAGTAACCTGCGCCTGCAGGTGCCATCGAAAAAATTAGGACCCAAGTTTATCTGTCCTTATGCCATCACCAGGATCATCAATCCAGTAACAGTGCAGTTGAAACTGCCCGCTACATGTCGGATCCATCCCGTGTTCCACGTATCTCTGGTCAAGCCGTGGGTAGCTAACCCTTTTCCTGGTCGTGTACCTCCTCCGCCTGCTCCTGTTGTCATCGATGGGGTGGAGGAGTATGTGGTACAAAAGATTGTTGACTCCAGAATCCGTCATGGACACTTGGAATACCTGATACACTGGAAGGGGTATAGCCCAGAAGAAAGAACCTGGGAACCGGCAGATCAGGTGCATGCCCCCGTCTGTGTTCGCAGATTCCACAAGCTGCATCCTCTCAAGCCGGGTTCTCCACGCCCCCGGAGGTCGCGTCTTGCGGGGGGATCCTGTAAGGCACTTACCTGGCAGACGCAGGGAAGTTCCTCTTCGTCCTCCCGGCAGATACGCCGGCACCGCTCCCTGCTACATGAAGCAGCCGCTCGCATGCGCGGCCGCTTCATGAATATTTATGCGGCTGACCGCTGCCTGGATTCCGCTGCGTCGCTATGGCGACGGTGGACGCGGTTACGTCACGGACGCCGGGGAATGCCTCCCCGGGCTATTTAAACTTCTCAAACCCATCCACCAGTGCTCAGTTGTACTGGTGCTTCCGTACCCATTGAGCCCCTTGTATTTTTCGTGTATCCTGTTCCTATTGCTGGTATCCTGACCCTGGTCTGCTCAACGGCTATCGTGTATTTCTGGAATCCTGACCCTGGCTATTCTTACGACTTGTGTATCTCTGGCATCCTGACCCCGGTCCGCTAAACGGTTATTGTGTATCTCTGGCTTCCTGACCTCGGCTATCCATTCGGCTCCTGTGTTATTCCGGTATCCTGACCCTGGCTTTCCTATAGACTCTGTGTACCTCCGGTATCCTGACCCTGGTCTGCTTAACGACGCTGTCCTGATCACCCGTGCTTACAGCAACACCGCCAAGTGCCCTGTTATCCACCTCAGGCCCCTTGTGCGTGTCCTGTACTGAGCAAGCGTGTTCCTTTCCTGCACCCCGGATTCCTTCTGGTAAGACGATCCTTACACGTGCGCTCGGCGTGTGTACTGAGCGGTCACGCCTCCCGGCCAGTGACCGTTCTACTCACAAGCATTCCTTTTTCTTTCTCATTTTATGGCAGCATTCCCACACAATAAAATGTATTATTTTTCCCCAAAACTGAGTGTAACATTATACCAGAGATTTTCCAGTATATACAGTATATATATATTTTAAATACTTTGTAGCGACACATAAAAAAAAAATGTCTTTTAGTTCCACCTATTAACTATAATAACTGTATTCTTGGATATTATTGGGAAGTCCCTGTGGCTCTGCCCTTTTGATGGATTCACGTAGAAAGTTAAGTATTTCTGTACCTCTCTTTCTCTACGAATCTGTAAGCAGTATTCAGGCCTCTTGGAGTACTTTCGGAAAAGAGCAGAACCACGAGGACCGCCTCTCCCCTGTTCCTCCTATTGGGGAAGTGCTGTGAGAGGCTTGGTTCACAGGGAAACAGACAAAGCAACAAGAACAATAAAAGAGGCAAGAAAAGGAGACAGGGACACAGTAGTGGTCGTCAGAGAATATTGAGTGTAAGACTGAGTTGCAGAACTCTCAGAAATTGTCTGCTGATGGTCTGACCATGAATAGACCTAGCCCTGATTGGCAAGTGATAACTACAAGAGCTAGCATTGTAGTGCAACATACAAATATATATATGTGTCACCTGGTGTAAAATGATTGTATTCTGTGTCATATTTATATATGTCATTGGTCAAGGGGTTAGAACTGTATGCAAATAAAGTGCACTGTTTATTATGCATACAATATACCAAACAACCTTTTTATGATGTGCTTAACAAAAAAATACATACAGGCCATTGTGTGATGTCATCAGGCCACTCATGTGGAGGAACCGAAGCTGGTTCATCACAGAATCTAAAATAAAAAAATATTTTTAGGAACAGAAACATTTTATGCTGAAAAACAAATAGTAACTATTAATGAAAACATTCTGACATCATTTACTGTGAGATTTTCATATATGTTTCAGTTAGTATGACAATGCTCATTAATTACGTATGTAAGTCGAATGTCAAAAAATCTAGTAGAATGGGTCATACTGAAGTGCTCGGTGACTTTAATTGTTGTACTGATAGGATGCCACATTTGCCACACCAATAATTGTGAAGTGGAAGCGACTATGAGTAACAACACCTCACAAATGCTCTTTTGGCCGAATAACTACACATTCCAACAGACACACTCAAACAGCTTTAGGAAAGTGCTCCCACAAAAGTGGCAGCTGTTGTAGTCACAAAAAAGTGTCACGTGAAAAAGAAAGTACACCCTTACTGCTTCCATAAAGAATTACGTAGCAGATAGCTGCTGCTTATCAAAATCCCTTGATTAATTGATCATCAGCAAGTGTGACCACCTCTAAAAAAGCCAAAGTTTTAGCAGTTTGGTGGTCTAGAGCATTCAGGTGTGTATTAACACAATACCAAGGAGGAAGGACATCAGCAATGATCTTAGAGAAGCAACTGTTGCTGCCCATCAATCTGGGAAGGGTTATAAGGTAATTGACAAAAAAACTGTAAAGTCCATCATTCTAAAGTGAGAAAGATTCTTTAAAAGTGGAAAACAGCTGCCAATTTCACCAGGGTGGACATCCCAGCAAATTCACCCCAAGGTCAGACCCTGCAGTACTCAGAGAAATAGCAAGAAGCCCAAGAGTTACATTTCAGATTCTACAGACCTCAGTTAGCATGACAGTACAATGAGAAAAACAAATATAGTTTGTATGGAAGGGTTGTCAGGAGAAAGCATCTTCTCTCTGAAAAGAAGATGGTGTCGCTCGTGTATCACTAGAGGTACTCACCGCAGGAGTTATTCTGCCCAGAAAACTGCTGTATAGGGAGAAGCCCCAACAGTGGTAATCCAGGACTTAGACGATCCCAACAGTGAGACACTCTCCGTGAACACAGGTAGCAGGTAAGTACTGAGTATGGCAAACAGGTACAGGTGAGGATGTCAGACAAGCCAGGTCGGAGCACAGGAGCAGGTTAGCAGACAAGCCGGGTCGGTACACAGGAGCAGGTTAGCAGACAAGCCGGGTCGGTACACAGGAGCAGGTTAGCAGACAAGCCGGGTCGGTACACAGGAGCAAGTTAGCAGACAAGCCGGGTCGGTACACAGGAGCAAGTTAGCAGACAAGCCGGGTCGGTACACAGGAGCAGGTTAGCAGACAAGCCGGGTCGGTACACAGGAGCAGGTTAGCAGACAAGCCGGGTCGGTACACAGGAGCAGGTTAGCAGAAGTACAAGATCACAAAGGCAAAAGGGAGGTCAGGCAGGCAAGGGTCCAAAACAAAGATCAGCAGCAAAACTCAGAATCACAGGTAAAGACCACAACAGGGTGCCTGTGAAAGGACAGCAAGGATTTTTAAATCTGGCGCCAAACAGAAGACCCCGCCTCCGAGCAGAGTCAAGACCATGCCTCCAGACGTCCATCACGTCCACGGCACCAGCCAGAAGGAGTAGCTGCGTCCCAGACAGCGGGTAAGGGAACCCCTCTGGGAACTCCTGCATAGACGGGCAGCCTTAGATCTGCCCGTCGAGGAGTTCCCGGATCCGACCTTCCTCCTCCCGTGTCGGCGGTCGGTCTGTTCGCTGCCGGCACGGAGAGAACGTGTAAGTCTCTTGGGTGCCCGTGCGCTGCGAGCGGTTGTCCGCTCGCCGGCCACGGGTCCGGAGAGAGAAGTATCGGGTCCCTGTGATCCGCGAGCAGACCCCTGCCCGCGGCTAACAGGACCCGAGGACGTGACAGTGACAGATGGCAGCACAGCTTAGGTTTGCAAGCATTCTCACACCAAATGCTACTTTTAATGAAAATGTTAATGTTAACTTAGAGGCCGCTCCTGAATACATTTTCATAATTCAGAAACTGCTGATCTACTTGGATTTTCATGCACAACATCTCTAGGGTTTACAGAGAATGGTCCTAAAAAAAGGAAAATATCCAGTGAGCAGCAGTTGTGTGGACGAAAATGCCTTTGATGCCTTTGATGTCAAAGGCCAGAGGAGAATGGGCAGACTGGTTCTAGATGACAGAAAAGCAAGAATAACTCAAATAACCATTTGTTACAACCAAGGTATGCAGAATACCATCTCTGAATGCACGACACGTCAAACCTTGAAGCAAATTGACTCCTGTCTGCTAAGAAAACAAAACTGAGGCTACAATTCACACAGGCTCACCAAAATTGGACAATAGAAGACTGGAAGAACGTTCCCTGGTCTGATGAGCCTTGATTCCAGCTGCGACCTTCAGATGGCAGTGTCAGACTTTGGCGTAAACAACATGAAATCGTGGATCCATCCTGCCTTGTATCAACGGTTCAAACTGGTGGTGGTGTAATGGGGTGGGGACATTTTTTCACACACTTTGGGCCCCTTACTACTAATTGAGGATCGTTTAAACGCGACAGCCTGAGTATTGTTGCTGACCATGCCCATCCCTTTATGACCACAGTGTGCCCATCTTCTGATACTGTACTCCAATGGCCTCCACAGTCACCAGATCTCAATCCAACTGAGCACCTTTGGGATGTGGTGGAACTGGAGATTCACATCATGGATGTGCAGCCGACAAATATATAGGAACTGCATGATGCCATCATGTACATACAGCCCAAAATCTCTGAAGAAGACTTGTGCATTCAGGTTTGCTCAAATTGCAAATTTATCAAATTGTGGTAAATTCTGCGATTTTTATGAAGCCACGAAAAAGAGGTCAGATTCCCCACGAAAAAAGGTAAAGAAAAGCTCTGAATTTTCGTCTGAAATCCATGTGTGTCTGTATGGCTATGTTATTTTGTGTCTGGGAATATGTGTGTCTATTTATGTTAATATGTGTCTGTGTTTGTCGGTATAGGTGTTTTGCGGGACCTAATACAACACAGGATGATGCACCCATTATGCAGAGACGGTAGTGTCGTCACAGAACAGAGAGCTAGGTAGGAAGTCCAAGGCAGTACAGGATCAGCAGTAAATAAGCGTAATCAGGAGGTTCTGAGGTCGGGGCATGCAGCACAGGATCAGAGTCGGGGAAACAAAGCCAAGGTCTGGTACACGAATGTAGTCAATAGCAACAGGAATATATGAAACGAGAACCCAGAGCGAACACACAAGTGACTCTTCGAACGGGCACTGTATGACTGTGGAAGCGGCGTTAAATAAGGCAAATGGCGGGAAAAACATAGAGACAACCAATGGGAAGCTTTCGTATGCCTAGCGACCCGAAGGAGGTTTTTGGGAAACTGTGATGTGGGCCTGTTGCATACGGATCCTCGATATCACAGCAGAAGACAGGAATGAAATGATGTGTTTTTGTGGTATGATGGGTTCGTCCTGGTGAACGTTGTGATGGCTGTCAAACTGTCGAGAGAGGGCATCCGTTTTGGTGTTTTGTGAACCGGGTCGGTAGGTCATCACGTAGTTGAACAGAGTGAAGAACAGTGCCCATCTGGCTTGACGTGGGTTCATCTGTCGTGCTCCTTCTATATACTGCAGGTTTTTATGGCCAGTCATGACCATGACAGGTTGTTTGGTACCTTCGAGGAGATGCCGCCACACATCAAAGGCGGGTTGAACTGCAAGTAGCTCCCTGTTTCCAACATCATAATTGCATTCAGAGGCTGTGAAACACTTTGAGAAGAAGGTGCAAGGAAGACATTTGGATGTGGTCGGATTGCGTTGCGAAAGAACAGCACCATTCTCTGATGCGTCTACTTCCAGGATGTATTGAAGTGAAGTGATGCTGTCATAATTGCGGATGGCGTAATGCGATGCTGGCGTAATTGCGGATAAATCACCTAGGAACCGATGGACGGCTCCGGTTCCGATAACGGGTAAGTCCGCCCTTGTGGAGGCGTGGTACATGGTAACAAGTCAATGGCACAGTCGTAAGGCCTGTGAGGTGGTAGACGCTCGGCTTGTTTTTTTGGAGAACACATCAAGGTACTCCCAATACTGCTTGGGTACCAGGAGCTTGGGGTCTGTTGGCATGATTTCAAGTGCGAGGTTTACTCGTTGACAGGGAATAGAACAAAGCTGGTGACATTTGTTACTCCAAGCTAGGATCTCTCCTTTTTCCCAATTGATACGTGGGTTGTGAGTATGAAGCCAGGTGTAACCCAATATGAGAGGAGCATGAGGAGACTGGATAATCTCGAACAAAATGTTTTCTCTGTGGGTTGCTCCTATGTACATAGCAAGAGGCGAGGTCTCCTGAGTGACTACCCCTAGGTTGCCGTCCACAGCAGTAACAACTAAAGGAGTCTTTTAGATGCATAGGGGCAAGTGGTGTTTTAGTGCCCACTGTTCATCGAGGAACACACCAGTATGAAAGCTTGGGTGACCACTGAGTGGTCTTGCCACCTAAGCGAAACAGCGAGCAACATACGGTTTGGAGGAGTGGTGATGCATGACATGACGCCTAGGCATGACGCCTAGGGGTTCTCCTCCATCGGTCCCTAAGCTCTTTTGTTTCCCGGGTGTACGGGACAGGTGCGCAGTAGATGGCCAGCTTGACCACAATAGAACAGAGCCCAAGGTTCCTCCTCCTTGTTTTTTCAGCTTCAGTCAAATGGCGTATGGTGCCATTGGTTTGTCGGTAGTAGGGCTAGTGACAACCTGTGGGGACTGGGGCGTAGATAAGCGCATTCAGGAGAGAAACATGGAAAAAGAGAGAACCAAACGGTCTAGGCGTTATACTCCTCAGTATAACGCCTAGACCGTCTGGTCCTCTCTTTTTCCATGTTTCTCTCCTGAATGCGCTTATCTACGCGTAAACAGAGAGCAATGAACTCCTCCAAGTCGGACGGGAAGTGATGGTACAGGAAAGCGTCGTTTATTTTTTCGTTCAGTCCCTTGCGGTACGCTGCTCTCAAGGCTCCCTTATCCCATTTGGCTCACAAGCCAGCGTCCGGAACTCGATGGTATACTGGGATAGAGGCTTATGTCCTTGTTGGAGCTCCAGTAAGGTGGCCTCTGCTGTCTCCCTGCGGCCAGGCATATCAAAGACCGACCGTAGAGCTTCAATGAAGGCAGGGCAGTCGTCGAGTAGCTCTGATTCCTGCTCAATCAAGGGAGAGGCCAAGAGCAGTGCTTCACCTTTCAGCAACGATATGATGAAGGACACCCATTTGGAATGAGAATGAAAGGCCTGAGGGTGATTCCCGAAATGGAGAAGACATTGATTCAGGAAACCTCTGCATTCCTTGGGGTCTCCTGCAAACTTGTCCGGGAGTGGTAACCGAGCAGTAGCTCCTGGTTCCTCAGGACTAGGATCCCCTGACGCAAAAGGAGAGCGCACGGGTGGTGTAACTGCCAGTTATCAGCTCAGTCATGGTGTCCATTTTCTGTGCCAGCGACTGTAGCTGGGAAGAGTTGGATGTTAGCAGCTGGACTTGCTGCTCCTGGCTGGAGAGAACACTTGCCATCTCCGCGGGGTCCCTGTTAGGCCAGTTCAATGTGTTATGCGGAATCTAGGACAACACAGGATGATGCACCCACTATGCAGAGATGGTAGTGTTGTCACAGAACGGAGAGATAGGTAGGAAGTCCAAGGCAAACAGGCAGTACAGGATCAGCGGTAAATAAGCATAATCAGGAGGTTCCGAGGTTGGGGCAGGCAGCACAGGATCAGAGTCAGGAAAGAAAGCCAAGGTCTGGTACACGAACGTAGTCAATAGCAACAGGAATATATGAAACAAGAACCCAGAGCGAACACACAAGTGACTCTTTGAACGGGCACTGTATGACTGTGGAACAGAGTTAAATAAGCAAATGGCGGGAAAAACTGAGAAACAACCAATGGGAAGCAGGGTGACGTCATCGCGTCTGACGCACACTAATGGCGTTGGCGCGATAAACAAAAATATCATCTGTGTGTGCTACACACGCGAGCGCCGCGGGTGTACCACACTGGCAGATACCATGCGAGTGCCCCGGGCACGCCGCGGCAGCTCGTACAGAGCCGTTGGTGCGTCATGCAACCGCTGTGCGCGTGCCGCATCGATGTGCGCGTCCCTCCGTGTACGTGCCATGCGCCGTGTGCGTCATCGCACAGGAGCCGCCCACCCGTGGGACCGCGGCGGATATGGTAGGTACAACAATAGGTAAGTCCTATGGGTGCGATCTGGGTGATGTACTCCATCACCTTTACCCCACCAAGTACTTTAACCCCTTAATAACAATTGCTTGATCTGGGATGTCATGCACTAACATCCGGTTAGTGACAATTGACGTGCCAGGGCCATGGAAGGAGTTAAAATATCAGCATTTGAATTACCCTGGGGTGTCTAGTTTTCAAAAATGCATGGTTTTATTGGGCACATTAAATTGGCCGGCTTCAAAGATGTACTAAATAGGGCATGGGCACAGGATCACCAAATAAAGTTAAAAATTGAAAAACGTGCATTCCCCAAATGTGTTCCTTTTGCCCCAAAACAGCCAGGCAAACCCATGCATGGGGGGAATCACTGTACTTTGGGGATGTTGCTGAACACATATTGGGGTGTTTTGTGACAGTGACGTAAAGTGCATGGAAAGAGTTAAAATACTAACAATTGAAAAATATATGGTTTGATGGGATAAATTGTAGTGGCCAGCTTCAAAGACACCCGAAATGGCACATGGGGGAGGAATTAGCCAGATTTGGAAAAAAATGGTTTAGAAATAGCAAAACACTACTTGTACTTATTGCCCCAATAAGTACAAGTAGTGCAGAAAAAAGCAAAAAAACATAAAAACTGAGTATTTCTAAACTCAGGAGAAATAGTAGAATCTATTTAGAAGGTTTTTCCATTAGCTTTTATAGATGAGTAAAAGTCAGAAAAAGCCATTTTTTCTAAATTTTTCACCATATTTTATACTTTTTGATGGTAAATGATATGATACAATCAAAACAATTACATCTAAAGAAAGCCCGTGTTGTCCTGAAAAAAACAATATATAACTTGTGTGGGTAAACGAGAAAGAAGATAATAACAGCTAAACATGGGCACTGCAGAAATTTTAAAACAGCCTTTGTCACGAGGAGTACAAAAAATAAAATCAGCCTTTGTCACGAAGGAGATCAAATCCATTATTTAAACTTGAAGAAAAACAAAAAATAATTACTTATTCTTTAGCTGAAGCTGCAGCACCCCACCTACTCCATGGTCCAACAATATAGAAAATCAAAAACGCAAATGTTTCAAATGTACTAATTTAACACACACTATTTTTTTATGGCTCCCAGCTAAAGTACAGACATTTCCATTGGCTTTAATTGTAACATTTTTTGTAGTCATTGTCTACTTTTCATGTTTGAGAATTTCATTTGAAACAGATAATGTTATTAATAACCAATAGGTGTAGTATAGTGGTATGTAGAGCTTCAAAGAGATGTATCTGGATCTCACATGAAAAAAATAGTGTAATATGTAGCCACAAAATGTACAAAAATAAAGTTGATTGGACTCGTACATTTGGTGGGACTTCCCCAAGCCCATATATATTCGCATGTATCAGGAACGGGATATTTTTCTCCTTCCTGAAATTAACCCCTCGCAGTCAGAGAAAAATAGGAGTTTGGAGGTTGTAAAATAATTTTTATTAAAGCTTCTTCAAAGCTTAAATAATAAAGAATAATAATAAAGTCAATTTTAAAAAATCTACTCGTTCCTTGTTTTAGCAATCTTCCAATTCGGATTCGCGGAGTCCCACGTTCAGGTGCGGTCAGGAATACAAGCGTACTTGGAGCAGTAAAAAGCCCCCTCCCTTCTCCTATATAAACGTCAGCACATATGACGAGTTTCGCTCAAAGGCTTCATCCGATACGTGTAACCGACTTTCTCTTCTGTTCTTTATAAAGGGTCTAAATTCCAGAGTTTAATGCGGTGTTATCAGGGCCGGCCCGACAATGGAGCCGAGTGGGGCAACCGCTCCAGGTGGCACTTTTGAAGGGGTGGCACTTTGCTTTTTTTTTTTTTTTTAAACGAAAGACAGAGAAAGGGGCGAGTGGTTTTTGCTTACCAAGCTGTCGGTACCCGCTCTGCACCCCTCTCTCTCTCCTCTGCGGCGAGTCTCCCTGTTCGGTCTCGGTGCCGGCTTGTAATGCTGAGTGCCGGCGCTCATTTCCGGCGCTCAGCATTACAAGCCGGCACCGAGACCGAACAGGGAGACTCGCCGCAGGACTGCTGAAAGGTAAGTACATGGGGGGGGGGTAAGGGTAGATAATAGGGAGGGAGGGAGAGGAAAGGTAGATAATGGGGGGGGCGGCAGGGATGGAGGGAGAGGAAGGGTAGATAAGGGGGGGCGGCATTTTAAAATTCGCCCCAGGCGGCATTTTGCCTTGGGCCGGCCCTGGGTGTTATCAATACACAAATTAAATGTACGGCACTTATTATCTTCAGGATTGTGTCCAAGTAAGTGAACCATTTAAATCTCAATAAGGGGGAATCTAAGAAATATATATCAATATAAAGTGTTACTCAAATTCTCATTCTCAACCCCTTCAATCCCCTATGGACGTACCGGGACGTCCAAAAACGCCTCTTAAGAAACCCCTATGGACTTACCGGTACGTCCAGCACTTCTTGCAGCGTCAGGGACACATCCCTGCCTGTCATTAGCCTTTGGCGACTGACCCACATCCGGGGCAGTCCACCAGTGCCACACAACTGGCAGTAACGTCACATGGTACGTCCAGCCCTTCTTGCAGCGTCAGGGACACATCCCTGCCTCTGCACGGGAGATCAGGCTGTTGTTTGACAGCCTGTACTACCCCCTGGCAGCAGAAGCCAGCGTCGCTGGCTTTCTGCTGCCCGATCCCCTGTAACAGCTACCAGCGCGAAGCCGGAAAACTGTTACAGATGAAAATGCCCGATCGCGCGATTGGGCTTTCCCTTCCGGGTCACGTCACTACTGACGTCACCTGGAAGTTCACGGGAGGACAGAGTATGTCTAGACCCTGCTGGGCTACCCTATCACTCCGATGAGGTGCCTGTAACAGTTACCGGCACGAATGCCGGTAAACTGTTACAGATGCGATCGGGCATTCCCTCCGGTCTGTCATTAGCCTTTGGGGACTGCCCCACATCTGGGGCAGTCCCCAAGTGCCACACAACCGGCAGTAACATCACATGATCGCTGTGATGACCAAAGCGATCGTGTGACCGTTACTGCAGATGCTCTACCTCTCTCCATTATTGCGATCTGAGAGACAGAGAGACCGAGCATCGTGACAGAGCTGCAGTGTATAGTGGGAAAACACTACACAAAAATCAACACATAACCCCCCAAATACCTATCTTACCCTAATTAACCCTTTCCTCCCCACGATCTTCAAAAAAAACTTTAAAAAAAAATTGGGTTTAGTTTGGTGGGTGGTTAGAGGGAATTGGGGATAGTGTAGGGTTTTAGAAATTGGGTAGGTAGGTAGGCTAGTGTGTAATGACGCAACGTGTCTTCAGCGCTGAGGAGGCTTATGACTTCCTCACTCAGTCTGATGGCGAAGTCACTCTGACTGCGTCAGACGACGAAGCCACTCCGACTGCATCAGACATTGACCCAATATCTGATGAATCTAGCTGTGCGTCAGATAATGACGATTCAGAGGAAGATGATAATGGCCAGGTTCCACCTGCGAAAGCCAGGCGTGGAGAGCCTGACTCTAAATATAATTGGGTGCCCCCAAATATGATAGACCCAGTAATCCCTGCTTTTACTGGGTCTCCTGGCATCAGATGTGACATTGATGCTAGTGAGCCAAAGTCTTTTTTCAATCTAATGTTTGCCCCCGAGTTTTTTGAGCTGCTAGCAGCACAAAAAAACATCTATGCAGCCCAGTGTCAGGCAGACCAAGGAGACAGAAGCCAGACCTGGTACCCTTATTTTGGGCCCTGAACCTTATGATGGGCATTATGAAAAAGCCCACTATTCGATCATATTGGAGCACAGATCCCATAATATCCACCCCTGCTTTTCCCCAAATAATGCCCCGGAACAGGTACTGTTCCCAATTCCCAATGCCCCCCTAGAGAGCACCCCCAATTTGACTGTTTATATAAATTGAGGCCCATTATTAATTATTTTTCCAGTAAATTCCCTGAAATTTATGCCCCCGATAAAAATGTTGCCATAGACGAGTCACTGGTCCTATTCTAGGGTAGACTGAACTTCAAACAGTATATCCCGTCCAAGCGCTCAAGGTACGGTGTAAAGTTATATAAACTTTGCGAGAGTGGGACGGGATATACTGTTTCCTTCAGAATCTACGAAGGGAAGGACAGTCACCTTGATCCTCCTGGCTGCCCACAATCTGTGGGTACTAGTGGGAAGATAGTGTGTGACCTGCTGTCCCCCTATTTAAATAAGGGCTACCAGCTCTAGGTGGATAACTTTTAAAGCAGCCCAGATTTGTTTCATTTTTAGGCCACTGTTAGGCCAACCCACAAGGGTTATCCTAAAACCTAACATACCCAAAGCAGAGACACGGCACTACCAGTGCTCTGCGCAGTCAGGAGCTGTTGGCCCTCAGGTACACTGACAGGAAGGATGTGTATATCCTCTCCACTATACACAACGAGAACGTGGTTCCTGTCAGTGTACGTGGGGAAGGTGATGCACAGGGACTCAAGCCTTTGTGCATCACCGATTACAACAGGAACATGGGGGGTGTAGATCTTTCTCACCAGTGCCTGCAGCCGTACCCGGTGCTGTGTAAGACCAAGACCTGGTACAAAAAGGTAGCCATTTACCTTACCCAGGTTGCCATGTACAACACATATGTGTTGTACAAGAAATGTGCCACTGGGAAGATCTACACCTTCTTAGAGTTCCAGCTCAAAATCCTGAGGGATATCCTCTTTGAGCAGTCAATACCTAACGTGCAGGATGAGAATGTCCTGCATCTTACCGGCAGGCATTTTCATTGTACCCCCCACTAGTCAAAGAGGATATCCCTCATGATTTTGAGCTGGAACTCTAGGAAGGTGTAGATCTTCCCAGAAATGATGCAGTCTGTTACAAAAAGGGTATTAGGAAGGACTCCAGGTACCACTGCCCTTCCTGCCCCTCTTTGCCAGGACTCTGCATCGATGAGTGCTTCATGATCTACCACACCAAGGTAGATTATTACATTTCCATTATACTTCTTTTTTTTGTGTTAGGGTGAGCCACAAGGGGAAAAGGGGGGTATTTTCAATTGGCACAATTCCATAAGTTTTTGCCCTGCAAATTAAAAAAACGTAAATAACCATATGCATAAAAAACCTATGCGTGTGGGGTATTTCCGTAATCAGGAGAGTCGGCTGAACACTTAAGGCTGGATTTCTCTGCCATAACGTATACCATGTGCAAAATATCCTAAGCAACACAGATGTGTTGACGAAAAATAAGCGCATTAAATTATTACTATGACTGACTTTGGCAGTGATTGATGGCCAAATGGCTGCATGGAAAATAGCCAAATGCTCCTGGTGAAATACTCTGGTAGACTGCTATCCAAAAATGTATACTTTTATGGGAAAATGTTCTCCTGGGGGACTGCTAAGCTGCTTCATAGATAGCATTGGCTTGGCACACACCGTGATCCAGTATGCCGGCATGTTACAACTTATGCCCTGTAATGTCCAGAAAACCACACAAAATCTAGGCATGTGGGGTATTTCCGTAATCAGGAGAGGCAGCTGAACACCTTAGGCTGGATTTCTCTGCTGTAACACATACCCTGTGCCAAAAAAACAGAAGTGTTGGTTAAAAAAGTGCAGGAAATTAGAGCAACGGCTGACTTTGGTAGTGATTGGCGGCCAAATGGTTGCATGAAAATTGTCCAAATGCTCTTGATGAGATACTCTGGGTTGTCTGCTTTACAGAAATATATACTTTTATGGGGGTATTTATAATTAGGGGGGTGCTAAACAGGCTCAAATGAAACATAGGTCTACTAAAGCAAAATGTGAAAATTTCATGTTTGGAATCTATAACGCGCATGGTCCCGTTTGTGCCCTGTAATGTCCAGAAAACCACAAAAAAACTAGGCATGTGGGGTATTTCCATAATCAGGAGAGGCTGAAAAATTTAGGATAGATTTCTCTGCCGTAACACATACCCTGTACAAAAAATACTACAAAATACGAAGACGCGTTGGTGAAAAAAGTGCAGGAACTAATTTCTGTGGCCACCTTTGACAGTGATTAATGGCCAAATACCTGCATGTAGAATGCCCAAATACCCCTGATAGGATAGCCTGGATTGTCTGCTTTACAGAAATATATAACTTTGTGGGTGTTTTTGTTTTATTTGTTTAAAATTAGAGTTGCAGTCCCATCATACCTAATGTAAAAATTTAACGTCTTTGTATGAAGTAATGTACACCTTATAGTATGTTGCCTATATGTGCTGGGAAAGTATGAACATTCTATATAAATTAGGTATTTCTGAAATCAGTTGAATTTTGTGAAGATTCAGAGGGAATATTTTAAAAAAAATTAGGTGTTTTTTTCTAATTTTTGCTAGTTTTTACTAAATTTCTAATTCTAAATTTTCAGCTAATCATCCAACTATGGTATCAAAAGAAAGCTCTATTTCTCCTTGAAAACACAATATATAGTTTACATATGTACACTATTCACAGGAAAAGAGAATAATTGCTGAACTGACATATAAAATAAAGAATATAAAAATATATAAATATAAATACAAAGCCCTACACAATTCTTAGTCATTAAATAATATATTTTTAAGTCCCCATGGGCAGATAAAAAATAGATGCAACAATTCAGACATTTGTCAATATATATGATAAAAATAAATATTTATAAACTCAATATAAATACACTCTACAAAACCAATAATCCCTAAAATGGATATATTCATAATTACATACATATTTGTGTATATATATATATATATATATATATATATATAAGTTTTTTTCACTAAAAATCAGAATTCAATTTATACATATATAAAAATGTTAATGAGGATATGCATTCATCCTAAATATAAATATATACAGCTAAAAAATATATCAATGGATATATAAACATAATTTATACTTCATGTGAGTAAATATCTACATATATAGCGATTTAAAATTATACAGATTTGAAATTATTAAAATCCCTTTTAATAAATTAAAATTATAATTAGAATCTCATTCAATATACAGTGAGTGTGAAAGAAGTTTCCCCATTTTTGTTTTGTTTTATATACCGTATTGGCTCGAATATAGGCCGCACTTTTTTCCCCCACTTTAAGTTTTTAAAGTGGGGGTGCGGCCTATATTCGGGCTCTAGCGCCCGACGCCCGGGACATGCAGTCCCGGGCGCCGGGCAGGCAGCGGGGTTAAGATACAGATCCCCCGCAGCGGTGCAGGGGACCTGCATCCTACTCCCCGATACGCTCAGACAGCCTCCCCTGCCAGCACTTCCCACGGGGGGGGGGTGCCGGCACGGGAGGTTATCTAAGCGTTTTACCTCTGCCCCCCCCTCCTCGACTTACCGGAGCAGACTCCCGGGTGTCTTGCGGGGTCGGCGGGAGACATTTACGCAATACGCGCATGCAACTTCCGGTACCGGAAGTTGCATACGCGTATTGCGTAGATGTCCCTCGCCGGCCCCGCAAGACAGCCGGGAGTCTGCTCCGGTAAGTCGAGGAGGGGGGGGCAGAGGAGGACAGCGGCAGCGTATCGCGGGGAGGGAGGACAGCGGCAGCGGATCTCGGGGAGGGAGGACAGCGGCAGCGGATCTCGGGGAGGGAGGACAGCGGCAGCGGATCTCGGGGAGGGAGGACAGCGGCAGCGTATCGCGGGGAGGGAGGACAGCGGCAGCGTATCTCGGGGGGGGGGAGGACAGAGTGGCAGCATATCTCGGGGAGGGAGGACAGTGGCAGCGTATCTCGGGGAGGGAGGACAGTGGCAGCGTATCTCGGGGGGGAGGACAGTGGCAGCATATCTCGGGGGGGGGACAGAGTGGCAGCATGTTTTTTTTAGTGCTTTTTTAAAGAAAAAAAACTTTTTCTTTAAAAAAGCACCAAACTTTTAGGGTGCGGCCTATATACGGGGGCGGCCTATATCCGAGCCAATACGGTATATATATATATATATATATATATATATATATATATATATTTGTGTAGATGTTTTCTCCATAAAGATTAACTTAACTCATGTATGTTTCAATACAGATCGCAACATATGCGGGGAGCATATTATATAATATTTAAAACATATAAAGTATTCATACCTTAAATTAAAATAAATGGCAAGGTTCGAAATCATTATTTAACCCATTACGTATCAAAATCTTCAAGACGTAAATCCACTTCATAAGCCTTCCCCAGTTGGTTTATGAAATGACCTCCCCTCCAGAAAGTATTTATCTAAGAGATTGCTATAAAATTAAGATGTCTAGGGTCCACATTGTGATATGTTGCAAAATGTGATGACACACTATGGTCCTGAACACAGTTTTTTACATTTCTCATTTGTTCTTCTACCCTTGTATGTAATGCTCTTGAAGTATGACCCACATATTGAAGGACGCAGGGACAGTTCAGAACATATATAATGTTTTTTGAGTATCAAGTTAATTGTTTAACCCCTTTTGTACTGGGACGTACCTGGTACTTCCTGGTCACATGTCACCGTCAGCCCGGGATGTACCATGTACGTCTGCCCAGATGCCCTCGAGTCTTTGATCGATTCTGTAGGCTGAAAACGCGATTGCAGGAAAAACAGCAATCGCGTTTTCAGCTGCCACAGGCAGCTTCAGGGAAGGGGGTTGTGTGTTGATTGGGTCCTGACACAACATCCCCTTGCTGCATGATCGCTCCATGAGAGCGACAGTGCAGCGTGAACCCCTTCAATGCCGGGATCATTTTAGGGGTTAATACCCATTTTGTATGGGGCTCTGCTGCTGGTGGTCTACCTGGAAGCCTCCACTAGCCTTTTGATGACTCCTGCAGGCATGGAAGGGTTGATGGGAGATTCGGACTTTCTCTGCGGTTCCCCATTTAAACCTTTCAGACCAGCTACACCTTGCCTTCTGTTGGTCGTCTATGCCTTGTGCTAGTGCCCAGATAGCGTTTACCTTCCTGATACCTGTGTTTGACCTTGGCTTGCTTGACTACGTCATTATCCTGAATCCTGACCTCGGCTTGTTTACCGTTTATCCTGATCTCCTGAATCCTGACCTCGGCTACGTTTATCGATTATCCTGCTCTCCGGAATCCTGACTTCGGCTTGTATGAACTGTTCTGTCCTGGAGTCCTACCTGACCACGGTGTCTCCTATTACTTGTACGTGACAGAGGGTGAGAGATTTGATAATAAAATGTAGTTATGATAATGTGAAGTGAAAAGAGAGAAAAAAAAATAAAAAAAATAAATAACAATAAAAAAAGAAGGGTCTTTGTGAGGGACTGTGAGAATAATGTTGTAAAATTATGATTGTGGTAGTGGTGGGGGCCTAGATTAGAGGAGAAAAATAAATAAATAAATAGAAAATAAATGAATAATAATAATAAAAAAAATGTAAAAAAAAATACTTTTTTTTAATAAAAGCTATGATTGAGAAAAATATTTTTTTTGTTTTTATTTCCTTGTATTTTCCAACCTGTCCCCCAGTAACGCACATCTGCCCCCAGGCTTGCCACACCAATATGGCACTGTGCCCCATGGTATGCCTTTTGACCCCCTATGTGCCACTCTGCCTCCAGAAATGCCTTATACCCCTATATGCCACTCTGGCATTTAGGGGGTTAAAAGGCATATTATGGGGCAGAGTGAAATAGGGAGGTGAAATGCCTTATACCTCCCTATATGCCACTCTGCCCCATAATATGCTTTTTAACCCCCTAAGTGCCAGAGTGGCAAATAGGGGTATAAGGCATTCCAGAAATGCCCTATGCCCCCATTTAGCGCACACACACACACACACACACACACTTACTTACTTACTTACTTACCGGTGCTTCCAATTTCATGCTGTTTTGCCGGGGCAGCGGGTTAACGTCTCCTTCTGCTGCAGCCGGAAGGAGGTGGAGTTGGCAGCGGGGGTTTGTCTGCGTCCGTCTCGAATACCTTCCCCGGCTGTCAGAGATCAGAGTTCCCCGCACCGGTGCGGGGAACTCTGATCTCTGACAGCCGGGGAAGGTTTTCGAGACGGACGCAGAAACCCCCGCTGCTAGCCACACCTCCTTCCGGCTGCAGCAGACGTTGTCTACGTGGATCGCTGCCCCGGCAATACAGCAGGAAGCACCGGTAAGTGTGTGTATGGGGGGGGGGAGACAGGAGGATCCAGGTCCCCTGCAGCGGTGCGGGGAATCTGGTTCTTAGTCTCATAATCAGACCTCTATTTGAGGTCTGATTAGAAGACGACCCCGATTAGAAGACGAGGGTTATTTTTCAGAGCATTTGCTCTGAAAAAAACCTTGTCTTATAATCGAGCAAATACGGTATATATATAAAGTTCTTTGTCTGCCCTAGATTCTAAAGTGGTTTATATCAAACTTGGTTGGTTTTAGCTATTCTTGGGTTTAGCCAGCTTTCTAGGTCGTCTGGAGAATCAAATATTTTAGGGTGACCCTCTATCAAGATTTTGCCTGCAGGTCTCCACTGATACCTAATTCCCTTTTTTTAGGGTTTCTAAAGCAGTAGTGAAGCTCCTTCTCCACACCCGAGTTGCTGGAGAAATATCTTGGTATATTTGTATATCTTTAAATCTTTGGTCTTGTTCCTTGTTTTCTCTGAATTCCTTCATTATCTTTTCTTTTAAATCAAAAGAATAAAACTGAATTATTACATCTCTAGGAGTTGAAATGGGTATTTTTTTTCGTGTAAAGAGACTATGATATCTTTCTAATATAGGCTCTTGAGTTAGTTGAATCGGAAAAAATGATTTGGAAAAAGTCCAAGAGAAAGGTCAATAAGTGATCCTGATTAATTGATTCAGGGATATTTCTATTTGCTCTGCACGATCTGTCCTCCATATCCCTTAGTTTGGTTTCCAAAAATTTCACTTTTAACTTTATATTTTGTGTGGTAGTTGTTAAAGTAGAATGATCTTTCGTGACTGTTGTTAATTTCTCTTCCAAATGATTGACTTTAACGAGATCTTTCATTTCTGTTTTTAATTCATTTTTAATTTCTGTGCAGTTCCTTTTAATTTCTTGTGTGAGTGTCAATGCTTGATTCTCAAAGCATTTTTGGAGGAAATTCTCTGTTATAAAGTTAACCTCTAGTGGGTCAGCACTCCCTTGAGCACTTGTTGTTTCTGAGTCTGATATGTTTGGCTCATCCATTGATAGTTTAAATCTAGTTTGGGATGGGCTGTAATAATCTGACACCCGTTTTTCAGATTTGTCATCTTTTTATCTGCCCCTTTCTCTTTCCTAGATTGTATACTATTAGATGCCATTCTCTGAGAGTGATAGTCCTAGGGTGTCCCTCTGGAATCAAGGTATTAAATGTAATTGGGGGTTAATTGGTAAGAACTAGTCAGTTTGCACCAATTACCTCTTCTGACAGGTCTCCTCCACTTTTGGCCTGTATAGACTACTTTTTCACCAACTCCTCTTTGTTTGCACAGTCTAGTATTATTAAATATACCGTATTTGCTCGATTATAAGACGACCCTGATTATAAGACGACCCCCCAAAATCTGAATATTAACTTAGGAAAAAAAGAAAAAGCCTGAATATAAGACGACCCTAAAGGAAAAAAGTTTTACCAGTAAATGTTAATTCATGTAAACTATTTTTTTTTAATAAAAGCTATGATTGAGAAAAATATTTTTTTTTGTTTTTATTTCTTGTATTTTCCAACCTGTCCCCCAGTTACGCACATCTGCCCCCAGGCTTGCCACACCAATATGGCACTGTGGCCCATGATATGCCTTTTAACCCTCTATATGCCACTGTGCCCCATGGTATGCCTTTTGACCCCCTATGTGCCACTCTGCCTCCAGAAATGCCTTATACCCCTATATCCCATTCTGGCATTTAGGGGGTTAAAATGCATATTATGGGGCAGAGTGGCATATAGGGAGGTATAAGGCATTCCAGGAGGCAGAGTGGCATTAAGGGAGTTAAAAGGCATTACATAGAGCACTCTGCCTCCAGAAATGCCTTATACCCCTATATGCCACTCTGGCATTTAGGGGGTTAAAAGGCATATTATGGGGCAGAGTGGCATATAGGGAGGTATAAGGCATTTCAGGAGGCAGAGTGCACTATTAAATGCCCCCTTAACGCCACTCTGCCTCCTGAAATGCCTTATACCTCCCTATATGCCACTCTGCCCCATAATATGCCTTTTAACCCCCTAAGTGCCAGAGTGGCATATAGGGGTGTAAGGCATTCCAGAAATGCCCTACACACACACACACACACACACACACACACACACACACACACACACACACACACACACACACACACACACACACTTACTTACCGGTGCTTCCAATTTCCTGGTGTATTGCCGGGGCAGCAGGTTGACGTCTCATTCCGCGGCAGCCGGAAGGAGGTGGAGTTGGCAGCGGGGGTTTGTATGCGTCCGTCGCAAATACCTTCCCCGGCTGTCAGAGATCAGGAACTCTGGAACAATGATCTCTGACAGTCGGGGAAGGTATTTGCGACGGACGCATACAAACCCCCGCTGCCAACTTCACCTCCGGAAGCACCGGTAAGTGTGTGTGTGGGGGGGGGGCGACGACAGGAGGATCCAGGTCCCCTGCAGCGGTGCGGGGGATCTGGATCTTAGTCTCCTAATCAGACCTCTATTTGAGGTCTGATTAGAAGACGACCCCGATTATAAGACGAGGGGTATTTTTCAGAGCATTTGCTCTGAAAAAAACCTCGTCTTATAATCGAGCAAATACGGTATGTCTGTTTGTGACAAGAGAAAGAAAGAGAAAATAAGTTTATCTGAGTTATCGTTCAGCACCTTAGGGATCCCTCACTAAAAACTCCACTGCAGAGAAGAGGGTCAGCACGCAAAGCCTACACCTCACCGTCACCTCTAAGCCTGAGATGATCCAGGCTTGCTGCCTCCAGACAGGTCTCCGTTCCGCAAAACAACAGGCACGCTACTTTCCCTTCTTGCTCCACGAACTCCAACCAATGCCAGCAGCAGACTGAGCACTCACTCCATTCAGCACACCTCCTCCTGACGTTCACATGTTCACATCATCCCAGTTGCACATATTCTATACAAAATATAATATGAAATCTAAAGCAACATTGCAACATATAGCAATGGCTACCTTTGGCTTGTAAGACTACCCGATTTGTGCACCGACCTGGCTACCTGACTCTCCTGTGTTAACCCTTGCTTTACTGAATTCATCTGTGGATCAAGTTACTCCTTGTCTGCAACACCTTGCATACTCAACTCATATCTATTTTATCTGCTTCACCTGGCCTCCTCACTGTTGGGATCATCTAAGTCCTGGGGGCTGCGGTCAGGGGTCTCCCTATTCGCAGTTTCTGGGCAGAAGAACTTCTGCGGTGAGCGCCGTGGTGTTAGCAATCGTGACAGTACAACAGGGTCATGGACACCTTAGATCAGATGATCCGCGCCATGCAAGTTTTGGTCGCTCGGTCGGACCCGGGTTCAGGAGGGTCTGCCTCTGTGTCCACTCTGTCTGCTTTGCCTGAAGCACCTGCACCTGCCTCCGCCTCCATCTCAGCTACAGCTCCAGTGAAACTACCAGCCCCTAACAGGTACAACAGAGATCCTGAATCCTGTCGGGGTTTTTTGAAGCAATGTTCCATTCAATTTGAACTGGCTCCACACATGTTTCCATCTGAAAAAGATACCTTATGTCTTTGCTGTCGGTGTTTTCTGCAGACGATAACTTAGTGGCTTCTAGTTGCATAGGTTCAACCTCCGGAGTTACAGAAGAGGCCGACCCCGAAGAGGAAGTCCCAGGGGAGGAACGGTAGAAGACCCGTTCAAATCTCTTTGCCTTCTGACATTGACGTTCTCTAATTCTGTTATCCAGGCCAAGACTTTACCCGACAGCAAATCCCTTTTTTTCTATATACTGAATTCTAATGATTACGCTTAATATCAATCATCAATACTAGACTTGGGCACCAGGGGGCTCTTCGTGTTCGTCTTCGTGCTCGTCTTCGGGGGAAAAAAAACCTTCGTATTCCGCGAATATTCGCCCGTTCCTGTCTTCTCTTCGGGCGAATATTCGCGTACATTCTTCGTGCTCGTTTAATCTTCGTTTCCTTCCCGGTTGCCTAGCAGGGGTTAATACGGGGTTAACAACACATCGGAGCAGCAGCAGCTGCCGTGAAGGAACGTGTGTGCAACTCTGTTGGTCGTTTCGGCAGGGGGCTGGTCTAGCATCAACGAGTGAATTGCAGAACGCACTTCATTCGTTGATGGCAGGCCAGCCCCCTGCCGAAACGACCAATAGAGTTGCACACACGTACTGAGGTGTACTGTACACAAAATGACCTAGAGACAAATGCTCCAAGGAACTTGGCCTCCGTTTATCATACACAATCACACATCCATAGATGTTTAATAAAAGAATAGGGATTATTTTACATTTTTAAATTGATTTTGGACCACTTGTAATACATGCCTAACATTTGCTACCTATTTACAATGGCATACTTTGCAACAACCCAACTTTTACTGGACAGGACTGGAAAAAAGCAGGACTGTCCACCAAAATCTTGGGTGTGTTGGCAGGTATGCAGATGGAAAAATGTTGGACAAGAAATAAAAAATAGCTTAGGGTTAATGCACGGTTATTTTTAAGATTATTAGCAGTGCACTGTTTTGGTTAAAGATGTATTATTATGTCTAAATATAATTTTAATTTTAATGGGTTTATTTAATTTTATTTTAAAGTTATATTTATTATTATTTACTTTATTATATTTATTTAATGTTGTAGTGCTACCCTACCCAGCTATACCTATGTGCACTAGCATACCTAGTTTAGCAAAATTTGATGGGACAGGAAAAAAGCAGGACTGTCCCTGAAAAAGTTGCGTCTTTTGGCAGGTATGTGGATGGAAAAATGTTATAGGGTGAAGTGTGAGTTATAGCGTTAATGCTAGTGAGTGTAGAAGTGAAGGCCAGGGCAAATAACACGAGGAAAGGTGATTTGTGAATTGTACGTGTGTGTGTTATGTGTTATGTCACTGTGTTATGTATTATGTCATTGTGTTATATGTGTTATTGTGTGTGTTATGTTTGGTAGGTTGTGTATCAGATGGAAAAAAATGAAATGGAAATGGAAAAGGAAATGGAAAAGGCGAATGAGTGGGCAATTGGCGACCCACTCACCTGTTTCACCTC
This sequence comes from Spea bombifrons, assembly GCF_027358695.1. Classification (NCBI taxonomy): domain Eukaryota; kingdom Metazoa; phylum Chordata; class Amphibia; order Anura; family Pelobatidae; genus Spea; species Spea bombifrons. Next base: position 22,865,374 of record NC_071093.1, read on the forward strand.
AGGGCAAAGCATCCAAACACTGTCAGTCCTAGTCGTTTGGCAGCAGACTTCAAGAGCTCAGACACTAGGCCCTATCGTAAGCTGGCTACTCCGGTGGATGTAGCAGGCGTTGCCACACTGCAAACAGACGCAGCCAGTGGGGAGAAACTGCCCTTACCATTAGGGACATTTTGGGCATGACTCTAGCCAGGAAGCGAACTGGCAAAGAAGAGACGCTGGCACCACCACCAGCAGCAGCAGCATTGGGAAAGGCGAATGAGTGGGCAATTGGCAACCTGTTTCACCCCAGAACAAAGCATCTAAACACTGTCAGTCCTAGACGTTTGGGAGCAGACTTCCAGAGTTCAGACACTATGGCCCTAGCGTAAGCTGGGGCCTCCGGCGGAGGTAGCAGGCGTTGCCACACCGCAAACAGACGCAGCCAGGGGGGAGAAACTGCCCTTACCATTAGGGACATTTTGGGCATGACTCTAGCCAGGAAGGGAACTGGCATTGAAGAGACACTGGCACCACCACCAGCAGCAGCATTGGGAAAGGCGAATAAGTCGGCAATTGGCGACCCGCTCACCTGTTTCACCCCAGGGCAAAGCATCCAAACAACTGTCAGTCCTAGACGTTTGGCAGCGGACTTCCAGAGCTCAGACACTAGGCCCTATCGTAAGCTGGCTACTCCGGCGGAGGTAACAGGCGTTGCCACACCGCAAACAGACGCAGCCAGGGGAGAGAAACTACCCTTACTATTAGGGACATTTTGGGCATGACTCTAGCCAGGAAGCGAACTGGCAAAGAAGAGACGCTGGCACCACCACCACCACCAGCAGCATTGAAAAATGGAAAAGGCGAATGAGTGGGCAATTGGCGACCCGCTAACCTGTTTCACCCCAGGGCAAAGCATCCAAACAACTGTCAGTCCTAGACGTTTGGCAGCGGACTTCCAGAGCTCAGACACTAGGCCCTAGCGTAAGATGGCTAATCCGGTGGAGGTAGCAGGCGTTGCCACAACGCAAACAGACGCAGCCAGGGGAGAGAAACTACCCTTACCATTAGGGACATTTTGGCCATGACTCTAGCCAGGAAGCGAACTGGCAAAGAAGAGACGCTGGCACCACCACCAGCAGCAGCATTGGGAAAGGCGAATGAGTGGGCAATTGGTGACCTGCTCACCTGTTTCACCCCAGAGCAAAGCATCTAAACACTGTCAGTCCACAGCGTTTGGGAGCGGACTTCCAGAGCTCAGACACTAGGCCCTAGCGTAAACCGGCTACTCCGGCGGAGGTAGCAGGCGTTGCCACACCGCAAACAGACGCAGCCAGGGGGGAGAAACTGCCCTTACCATTAGGGACATTTTGGGCATGACTCTAGCCAGGAAGGGAACTGGCATTGAAGAGACGCTGGCACCACCACCAGCAGCAGCAGCATTGGGAAAGGCGAATAAGTGGGCAATTGGCGACCCGCTCACCGGTTTCACCCCAGGGCAAAGCATTCAAACAACTGTCAGTCCTAGACGTTTGGCAGCGGACTTCCAGAGCTCAGAGCGTAAGCTGACTACTCCGGCGGAGGTAGCAGGCGTTGCCACACCGCAAACAGCCGCAGCCAGGGGGGAGAAACTACCCTTACCATTAGGGACATTTGAGGCATGACACTAACCAGGAAGGGAACTTGCATTGAAGAGACGCTGGCACCACCAGCAGCAGCAGCATTGGGAAAGGCGAATGAGTGGGCAATTGGCGACCCGCTCACCTGTTTCACCCCAGGGCAAAGCATCCAAACAACTGTCAGTTCTAGACGTTTGGCAGCGGACTTCCAGAGCTCAGACACTAGGCCCTAGCGTAAGCTGGCTACTCCGGCGGAGGTAGCAGGCGTTGCCACACCGCAAACAGACGCAGCCAGGGGGGAGAAACTACCCTTACCATTAGGGACATTTGAGGCATGACACTAGCCAGGAAGGGAACTGGCATTGAAGAGACGCTGGCACCACCAGCAGCAGCAGCATTGGGAAAGGCGAATGAGTGGGCAATTGGCGACCCGCTCACCTGTTTCACCCCAGGGCAAAGCATCCAAACATTGTCAGTCCTTGGCGTTTGGGAGCGGACTTCCAGAGCTCAGACACAAGGCCCTAGCGTAAGCTGGCTACACCGGCGGAGGTAGCAGGCGTTGCTACACCGCAAACAAACGCAGCCAGGGGGGAGAAACTACCCTTACCATTAGGGACATTTGAGGCATGACACTAGCCAGGAAGGGAACTGGCAGAGAAGAGACGCTGGCACCACCACCAGCAGCATTGGGAAAGGCGAATGAGTGGGCAATTGATGACCCGCTCACCTGTTTCACCCCAGGGCAAAGCATCAAAGTCTGTCAGTCCTAGGTGTTTGGGAGCAGACTTACAGAACTCAGACACTAGGCCCTAGCGTAAATTGGCTACACCGGCGGAGGTAACAGACGTTGCCTCACTGCAAACACGTGCAACCAGGGGGAGAAACTACCTTGAACATTAGAGAAAGAAAATTAACTTTCCAAGCTAAGAGCTGGGTAACCCAACTTGGGCAGATTGAATTTAAGAAAGGCAATCTGCTCAATCAGATGAGGTGCCATTCCGGTCATAGAAAACACGCGCTCACTTTGAACAGTGGTTGGCGGACATGATAGAAGCTGCTGCGCAACCCATGAGAGTGCAGGCCACACACTCTTCTTTTCATCCCAGTAGCTAAGAGGATCAACATTAGGTGAAGAAGGAACTTCACAGAGGTAAAGTTTGACCATTTCAGCAGCACTACTCTCCTTTCTGCTGCTAGCTCTGTCAGATGGTCCAACTATACTCCCAAGTGCCTCTTCCCAAAACGCAGCTGCTCCACTCAGTTGTGTTGTGATGCTTGTGGCACTGCTGCTGATGCTGCTGCTAGGAGTAGCAGACCACATCATCTCTTCCTCCTCCTGCACCTCTCCCTCCTCGGACAGCATTCCCATTTTACGCTGCCAGTCACGCACCTTGTTGACCAATTGCTCCCGGTAGCTACTGAGAACATTGAATTTCAAAGCAAGCTTTCCCTTAATTCTTGGATCTCAAAGGCACGCTAGCATCATTTCGGGACTCTCTTCCATGCGTTTGCGAAGGTGTACTTTTAACAGATCCTTCAGCTTCCTGACTATGGCTGCTATGTCAGGATGTAGAGTGCCACCTTGAACAGCCTCACGGTTTTCAAGGAGCACATCCATCTTGCTGTCTAGATGGGAGAACACTGGGATTACCTGGGCCAGACTGGCAGTGTTTGAGCTTAAATTTTCAGTGGCATCCCTGAATGGTTTAAGGACTGCCACTAGCTGGGCGATCACTGTCCAATCCTCCCTATTCAATGGAGATGTAATCCCAATATTATGCTCTGAGGCAAGATTATGGGTTGCCCTCTGCTGCTCCAAAATCCTCTCCAGCATGTTTAACGTGGAGTTCCACCGTGTACTGACATCCTGATGTAGGCAGTGTACGGGAAGACCTGACCTCTCTTGCTCTTCCCTCAAAAGTTGGCTAGCCTTAACACTATGGTGAAAGTGCCCAGCGATCTTTCTGCAGCGGGACAGAACTACTGCTGCCACATTAGTTCCTTCTGACATTGCTGCCTTCACTACAAGATGGATGATGTGGGCTGCACAGCGCACACCAACAATATGACCATCTCGCAGCGCTTTCACCATATTGGCACCTCCATCAGTTACCACAAAACCAACTACAACATTGGTGCCTGCCTCTGCTCCCACCCAAAGGCTAAACATTTTCCTCATCGCATGCAGAATATTTTGGGAAGTGTGCTTTTCATCCGTTACTTCTGCATGGAGAAGGAATGATCGGTAGCCTGCTGCAGAAGCTTCCTTGGGCACACCGGGCTGCCACCAGTGTGCTGTCAAAGGAAGAAAGGCATACTGCCCACTAGGTGCACTCCATAAATCTGTTGTGAAATGAACAGACTGACCAGCAGCCTTGGAAAGCTCCTCTTTCACTGCTGAAACACAGGACCGATACAATGAGGGGACAATGTTCCTGCTGAAAGTGGAACGTGACGGAACTGTATATTGTGGAGCCACAGCCGCCATCAATTGTTTGAAAGCCTCCCCTTCAATCATAGAGAAGGATGCCCCTCCAACAGCAATGAACTGACCAATAAGACGCGTTACTTTATTGGCCTGCTGTTTGGACATTGACCTTTTTGATTGGAATGCCACAGATTGTTCCAGGTGCTGCTGCTGCTGCTATTGGCTCAGAAGCAGCTGTTGGGGTTTTTCCACGGCCACCAACTATGCTGCCTGCACTAAGTTTTACTTCTGCATCTTTCCCCAATAGCACAGCGTTTCGTTGAGTGCTGAGGTGATGCTTCATGCTAGCACTGGTAAAATGGCCAGACACTTTCCCTCTGCTTATTAGCTTCCCACATTTTCAAAGTGCTCCCAAATTGGGGCGCGCATAGCCTTGGAGTGTGCCTTGGGTGCTGCTTCTACTGTTCGGGGTGGATGAACAGAGGCAGAACTAGTGGTGGTGGCACTGGTGGTACCAGTACTGGCCATAGTGGGACTGCTAATTGCTTTAACTCTACCAGATTTGGTAGGTTTTGCTGCTGGTGGTGGTGATGATCGTAGCGGAGACGGTGGAGGCTCAGGGGAAAATTGTGCACTAGTCATTTGGACACTGCTCCCTGAGGAATCTGATTCCTGACCACTCATCTCCTCTACTTCCTCTGGCTCATAGTCTAGTTCTTCATTAGCCAGATCGAATGGAATTCCTGCCAGGCTGGAGCTAAGACTGATATCGTCGTGACTAGTAGTAGTGCGAGCAGGAAGAACAGACTCTGCACTTTGCCTCTCAGTCTCAGGCTCCTCTGCTACCTCGCTAGGTGGAGTTCCACTGTGTGTAGCCCTCTCTCTGTCTTTACAAAAATATTGTAAGGACTTGGTGGCTTGCTAGAGGTACTAGGAGGACATGTCGTGGCGGTACCGGTGGGAACAGTAGGCGCAGCACTAGTGGTGATAGAGGCGGTAGAGGTGGTGGTGGTGGTGGTGGTTTTCCCTACGAAGGAATGAGATCGCTTTGGTTTGGGAAAACCCCTCTGAGTCTTGCTGCTAATTTGGCTCTGCTTGGTACCTTGCATGCTGCTTGAGGATGGGGAAGATGCTGCTTGGGGCAAAAGGCACTTCTTTTTACTCACTGGGCTAGTAGAAGTACTAGTTGTGCTACCCTTTAACTTTGAACGTGCTTCTGGTGCTTTAGGCTTTCCGTAAAAAAACATAGAGCTTGTGGGCCTAGCAGCACTACTACTGCCTGCTTTTGGTGCATTTCCTTTACTTGATGATCCTTCAAGCAATGCTTCCCCAAATTATAAGCGAGAGCTTGGCCTACTTGGCCGACTAGACTGACGCAAAGGCTGCATCTTAGAACTGGTGGTGGTGCTGATGGTGGTGGTAGATGGAGCTTGTCCCTCCTTAGTCCCAAAAGGAGGATCCATTTCAAATGTTGTGTTGTGTGTGTAGTGTAGTGTTTAAAAAAAACTAGTGTAGTGTTTTAAAAAAAAAAAAAAAGACTTTGAATTTACACGGGCCTAAGAACCTATCCTACTACTATACTAAACCTAATATTTCTTAGTATTCTAGTCTAACTCTAGGCAGACGCTCTCAAACCCACTAAGCTAAAGTGAGGTTAAGTTATATATAATATTATATTATTAATAGATTAGAATTACCTATATTATGGATTATAGATAGAATAAAGATTATGAATTAGAAAGAATTACTTATATATATTATATTTTATGAATTAGAATTTATTATATTATGAATTACTTATATTATGGATTATAGATAGAAGAATATAGATTATGAATTAGAAAGAATTACTTATATATATTATAGATTATGAATTAGAATTTATTACCGTATTTGCTCGATTATAAGACGACCCCTCAAATTTTGGATCTTATTGGGGAAAAAAAGAAAAGGCCTGAATATAAGATGACCCTAATGGGAAAAAAAATCAAAATCACTGTTTTTGTCATAAAAATAGTTTAATCATTAACATATAACAACCAGATTATCTGTAAAATAGCAAACGTGCAAAAAAACGTGCAAAAAAACAATCAAAGGGAAAAACAACAGTCTTTGTTTTTAGATTTTTTTAATCAATGATGACTGGAATGATATCATCATCTTCCTCTTCCTCTTCCTCCTCCTCGTCCTCTTCATCTCCTTTGTTTTCAGTGCTGCTCTGTGGTGTCTCATGCCACAAGATATCATCCTCTGTGCCATCCATGGCATTAGTAATGCAGCATTTCTTGAAGCCAAGAACAATACTGTCAGCAGAAATCTGGCCCCAGGCATGAAGTACCCATTCACATAGAAGAGTAATAGATGGCTTTTTAATTTTTCCTGTTGGAGTGAGGGTGTGATCATCAGAAAGGAGCCATGCATTGTACTGCCTTTTTAAATGGTCTTTAAATGGTTTATTAACCACAACATCCAGGACTTGTAACTGTGAGGTCATACCTCCAGGGATGATGACCAAATCAGTGTTCATCTTTTTTGCAATGGATTCCTTGTTGTCTTCCCCAAACAACTTTAAGCCAGTCTATAACTAGACTTTCTTCCATCCACCCCTTTTCTTGAACTCTGACTATCACCCCTGATGGTACTTTTTCTTTTGGCATTGTTTTCCTTTTCAGAATAATGTATGGTGGAAGCTTTGTTCCTGTTGTTTAAATACTTCCTCCTTCGTACAATTTCGTTTTACTCTTATTAGTTCCCCCTTCGGGATTCCTTTTAGCCAAGGACTATAATGTCCACTGCTAAATAAAACGTAACTATCAACGTCTACTTGCTTAAAATATGTTTTGGTATAAAGTTGTAGGTTATCCACATAAATTAGAAGATCTAAAAAAGCTATTTCTTGAACACTTTGTTCCATAGTTAATTTAATACCCCAATCATTATTATTAAGGTAAGAGAAGAACAGATTAAGTTCTTCTGTAGTACCAGACCAAATAAAAAACATATCGTCAATATAACGACGATAGGCAATCAGCTTCGTCTCCCAGCTATGCGGCGAAAAAACAAAAAGATTCTTCCCAATGCGCCATGAATAAATTCGCATAGCTGGGAAACAACAGGCTAATAAGATTAAAAATGATCTTTTACAAAAAGGGTACCCACAAGAACTACTAAATAAGACTCTGATGGAAGTCTCTAAAATCGAACAGAAAGATCTATTACACTCTAGAACAAGTAAAAAAACAATTAATAATCAAGAAAATATACCTTTAGTCTTAAATTTTGACAAATGTCACTATGAGATGAAAAAAATAATTAAACGGCATTGGCCCCTTCTACTAAAAGATGATGATTTACAAAAAATACTTCCAATTAAGCCAAGAATTATATTCAGAGGGGCACCTAATTTAAGCCGTGACTTAACTTCTAGTTTTACTAGACCATTAAAGAACAATCGAAATGAACACTTTTTAAACAGACATAAGGGTTTTTATAAATGTGGTTATTGCACTTCATGTCGAGACACTAAGTCTAAGAGTAGTGACATAATAACAAATTTTACATCAAGTGTTACAAACAAACAATATAAAATAAGACACTTAATAACATGTCACACCAAGGGAGTCATATATTTATTACAATGCCCATGTGGCTTGCAATATATAGGTAGAACGATTCGTTCGCTACATAAAAGAATAGACGAACATGTTAGAGGAATAAAAACGAATAAAACTAATCATCCTGTACCAATACACTTCTCCAAATATCACAATAGTGATCCGAAATGCCTGACATATATAGGAATCGAAATTGTTCAAAAAGACTGGAGAGGGGGTGATTATGTGAAAAAAATAGGTCAGACAGAGATGAAATGGGTTTTTGACCTCAAAACCTTAAAACCTAAAGGTCTAAACCAAGATTTTGATTTGTTTAATTTTCTGGATTAGAACACCTGTTGATATTTAATATGTTCTTTTCAATATGTTTTATTTAATATGCCTTTTTTTATTTTTCCCTTTTTTATAGGTTTTTTTATAGTTTTTATATATAACTATATTTACATAGTACATTTAAAACCTATGGATATATATTGTGGAAGGGAAGTGATTTCTTTTATAAGTGTATGTTTTATATTTATTTTCATTTTATCTATTTGTATATGCAATCTTATATTCTGTATGGATATTTATGATGAATTTATAAAAATTTTATCTATGCATTTGCACTAAAATATATAGTATTCAATCTCATTTTGATTTTATACTTAATATTTATTTTTAGGGGCATACATTATAAACTATGAAATGGAGAGATTTTTAATCAAAGATGTATTTTATAATTGGTAAATATTTATATATTTATACATTTTGATAAATTTTTTTGAACATTTTATTATAGTAACAATAATTAATTTTGTATAGTTTTATATATATATAATTTTGTGCTAGTGCATGGATGTATTTATAAAAGATTGTTAAAATATATATTAGGGTATATGAACTCACTAGGTATCATTGTTATTGTCTGCAAGACAACAAGGGTTAAAAGATATACTTTAGAGAGCCAATTGACATCTGATACAATGTAACAAGAGCCAATTGACACGTCATAGAGGACTAATTGAAACTGGATACAAAGTAGCAGGAGACAATCAATACGCCACACACGAGATCGAGTATTTAAGGAGGGAGGAGAGAAGTAACCAACACGTCACTGAAGAAGCCCTATTGGGTGAAACGCGTTTGCGTGTTGGATTATCGTCATCGCGCTAAATTTACGAATCGTTTATCCTGAAAAGGAACGCTGAGATTTAGACGCGCTATAGACTGCTTTTTTAAAAGCACGCTATATTTTTTAAATATTAAATTATATATTTACTCTTCACCTCCCTGCCTCTTTGTTCGTATATCGACCAAATCTGGATTGCGGCTGTGTGGACGATGCAAACTTTCGAGGAGGGCATCTCCTAAGTAATTTGTTCGGCGGGAACGAAGCCGGCATTTTCTCGATATATATCCCAACAAGTCAGAGCAAACTCATTGCTCATTTTCACATGAGTGGAATACCATATCAAGCTATTTTTTGATCTTCACATATTTTGCGGAAAGCACTATGATTTTCTGTTTTTTTTCTTTCTCTATATACTGACACGCAATATTGATACGACGAAAGAAAACTGGAAACCAATATAAGTATTTGTTTATTACAAATTTTTCTCTTTATTACATTACACTTGTATTGATTTAACAAATCACCATTTACTATATTTTTAGGCGCAACACTTTTTTCTATTTTGTCTACTTTGATAGGTATTTTTGGGATTATCCTAATAGTGTTTGCTGCACTTTTACAGATTCACCTGTGTTGATTTACGTATATATACATATATATAAACAATTGTTTAACTATTCAATTATATTTAAGCGCCTGATCACTATTATTATTTTTAGTACTCTAAAACCATAATAACAAGAAGACACTAGTCATGCTATTCTGTTCCTGTATATGGTATGTGTAACTGTAAAGTGTTGTTGTTTTTATTGGAAATAAACGTACATTACGTACCAGTGATTTAAGCAATACCAGCATTACTGTATTTTACATACGGTGTATTATAGAATGAAATGGGCCATGCAGGGAATCTACCACTCACTCATAAGCACACTTAAAATCAGTCACTCATAAACACACTTAAAATCTGACAGGCACTCATAAACACACTTAAATTCTGACACTCACTCATATGCACTTTTAAAATCTGACACTCACTCATATGCACTTTTACACTATGACACAGGGGAATGGTGGTAGTAATGTGGTGGTTTCTTATTGCATGTGTATAGTGTTTATTTTTTTCTTTCTCACCTGTCAGTGGGAATAGCAGATCTATAGATGTCCCATCAACATGTCCCATCAACATGTCCCATGCTCCTCAGTCACGCTTAAAGGGGTCTGGGAATCATGGGAAATGTAGTTCACTAGGTTGTGCCCCTAATTGAACCAGCTATGCAAATCATTCCTACCTGACAGTCTATGCTCCTCTTCACAAATTGTGAACAGGAGCACAGACTGTCAGGTAGGACTGATTTGCATAGAATCATAGGCACAAAATGTAAAAAACGAAGCTGGGTCAGGTGAGAACAGCGCGACCCACGTGACCCGCGCATCTGTTATGGTCACAGCTTCCGATTCGGCCGCATCGGAGGATGCTGAAGCCGCGGATACGGAGGCGGCGGCTGCTGCCGCGGATTACGGAGGCGAAGGCGGCGGCTGCCGTGGATACAGAGGCGGCGGCTGCCACGGATACGGAGTCGGCGGCTGCCACGGATACGGAGTCGGCGGCTGCCGCGGATACGGAGTCGGCGGCTGCCGCGAATACAGAAGCGGCGGCGGTGGCTGCCGCGAATACAGAAGCGGCGGCGGCTGCCGCAAATACAGAAGCGGCGGCGGTGGCTGCAGCTGATACGGCGGCGGCGGCGGCTGCCGATGGAATTGTGAGGTATCGTGGGGGATGATCTGAGGTCTGATTACAAGACGACCTCGATTATAAAACGAGGTCGGTTTTTCAGAAGTTTTTTTCTGGAAAAAACCTCGTCTTATAATCGAGCAAATACGGTATATCATGAATTACTTATATTATGGATTATAGATAGAAGAATATAGATTATGAATTAGAATTTAAAATTACTTATATTATAGATTATGAATTAGAATTTATATTATATTATGTTATATAATATATTATAGATTAAGATTAAAGATTAGAATTATTTTAGTACTACAGCTAGTAGCTTGAAGCTTTGCTTAGTACAGTTGTTGTCGTCACACAGTCAATCTTTCTTGAAAAGAAATTAGAAATAAAATAAAATGTCACAGCAAAACAGTTAGCTTCACTGCTTGCTGAACAAAAACACACAGCACTTATGCGGCTGCACTCACTAGCCCAACAAGTTCACTTCACTGATGGACTGAGGTGAGCAAAACACTAAGGGTACTTTTAATAAAATTAAAATAAAATGTAAAATAAATGAGAAAATCTTTGCAAAACAGTTAACGTCACTGCTTGCTGATCAAAAAAGAACACAGCACTTATGCGGCTGCACTCACTAGCCCAACAAGTTCACTTCACTGATGGACTGAGGTGAGCAAAACAAATGAAATAAAATTAAATATTATTAATTAAGAAAAATTTACTTGGTCTCTTGCTAACAAAGCACAAACTAAAGAGCTGCAGCACCAGTACTAATAAGATTAGCTGAACTATAAGCTAGTAGTAATTAAAGTAAAATTATTAATTTTATTTATAGCTAATTAACTATTAAGCTAGCTAAAATGAATTATAGAATTATTGATATTACTGAATGATTTTATATTAGACACTAGTAGATGTCTTGAATGTCTACAGTACACTCTACACTAGTATACTATTACTAACTATAGTATATATAACTGACAAATATATATATAATTTTATAATGTATTCAATTATAATTAATAATATATTCTATTTAATTATTCATAAATTCTATTATTTAATTTATCTAAGCAGGACAGGCAGTAGGCACTAGTGCCAGCCCAGGGCAAGGGCACCCCAGTGCCAGTGAGGCACTGGGTGCACTGTCAACTCAACAGCACTACACAGTTGATGACAGACAAAAGCACTGAAAAAAATTAAATAAAAAAATGATTAAATTAATAAAATTATTAATTCAGTAGAACTGAACACAGTACACTGTGAGAAATGGCAGGCTGAGGCTTACCAGTCTCACACAGAACAGAAATATCTCTCTCTGTAACGCTCGGATGCAGTACAGCAGTGCAGTGTTGCCAAAGCAGTCACAGCGAAAAATGAATGGATCTCTCAGGCAAGCTCTGGTCTTATAAAGGCGGTTTCAGAATTCAAAAAACAGCAGCACAGGCATTGGACGAGACCCTTAGCGTGACATCACAAGAGTGAGCTGATTGGAGAGACGAGGATCAGCTCACTCCTGTTTGAAATTTTGGCGGTTGCGCGGCAAAAACGAAGACGTGAGTCTTCGCCTACGGTTTGCCGGCACTGTATTCTGTTCTACGTTCCTTTGGAACTAACAAAAAAACGGCCTCTTCGTGCTCGTTTTCATGTTCGCGCGAAGACGAATGCGCAAGTCTACTAGATACATCTAAACCACATTGGTATGAAGGTATCTCAGTCAATACCTAGGGGCTAAACTCACCAACAAAAAAAAACAGAGTGTATGCCTATCTACGCAAAGAAAAGATTGATGTAGCTTTCTTCCAAGAAACACACTGGAGAATTAAAGACAAAATTAGATGGGGTGGAAGATTTTTTCCACGCATTGCTGATGGAAAAGAAAAAAAAGAGGGGTTGCAATAACCTTTTCTAATAATATAAGAACACAAATGAAATACGGGCATCGCCGGCTTTCTGCTGTCCGATCTGATGTAACAGCTCCTGGCATGAAAGCCGGAAAGCTGTTACATTTCAAACTGCCCGATCGCGCAATCGAGGGGAAAAAAAACACGTTAATTCATTTAAAAAAATTATAAAAAAATCATTACAATAATAATACAAATAATATATAAAAAATAAAATAAATTTTTTTAAAAAAAAATATATAAAAAAGATAATAATCATAAAATTTTTTAAAAAAAAACCTTACATCCCATTGCCCTAGCATAACATCTAGCCAGTATAACCCTCCTGCCCCCGTTCAGAACCCCCAAACCCATAAAAAATTATACAAAAAATGTACACCTTATAGTATGCTTCCTGGAGCTGGGAAAGTATGGAAAATCTATATAAATTAGGCATTTCTGAAATCAGGACACCTGAATTGATAAACTTGGAGGGGATTTTCCATCACTTTACCTAATTTTGTGAGGATTCAGAGTTTTTTTTTCTAATTTTCGCTAGTTTTTACTAAATTTCTCATTCTAAATTTTCAGCTAATCATCCAACTATGGTATCAAAAGAAAGCTCTATCTCTCTTTGAAAAAACAATATATAGTTTACATGGGTACACTATTCACAGAGAATCATCGCTGAACCGGGCTTTGAGGTACCAAAAACCTTTGCGACTGAAGGGGTTAAGGCTAGCTTATTCTTAGGAGCGCAAACCAAAGACGGAGGAGTAAGTTTCCCCCAGATAAAACAGCACTATGAAGCCAGCATTCTTTTCCATACAGTCAAAACATTCAAGAATACTCTAAGCAGGAAGTATGGTATAAGCATGTGGCGTCAACAATTTAAACAAATTAATCTGGTCCTTAAACGATAAAGCAACAACTACCCAAATCCAGGACAATAATAGGATTTTAGAGAGCATAATAACACAATGGCTGGCTATTAAAAAAAACTGGGTATTAAAGATAAATTGAATTAAATATACATGTCCTAGAAACAAGTATGGAAGACATTTCGCTTGAGCAATGGAGGTTAGCGGGCGTGAAAACTATTGCAGATATAATCTTGCAGGGCCAGATAATCTCTCTCCCTAGTTTACTAGATAAGTAAAAACTAGTAAACTCATCTATTTTTCACTATCTCCGAGTTAAAAATTGTATAAATAAACAAGTTCTGTGCACACAAGAAGTTAAATTCCAGAAACTGGCACAAATTTTTAGCTCCAACCATCTAATAAAGCTTTATTCAAAATGCACAGAATACGTAAGAACAAAAGAATGAGATAAAGATATTATGCCAATAATAGCACGATGGGAAAAAGATCTAAATATCCCAATATCACCAAATGCGTGGCTAAATGGGTTCAGGAAGTTGCTTTCCTTACTTGAGACCCAGTTTAAGATCATGAACAGATGGTATTTGGTACCAACTCGGGTCGCAAAGATGTTCCCAGCCAGCCCTAACACTTGTTGGAGATGTGGTCAATCGGACATATTTGGTGGTTATGCCCGAAAGTCGTTAGATTTTGGTTAGAGATCCTGGAATATTTAAAAAGAAAAGACAATATTATTATTCCAAATTCTCCATATTCTCTGTTATTACACATAGGTTGGCCCCCCATCCCAAATTCAGTTGAATTTAACGATACATACCTGTTTAGCAGCAAAGAGATTTATTGCTAAAGAATGGAAACAGGATAGAGATTTCAACTGGTCCCACCTAGAGAGCCAACTGCAATTTCAAATCTCAATGGAAAAAGAAGTATCTCATTTTTTACATAATTCTTTTAACCCCTTCGCGACCTTTGCCGGTTCAGGAGCGTCATGACAAGAAGGTCACTAAATGACCTTTGACGGTCCTGAACCGTCAAAAAGTTAAATAAGCTTAGAAAGTGATCAAGGATCACTTTCTTCGCTTAAACGGCCTTGCTGCAATGCCTCGATGTCGAGGCATTCAGCAAGGCCGAGATCGGCATCGGGGGCCATGTCTGGCCCCTCCCCGGGGCGTCAACAGCCGCCATACATTGTATGGCGGCGGACGCCCGTTTTAAAAGCGTTTAGGAGGCGATCAACGATCGCCTCCTAAACTTAAATGGTGTCGCTGGAATGCCTCGATCAGGAGGCATCCAGCGACACCAAACACTTACCTTTAGGTGGGCTGTGACCGCTCCGGAGAGCGGTCACAGCCGCAGCTGCCGGTGATCTTCGCCATCAAGTAAGATGGCCGCCGCTCTGTAAAAAAAAACAAACAAGAAAAAGTTTGCTAGATGGTCTCCAGACCCTCTAGAGAACTGGCTCCACTTGCTGGTTGAATACAGGTACTGCATTCAACCATGCAAGTCAATGGAGCCCAGCTTTCTAATCACTATGTGATTAGTAAAATATTCAAAAAAAAAAATAAAAAAAAAAAATGGAAAAAAAAAAAAAATGTGCTAACATTTAAAAATAATTATGCAGTGATGTCACTAGATGAACCATCCAGTACCAGCAAAATGTGTAAAAAAAATATAAAAAAAGTATTAAAAAAATAAAAAAAATAAAAAAATAAAGTTTATTATTTTGAGCAAGTGCTAAAATTTCTCAAAAATCTCAAAGAGTTAAAATAAAAGCACTTCAAATACCCAAGGGGTGTCTAATATATAAAAAAATGGCTGATGGGGTAAATTGGAGTGGCCTAGCTCACAGATAGGGCATAGGTACAGACTGACCAAAATGGAGAAAAAAAGCGCACTTCCCAAATGTGGCATTTTAAATCTGAAACAACCCGACAAACCCATGCATGTCGGGTATCACTGCACTCAGGAGATGTTCCTGAATACATATTGGGGGGTTGTTTGACAGTGACATATACCAGAACCTGTATATCTATAACTAAAGTACAATTTGTGTGAAAAAAATTACTATTACAAAGTTTGACAAAGTGTAGTTGTATAATTGGTGCATGGAAAGGGTTAAAATAACAGCATTTGGAATACCCTGGGGTGTCTAGTTTTCAAAAATATATGGTTTGAATGGGTTAAATTGAGTTAACCGGCTTCAAAGATGTTCCAAAGAGGAGATGTAGGCAGACTGACCAGATTTGTTAAAAAAGATTTGGAAATCATAAAATGCTGCTTGTACTTATTGCCCTATAACGTACAAAAAACAGCAAAAAAACATAAAAACATTGGGTATCTCTAAACTCAGGACAAGTAGTAGAATCTATTTAGCTAGTTTTTTTACTTGCTTTTTTAGGTGAGTAAAAGATTTTTCAAATAAAAGTCATAAAATGTCTTTTTTTTAAATTTTTCACCATGTTTTTTTTATTTTTTTTTATAGTAAATAAGATGATACGATCAAAATAATGGTATCTGAAGAAAGCCCATCTTGTCCTGAAAAAAACAATATATAACTTATGTGGGTATACTAAATGGGTGAGGAGAAAATTACACCTGAACACAAGCACCACAAAAGTGTCAAAACAGCCTCGGTCCCACAGGGTAGAAAACGAAAAATGAGCCCGGTCCTTAAGGGGTTAAAAAAACCTCACATTTGGGAGAGATGTCTTTAAAAAATAGGACAGACTACGATAGGGACTCCCTTTGAATAGGAATAGACTTACTTCATAAATTGATATTCAAATAAGCAAGATCTTTTTATTCGTATCCCCCCCCCCTCAACTCCATCTCGCTAATGTTATTTATTGTTTCGTTTGTTGCATGGTATTTTGTTTGCTGAGCATCGGGAATCTATTTACTCTGAACCTTTATAACATAGTAGCTATTACAAAATTCCCTTAGACTGACTGTTCGTTAAATCTTTATTTTATTTGTATTTATTATGTCAATTTTTTACAAAAGACAAATAAAGAATATAAAAAAGGCTGTTTGCTCATTCCTATTTCCTTGGAATGGAATGAAGTTAAGCTCTCCACTGAAGCCATGATTGACTCTGGGGCTGCAGGCTCCTTCATTGATCGCTCCTTTGCCCAGCTGCATCGGATCCTGCTTCTTCGAATATCTCCTCCTATTGTTACTACGGCAATTGATGGCAGACCCCTTCAACCCTCCTGTATTAATCTACAGACTTCTCTGCTTTTACTTTCTGTTGGACTTTTGCATCAGGAGTCTATAAAGTTCCATGTTATTTTGTCTTCTAGTTGTGATTTTGGGTCTTCCCTGGCTCCGTAAGCACAACCCCTCCATTGGATGGCAATCTGGGGGCATACAGGCATGGGGACCTAATTGCAGAGATTCATAACTCTCCAACGTGAGTTTTTAAAAAAATTCTATTTCTGCGGTAACCTCTGCATTCATTCCCTAGGCATACCAAGCCTATTTGGTCCCGTGCTTTGGGAGAATATATTAAAGATAACCTGAAAAAAGGGTTCATTAGGAAACCTACTTCTCCGGCAGGAGCAGGATTCTTCTTTATATCCAAAAAAGATGGAGGCTTAAGTCCGTGTATTGATTATCGAGGGTTAAATCAGATTACTATCAAAAAGAAATATCCGTTGCCTCTCATTCCGGAATTATTCGATCGGCTTCGGAGTTCTACGATTTTTACTAAATTGGATCTCCGAGGCACCTATAATTTGATCGGTATTTGAGAAGGAGATGAATGGAAGACTTTTAACACGCGGATGGGACATTACTTTGTTTTACCTATTACCAAAAAAATACAAAAAGGTGAAAAAAATCCTCCAGGTAGACCAATTGTATCTGGGATAAATTCTGTTACATCTAGGTTCTCAGAATACATCGACATTTTATTACAACCTACAGCAAGCATACAGCAATCTTATTTAAAAGACACAGTGGATATATTACGTATTTTAAATAATATAAAATGGAAAAATACATATTGGTTACATGCGATGTGAGTAGTCTATATACTATTACAGAACACACTAAAGGATGCGAAGCAGTTTACAATATACTGAAACAAGAGAATATATTCCAAGAAGATCTAATTGATTTTATTGCTAAAGGCATACAAATGATACTCACTAACAACTATTTTTGGTTCGATAACCAATTTTATCTACAGTTAAGAGCCACAGCAATGGGCACTAAATTTGCCCCTAGCTACACAAACCTTTTTATGTCGGCTTGGGAGAAAACATTTATTAATCCATTTTTAAGTCCAGAGGGAAATCTAATAATTTATAAATGATACATAAATGATCTCTTTTTTATTTGGAATGGATCTGTAGAGCGTTTAAATGACTTTAATAATTCGTTAAATAATAACCCTTTAAGAGAGTGCGCCTAATCTCAGCTCGTTACCTGTATAAAAGACACCTAGGAGCCATAGGGGATGAAATTCTTATTTCACTGGGTAAAATGCAAATCAATGTATAACTTATTGGAAGTGTATTATAAAATGGGGATGATAAATACTTCTTGAAACACAGCTATTTGGTCACCTAGTTTGACATTCTCATTATGCCAAACATAATTATATATTTTACAAATACAAACTCTACAGAAAGCTGTAAACCATATGTAACAAGCCTAAAGTGTTTTCACAATAATAATAATAATAATTAACGGATAACCA
Organism: Spea bombifrons; assembly: GCF_027358695.1. Lineage (NCBI taxonomy): Eukaryota > Metazoa > Chordata > Amphibia > Anura > Pelobatidae > Spea > Spea bombifrons. Next base: position 22,883,338 of record NC_071093.1, read on the forward strand.
TACCTTGGATCCTGGTGGCAGACAGATCCATAATGTCTTTCACTTTTATTTGCCAGCACTGGTGTACTAGAATGAGATGGCCATTTCACCCACACCGCAAGAGTGGTCTTAAAAGAAAACAATGATTTTTTCTGTCAAAACATTTCTAAAGTAAATGCAGTAAGTATTGTGTTGTAAACAAAATACACTAAAATCCTCCAATGTAAAATTATCAACATTCTTACAAATTCTCTTTTTTTAAAATGTACTCTTTATTTAAAAATATAACAAATACATATAACAATAACCTTCAATGTATAAAATTATCAGTAATAATCATTACAATGCATGCGAATACAGTGTTACTAAACAAAAGCATACCCCCTCTTAAATATCTTGATGCGACATTGTAAACCCCCGGGAGATGTGTGTATTGGTCCCTGGGGTGGATCAGCTGGAGAGCAGGGTAGGCCAATGCTGGATTTTGAGAAACTGTTGATTTTGTAGGTTTGCCCACTGACAAAGACATGATCAATCTATAATTTTAATAAATTTGAAATAAGTATTTCATCCCCTATCAATCAGCAAGATGTCTGGCTCCCAGGTGTCTTTTATACAGGTAACAAACTGAGATTAGGAGCACTCTCTTAAAGGGAGTGCTCCTAATCTCAGTTTGTTATCTGTATAAAAGACACCTGTCCACAGAAGCAATCAATCATTCAGATTCCAAACTCTCCCACCATGGCCAAGACCAAAGTGCTGTCCAAGGATGTCAGGGACAAGATTGTAGACCTACACAAGGCTGGAATGGGCTACAACACCATAGCTAAACAGCTGGTGCACAAATGGAGGAAAAACACAAAATAACTGTCAATCTCCCTCAGTCTGGATCTTGCTCCATGCAAGATCTCACCTTGTGGAGTTTCAAGGATCATGCAAACAGTGAGGAATCAGCCCAGAACTACACGGGAGGATCTTGTCAATGATCTCAAGGCAGCTGGGACCATAGTCACCAAGAAAACAATTGGTAACACACTATGCCGTCAAGCACTGAAATGAAACCTGCAGAGTCTGCAAGGTCCCCCTGCTCAAGAAAGCATATGTGCAGTTCTGTATGAAGTTTGCCAATAACCATCTGAATGATGCAGAGGAGAACTGGGTGAAAGTGTTGTAGCCAGATGAGACCAAAATTGAGCTATTTGGCATCAACTCAACTCACCGTGTTTGGAGGAGGAGGAATGGTGCCTATGACCCCAAGAACACCATCCCCACCATCAAACATGGAGGTGGAAACATTATGCTTTGGGGGTGTTTTTCTGCTAAGGGGACGGGACAACTTCCCGGCATCAAAGGAACGATGGATGGGGTTCATGTACCGTCAAATATTGGGTGAGAACCTCCTTCCTTCAGCCAGGGCACTGAAAATGGGTTGTGGATGGGTATTCCAGCATGACAATGACCCAAAACACACGGCCAACACAACAAAGGAGTGACTCAAGAAGAAGCACATTAAGGTCCTGGAGTGACCTAGCCAGCCTCCAGACCTTAATCCTATAGAAAACCTGTGAAGGGAGCTGAAGGTTCGAGTTGACAAACGTCAGCCCCGAAACCTTAATGACTTGGAGAGGATCTGCAAAGAGGAGTGGGACAAAATCTCTCTTGAGATGTGTGCAAACCTGGTGGCCAACTACAAGAAACGTCTGACCTCTTTGATTGCCAACAAGGGTTTTGCCACCAAGTACTAAGTGATGTTTTGCAAAAGGGTTAAAAACTTATTTCACTGAGGAAAATGCTAATCAATTTATAATTTATTTAAAATGCATTATTTTGATAATTTTTGTTGCTATTCTGTCACTGTTCAAATAAACCTACCATTAAAACTATAGACATATCATTTCTTTGTCAGTGGGCAAACATACAAAACCAGCAGAGAATCAAATATTTTTTTCCTTTACTGTACATTACTGTAGCAGACTGGATGCCCTGGATGTTCTATATTTTCAAGATAAGAGGTGAGGGAGACAGATGAGCCTTCTCAATCAAGCCTAAACATAGTCCCATAATTTGACTAAGCTGGAAAAAAAATATCACATCATGCAGATAATTTGCAATCTCATTATTTTTCCCATATCTGGTTAGCCAAATTATTCTCTCTATTGTCCTTTTCTAATTGGTATTCATCTGGAATGTCATGGCATTAAATAAGCTTAGAAAGTGTTCTTAGATCCCTTAAGCGGTGTTGCTGTAACGCTTTGATGTTGATGCATTCAGCAACACCAACGTTTAATGCAGGCTGTAATGGATTTTAATTATATGACTCCTGGGCCCCGTCACGACAGGGTTAAGTATAGTTATATAACTTGTAACTTAGGCATCAGACGTCTACATGTACAGATCGCTGTGCCGAGTAGATAAGGAAACACCCAAACACAAAAGAACAAAATGACGAAGGACCTCTGTTTAGTCCACACAACGGCTATAAAAACGCAAGGCCCCAACCACAAACTTTAAAGCCTCGTCTGCGCTGTTTGCAAGAACGTGCACGGACAGCCCAGGGCGAGACAAGTGACCCTTCGAAAAGACTGTTCTGAGGGGTTTCCCAGTCCCTGCTGAGTTGTGAGTTGATTAGCTAGAGGAGTTGGCTCGGTGATGTATTACTATATTGACATTTCACACTATAGCATTGATTGCTGTGATATTGATTGATTGCTTAACTCATTTACACATGCATATATACACACGTAAGTTTACACACATAACTATTTTCTATCTGCTGTAGTAAGAGTTCTGTATTAAAGTTTTGCTTTATCAAATTGCTGTTTGTTGTGCTGTCATTCCGTATCCTCATCGATTGGGCAAAACAGGGGCCTCATGTGGACACACTGTGACCAGTATGGAATAAGTTAAAATACTAGCATTTAAATACCCATGGGGTGTCTAGCTAAAAAAATATATATGGGTTTATGGGGTAAATTGAATTGGCCAGGTTCAGCGATGTCAAAATAGGAAATGGGAGCAGACTGACAAGGTGTCAAAATGAAAAGAAAAAATGTATACCACCCAAATGTGGCCTTTTGGAACCCAAAGTCAACAAAACTATGCATGGGTGGTATCACTAACAAAATGTTTGGCAAAAGCTGGTGGTAGAATTTGTGCATGGAAATTGTTAAAATACAACTTTTGGTATCTAGTTTCTAAAAATATATTTTTTGAAACTATTAAATTAAAATGGCCAGCTTCAAAGATGTCCCAAACAGGACATAGGGCAGAAAGACCAGACTGGATGGGCCTAGGGGGGTTTAGTTTAAAAAAATATACTTGAATTGGACGACTTCAAAGATGTTTCAAATAGGACATGGGGACAGGATTACAAGACCTGAAACAAAACAGTTTTGAAATAGCAAAACGCTAGCTGTACTTATGTGCTCTAGAAGTTGCAAAAAAAAAAAACTATACAAATATTGGGTATTTCTAAACCCAGGACAAATATTAAATCTATAAATAACACCGTGAAAAATAAAACCAAAAATACGTGCTCTTATGGTGAACAGTAAAATAAAAAGTGATACTTCCCTGATTTGGACCGCAGCACCCAAACAACACTCTCCTCCAAGTGTTAAAATATGAAACCAACAAAATTTAGATGGGGCGCAGGTACATATAAAAGGGAGAAAATAATAATACAATATAGTGTAGATGATTTGTTCAATGTGCAACTTAAGTAATATAATGCACTCACAAATTAAAGAAGTGAATCCAACCCATCAATAGGACTGTATATAATCTTTAATGTTCTTCTTGAGAAAATCTAAAAAACAAACTTCAATGGTGCAGTATTCCAAAATCAAATGTAGAGAAATGGAAAAAAATGCACTCACAATTGTATATGCACTACAGGTGCATATATAGGCGTAGAAAGTCCACCAGAATGTGGGGTATATCGAACTCCAATTGAAAATCGACGCGTTTCACCCGTAGGCTTCTTCAGGAAAATCATTTGAAGAATATGTCCGTAAAAATTCAATATAAAATCAGCAGTCCGTAAGTGTTTTCGTCTTCTTCATCTGTTCTTTTATATCCACTTCCGCATATCGCCGTTTGTTGACCTTTCCCCTTTGATGTCATCACGTTTTTTCAATGTTGTCATCACGTTTGTTTGTCTTCTCATTCATTAATAAAGTTTATGTAAAGCAAAAACGGAAGACCATTTCGCCTGTATCCGGGGAGATCTTTGAACTCCATTTATCAGTCGCCAGTGGACTCGGTCTCGGAAAAATCATGGATATGTTAGAAACGGATTCAAAGAATATATTAAAAACGGACTAAAAGAATATAAAAGGAAGAAACGAAGGTCGAAATGGAAGATAAGCCGGAGAGAGAACGAAGAGCGAACGGAGAAAGAACAAGCGTGCCCGCCCTATATGTTAATTGTGTATGTATTGTATCGTGCGATTCAAGTGTATGCAAATCAAGACTGAAAATAATGTGACTGGTAGTATCTTTTGTCGAGAGAAATATATTATTTTAATTAAACCAAAAACGATATATTATTTCTGCTTCGTATTAAATAAAAACATATGTATTTATTCCGTAAGTGATTCTCATATGGGTGTGTTATATTATATTCCTTTGTGTAACGTGCATATTTTTAAATGAATGTATTTTAGCTGTGTCCACAATAAATTAATTAACCAGTGGTGTATCTATCATTATCTCAGGTGCATGTGTAGTGAGTGAACGGATGGATAAATGTTTATGCGTTAATAAACAAGTGATAAGTGATGCGTGTCTGTGTGTGCAGTGTATTCATGAATGAATGTATATCCATTATATCCTTAAATGAATGAATTCGTCGTTCTAAAATAATTAAATAATAAGCAAGTGATTTTCATTTTTACGTGTAAAGTGAATGTGTGTGTGTGTGGATGTGTGCGGTGTCTAAATGAATAAATATATATTCCTAATGCCCCTTAATTAAATCAGTAATTTGCATTAACTGTATGTGTATGTTCATTCAATATCTAAGATAGCTTAAATAATTTAAAAGGTTTAAAACATCTAAAAGGAGTTAATCCACTCTTATATTGTACAGTTATATGATAAGATGAAATTGTTGACTGCCTGTTGGTATATGTAAGTGGAATTGGTGTATATAAAAAACAGTGCCAAAATAGCACTGAAAAATAATAATAGTGACTCTAAAATAATGACTCTAAAAAAATAGTATGGGAGCTACTATTAAAGGAGGTAATGATATCTATTTTAATATAATATATAATATTATAATAATTAATATAACACACCCATATGAGAATCACTTACGGAATAAATACATATGTTTTTATTTAATACGAAGCAGAAATAATATATCGTTTTTGGTTTAATTAAAATAATATATTTCTCTCGACAAAAGATACTACCAGTCACATTATTTTCAGTCTTGATTTGCATACACTTGAATCGCACGATACAATACATACACAATTAACATATAGGGCGGGCACGCTTGTTCTTTCTCCGTTCGCTCTTCGTTCTCTCTCCGGCTTATCTTCCATTTCGACCTTCGTTTCTTCCTTTTATATTCTTTTAGTCCGTTTTTAATATATTCTTTGAATCCGTTTCTAACATATCCATGATTTTTCCGAGACCGAGTCCACTGGCGACTGATAAATGGAGTTCAAAGATCTCCCCGGATACAGGCGAAATGGTCTTCCGTTTTTGCTTTACATAAACTTTATTAATGAATGAGAAGACAAACAAACGTGATGACAACATTGAAAAAACGTGATGACATCAAAGGGGAAAGGTCAACAAACGGCGATATGCGGAAGTGGATATAAAAGAACAGATGAAGAAGACGAAAACACTTACGGACTGCTGATTTTATATTGAATTTTTACGGACATATTCTTCAATTGATTTTCCTGAAGAAGCCTACGGGTGAAACGCGTCGATTTTCAATTGGAGTTCGATATACCCCACATTCTGGTGGACTTTCTACGCCTATATATGCACCTGTAGTGCATATACAATTGTGAGTGCATTTTTTTCCATTTCTCTACATTTGATTTTGGAATACTGCACCATTGAAGTTTGTTTTTTAGATTTTCTCAAGAAGAACATTAAAGATTATATACAGTCCTATTGATGGGTTGGATTCACTTCTTTAATTTGTGAGTGCATTATATTACTTAAGTTGCACATTGAACAAATCATCTACACTATATTGTATTATTATTTTCTCCCTTTTATATGTACCTGCGCCCCATCTAAATTTCGTTGGTTTCAAATATTAAATCTACATAGCAGTTTTTTCATTAGCTTTTACATAGTTACATAGTTCATAAGGTTGAAAAAAGACCTAAGTCCATCAAGTTCAACTCTTCTACCTAACCTTCCTATTCTTGATCCAAAAGAAGGCAAAAACCCCCTAATTAAGCTACTTCGAATTCTGATATCAGGGGGAAAAAAATCCTTCTTGACTCCAAGAGGCAATCTGATTTCTCCTTGGATCAAGAAGCTCTAAAATATTAATGTTATTCTATTTATATCCCTGTATGTCATGCCTTTGTAAGAAAATATCGAGGCCCCTTTTGAAGGTATGTAATGTATTGGATAACACCATCTCCCTTGGAAGTGAATTCCATACCATTATTGTCCTCACTGTAAAGAATCCCTTCCTTTGTCGTCTATGAAACCTGCGCTCTTCCAGTCTCAGAGGGTGACCTCTTCTTCTTTGTATATTTCTGTTAATGAACAGGTCACTGAAGAGCTCTTTATATTGGCCCTGCATATATTTATATAATGTTATCATATCCCCTCTGAGACGCCGTTTTTCTAGCATATATATATTTAACTTTTTTTTTGTCTCTCTTCATAACTAGTATCTCCAAATCACTTTTTCTAATTCCATAATGTCCTTTTTAAGGACTGGTGCCCAGAACTGTACCGCATATTCAAGGTGAGGTCTTACCAATGACCTGTAAAGAGGCAAGATAATATCCTCCTCTCGTGAATCAATACCTCTTTTTATGCATGCTAAAACCTTATTGGCCCTCGCAGCTGCCTGCTGGCATAGCGCACTGTTGTCAAGTCTGTTGTCAACCGTTATTCCTAAATCCTTCTCATTGGTAGTTTCCCCCAGGAATATTCCATTTAAAGAATAAGTTGCATTTTTATTATTTTTACCATAATGCATAACTTTGCATTTCTCTATATTGAACCTCATCTGCCACTTGCACGCCCAGTCCCCAACTCTGTCTAAATCTTCCTGCAAAGAAGAAACATTAAGATTAGTCTGAATTACCCGGCCTAATTTTGTGTCATCAGCAAAAACTGTGACATGGCTCTCAATGCAGCTTGGAAGATCATTTATAAATAAATTAAAAAGAAGAGGACCGAGGCACTCCACTTAATACCTGCGTACAGGCCAGAGGCGTATCTACTGAAAATAGCGCCTATGGCAAGCACTGAAATTGCGCCCCTGCCCAAATATCTAAAACCCATTTACTAGCCCCTGCTGCCCATATATATATATAAATATTAGTCCCTGCTGCTGATAGCAGGTATAGATCAACACACAAACCCAGATCAATTGAAATTCACTTGTGATCTCAGCACTGAAGGTATATATCAAATGAACAGAATCAGACATACAAATCCCGTATTTGCAGGTATACAATAATAATATATGAAACGTAGCATCGCAGGTTTAGATCAAATAAATACATGGAAACAGCATTGCAGGTATTAATCAACTGAATATGACATAAAAACCCTGTATTTGCAGGTATACATAAATAATGTATGGAAACATAGGATAGCAGATATGGAACAGGTGGCAGGTGAGTAACAGATATGATCAAAATAATGGTATCTAAAGTAAGTCTTTCTTGACCTGAGGAAAAAAAGATATAATGTGTGGGTACACTACATGAGAGAGAAGAAAATTACATCTAAACACAAGCACCACAAAAAAATGTTAATATAGCCTTGGCCATGAAGGGTTCAAAAAGAAAAAAAAAAACAGTCCTTAAAGGCTTAATAGTTATGGTTTAACGGGTATGGGGCCATTAAAATTTATGAGGAGTAATACTTTTTACATTTAGAGCTAGGGATATAGGATGTTAGGGGTTTTGTTTAATTAAAATTATTTATTTTTCTCATTTTATTGTGCAGTACAATATTGAAAGATGTCCCTATTTGGACCTATTGAACATGTTACTTATGCCAGTGATTTTTTTTGCTTAGTTTTTTTTAATTACTTTTAATAATTTTTCTATAAATATATGTAAATAAAACTTGTGAGTAGGGGTGGGAATATTATTTCTCATTCTCTTCTCTGCGATTCCCCTGCACTAATCAAACTGTTATCACTAAGCAAGTTTTTATGTTCTTGTATTGGGGATTCAAATGCGTGTGATCGGCCAGTTGGGGGGCATCTGATGTTCTAGACAGACGTCTAACAAATCGCCTGATCTCCCATCTAGTGGCAGTGAGATGTCTGTGCTACTGTAAAAAAAAAAAAAAAAAAAACACAACATAGAAGGGGTTAATATTTAAAAAGTTAATGTATAAGATTCTTAACTCCTTTTAACCCCTTCAGGACTAGTTTTGGTGTTTTATGTCTTAATTCAACTGTGATTAGCCACTAACTCATTCAGTTTACCCCTCACTTGAGACACAGTAGAGGTCCTATTTTTCAAATTTACCCATAAAACAAGAAAGAACACCCATTGAAAGTTTCAAAAATATCCTACTTATCTTTCTAGATGACCCACAGTAACCACAAATTTAACAGGAGCTGTCAGGCTCCATCCAGGCTGCAGAGCTGCATGTCTTTTGTTTCCCTGTCTTGCTGTGGTCCATTTCTGGATTTCCGTATGTTCTGTCCTGAACCTCCTGGATTCCAGTCTTGCTCTTTGCTTTAGCTCTGTTTCCTTTATAAGGTGTGCCCCACCCATGTGTTCTGTTTGTCTCAGTCTGCAGTCTACAGGTATGTCTTTTTGATGTGTGTTTGGATTTAATGTTTGGTTTGTTTAGTACCTCTGTAGGCAGGATTTAGAGTTAGGACCCACCGTCATTGGAGTATAGTGGTGGGCTAAGCATACTATGGCCATAAGATGTGACGGAATCTCCAATAGTTATCATATAGTCTTAGGCTAGTTCCTGTATTTATGTGTGTCAGTCTGTGATGTAACCTGTATCCCCGATAGAGGGGTGTCCTGTCCTGAATCCCCGATAGAGGGGTGTCCTGTCCTGAATCCCTGATAGAGGGGTGTCCTGTCCTGAATCCCCGGTAGAGGGGTGTCCTGTCCTGAATCCCCGGTAGAGGGGTGTCCTGTCCTGTTCATGTCAGACCTTGTCTGGCTCCTCTACTCTGCTTAGCTTTCCATACTCCCAGCCTGCAGCATCCTGCACATGATTCTACTGCTATGTCTCATGCCTGCTCCAGGGTGCCTGCAGGATATCTCCAAGTTCTGGTTAACATCAGCTGCTATGTCAGGGCGCTGGTTTGTGACTGCACATCCCCAGATGCCCACCCGGGAGAGTGCAGTAGCTCTGCATCAGGCCCTGTCCTACTCTGCTACTGCACAATAACTCCATGTTTGGGCGCTCTGGGTCATTACAGTCGTCTGTATGGACCCAGTATCTGACAGGAACATAGAATTGTGAGGCTTTTGTTCTACCTTTCACCAGGCACATTTTGGGATATATGCTTCACATGAGGTTAGCTGGAATAAAGTCAGAAAACACAGAAAAATAATTTCACATTTCTCCTGCTACCCCTCAACTACCCCTCAACTACCCCTCAACACCAAAAAATCCTCATTATATACTCACTAAAAGAACAAAGCTCAAAGACATCTGTGACAAACCCTGTAGCATGAGGGCCATACATGTCACATTTAGGGGTCCTAAGCACAGTCCTCTAGGGCAATAAGAGTCGGGAACACCAGCTTCGAACAAAACAGCACTTTATTTTAACCGCTTAAACCCCAAAAAAACAAATCATAAATAGAAAACCTAGCTCCCAATTGGAGCCCTCTCTAACTAAACTATGCTGGTCCAGACTGGCCAGCCTAATCACCCACTAACTCAACCTCCCAGCCAGACCCAGCTACGCCAGGCTCTGGAAAACCTCCCCCAGACAGCACACAAAATGTCCAGGCAGTTATTGCCTCACTTGGCTCAGGGATGGTCTTCTTGTTCAGGGCCTCTCCTTGCCCTAGTAGCGCAGGAAACTTCTTCTTCCCCCAACAGTCTCTCTGATTATCAGGCTTCAGGGGTTTTTAATGTCCAGCACTTGTGCCTGATGCCGGCTCCGTAGGAATCCTGGACCGATCCTGCAGACTTCTAGCCTCCTGGAAAAGCCGGCATGCCACGTCTCTTCTCTGTACAAATGAACGCCATTGTAGCTTGCTCATCCAAAAGTTCTACCCTGCATGGTCTACGCGATACAGCCAAGTGCACACCATCTTCCAGCTGTTTCCCAGTAGCTTGTTCACCATCACTCCTTTTAATACCAAGCCCATTTTTATGTCCTTTTACCCTAGATGCATGTAAAGGATGGACCTTACTGTCTTGAGCTAGCCGTATACCCAGTTCATCTAACTGGAGTTGTAGTAGTCTGTGTTTTTCTACTGCAGTAACCCTTTGTTCCTCCAGGGTTGTTTTCACCTCTCTCAGCATGAAGGTTGATATCTCCAGTTGATGCCTAAGGGATATATTGTCTTTCTGCAGTTCAAGTCCAACTTGTTGAAGCTTTTCAGTGGACATGAGGGCATTCTCCAGACTATCTGCCAATTTGTCTCTCTCGGTCTGGATATCAGCAAGCTGCCTTATTAATGTTTGTCACCAGGGGAGGGCTGGCAGCCTAAGGCCTGGGGGGCAAGTCTAGTCAACTGGCCCATTGCACCATCAAAGCGGCTGCGAGCGACATTGAAAGCGGCCGTCGTGCGGCAGTCACTCCACCAGCGCCTAATGAAATTAAAGTGGCCGGCGTGCACGCACCGCATGCCTCAGCTCTTCATCACACCACTTTTAAGACGTGGGAAGAGGAGCTGAGGCATGGCCGTTGGGTCTGACAGCCGCATGATGCAGGGGCGTACCTAGAGTATTTGGCACCTGTGGCAGACCCTGTATGTGGCACCCCCCCACACACACACACTTTAAAACTGCATAGTTTCTATGGTTAGGCAAACATTGACAGGGGTACAGCATATTTGTTACATTATATGCTTAGGGATTACACGGTACCACCGTCAATGTGTGCCTATACATTGAGCCAGACACTGACAACCCCTATCACTATATACTAAGCCAAACATTGATGTGGTGTAGGCTTACCACTTTAGTGACTGGCATAGTATATAGTAGGGATGCACCGAAATGAAAATTCCGGACTGAAACTAAAAATTCAGCATTCACTTGGCCAAAACTGAAAAAAAAAAACAAAAAAAAAAACTTTAAAATACTTTATTAAAAGTAACACCAAAATTAGACAAAAAAATCAACAATAATATTAACACACATATATATAACAACAATCACAATCCTATCATGTCCAGGTTCTAGCATGTGCTGGCTGACTTAGCATGATAGGAGTGTGATTGCTATTTGCAATTATATATATAAATATATATATATATATTAATACTGTCATTGAATTATTCTGTCCAATAAAAGTGTTAACACACCGAAGTTGGACCAAAAAATAATTTATAACAGCAATCACACTCCTATCATGCCTAGGCAGCCACTACATGCTGGAATCTGGGCATGAAAGGAATGTGATTACGAACTCCCTATGCCAAGCTATCCCCCAACACTTACACATCCATGCTATCTGAAACCCTCATTCACAAACATTCAGCATAACACCCATCACTCTCACACACTTACATTCAGCATAACACCCATCACTCTCACACACTTACATTTAGCATAACACCCATCACTCTCACACACTTACATTTAGCATAACACCCATCACTCTCACACACTTACATTCAGCATAACACCCATCACTCTCACACTTACATTTAGCATAACACCCATCACTCTCACACACTTACATTCAGCATAACACCCATCACTCTCACACTTACATTTAGCATAACACCCATCACTCTCACACACTTACATTCAGCATAACACCCATCACTCTCACAATTACTAATCCACTCTCTCCTTCTTTCACTCTCACTTGTCCTCTTCCTCTTCTTCTACTTCTTCTTCTTCTTCTTCTTCCTGTCCTGTGCACTGAGCGCGGAAGACGGTGGGCGTGGCTTCAGTGTTGTGCGTCGGGATTTGACATCAAGTCCCGGCGCACAGCCACAGTTGCCGTGCTCACCGTTTCTGGAGGCGTGCCGGCATGGTGGCAGCCCTCAGATGAGCGGCAGCCGGGGGCGGACCCCGCCCCCCCCGCCAGGTACGCATGACGCATGACGGCCGCATTCGGCCGCATTCAATCCTGGTCGCGGCCGCTTAGTTTTTAACTTTGCGGCCGCAGTCGCATTGAATGCCTGTCTGCCGGTCGTCCGTCCGGCCCACTGGCCTGGATTTAGGGCGGCCTGGGGGGCAATTGCCCCCCTGGCCCAGCCCGCCCCTGTTTGTCACGTTCTGTGTTACTCAGTATTGCTTCCAGGTTACGTTGGATCATATCACTCTCCCTTAAAGCTTGATCTCTGTTGTGAATAGCCAATCCTAAGTCCTCCTCTTTTAGAAGCATAGCTGCCTCCACTTGCTTTAGTTGAGCTTCTGTGTCCTGTAGCTGATCCTTGCACGATTCCAGTTCCGCCTTTTCCTGGAAATACTTGTCTTTTAGTTCTACGTTGGCCTTATGAAGTTCAGTATTCTCTTTACTGGCTTTAGACAAGGTCTGGATTTCATCTTGTAATTGTTTTATAGTCTCCCTTAGCTTTACTTTTTCTAGACGCTCAACTACAAGTGTTAAATTCACACTGCAATTCTCAGAAAGGAGCCCGAATACATACTCTGCGTCTGCTTTACCTTTCTGGGACACCTCCACAAGACGTTTTTTAACCACCAGCTTTTGTTCCTGCATCTCTTGAAGTTTTGCTGACAGGTCAACACAATGTTTTTCTCTAGAAGCAACCACTTCATTTTGCAAAGTGAGATTTTCTCCTTCAAGCTGGCCAATAGTTTGGTGCAATTCCTCCTGTAATTGTGCTGCTTGGTTTTTAACCTGTATTAATTCATGTTCTTTTAGCATACTCTCATCAGTCAGCTTTTTGTTCTTGCAGATTTGTTTCCCAACATACTCTGACTGCTCAATCACATACTGATTCAGCTCATCTCTGGGCATAGCTTCCACCTTCCTGAGCTTGGTAGTCCATGCCATTGTTACATTCACCACGACTCAGTTTGTCATAGCAAACATTTAACTCTGTCAGTCTCTTAATTTCACAGTCCCTCTGTTTGATAGCATCATCATACTTTTGTTTGTTGTAGACAAGCTCTTCCTGTTTTTGTGTTTCTCCTCCTGAAGTTGAAGAACCACCAGTGAAAGACTTTCTCTAGCTATTGTAAAGTCTTGTTTGTCCCCCTGTGCAGCACAATTGCAAGACATAGGTAGCATTCCCACTTTCTTTTCTGCAGCATTTAGTTTGTGTAACTGCTTTCAGCTGCAAGTTCAAATCACAGACTTCACCCTGGTGCAGGCACTTTAAGGATTCAATTTCCTCTTTTAACTCTTGTGCCTCAATACGGGACCCTGCACACTTTATCTATGCCTCTTGTGTCAGTTTCAGTGGTTCCACATATCCACTGCAGGTTGGCTGGCGATTGAAACATGTAAATTACATTTTATTTCTGCTTTGCTGTCATTTTCCCATCTTGCATTGGACTTTTTCATGTCAGGCACACTTTTCGACAGATGCTGCATGCTATGATGTCTATTACAAGAAATAAGACAAAAAAAATAATCTCCCACTTGTATGTAGTATATACCACATACAGTATCTCACAAAAGTGAGTTCACCCCTAAAATTTTTGTAAATATTTTATAAAATCTTTACACTGTTATACAGACTGTACACTCACTATTTTACATTGTAGCAGAGTGTCATTTCTTCATTATTGTCACATGAAACACTGAGTATCTCCTCTCAAAATAACTCAACACACAGCCATTAATGTCTAAAGCTCAGTTTCAGGGTCTTGGCAATCTTCTTATAGCCTAGGCCATCTTTATGTAGAGTAACAATTCTTTTTTTCAGATCCTCAGAGTTCTTTGCCATGAGGTGCCATGTTGAACTTTCAGTGACCAGTATAAGAGAGTGTGAGAGCGATAACACCAAATTTAACACACCTGCTCCCCATTGGCCTTGTAACACTAACAAATCACATGACACCGGGGAGGGGAAATGGCCCATTGGGCCCAATTTGGACATTTCAACTTAGGGATGTACTCACTTGTGTTGCCAAGGTTTAGACATTAATGGCTGTGTGGTGAGTTATATTTGAGGGGACAACAAATTTACACTGTTATACAGGCTGTACACTTTACATTGTAGCAGGGTGTCATTTCTGCAGTGTTGTCACATGAAAAGATCTAATAAAATATTTAGAAACATGTGAGGAGTGTACTCACTTTTCTGAGATACTGTATGTGGTATGTGAGCATTACACGGACACAAGACAGTGGGAAGAGGTTTCATCTTTTTTTTTTTTTTTAAGATACATGAAATACCGGGTGAATCTTAATAGACGTAATTTAATTGCCAGAGGGGTGATGATCTTCTAAATAGGAAAAGGACGAATGAATTGTGGGTATAATTGTTTTGACAGACAGTACAACTTGAGACGTCTCGTATCAACCAAACCTTTTCTCCTACCTGGTACTCAGGTGCTGAGATCCGTATTGGTCCGCAAAAAATGTATATCGTTGTGACCTAGTCAAAGTGCTACAAAGTAATGAACAGGTGTCTGTGAGATTACGAACATTATCAGTAGCTGAAGGAACAGTACTGGGAGTAGGAGAACCAGGAAACATGGATCGGTGATAACAGTAGGTAATTAAAAAAAAGACGTCTTAGCAGAGCCGTGTAGAGGAAAGAACCCAGTCATTGTGAAGGTAAGTAGTAAAGCAACATTAATAGTCTAACAACATTTGATTGGTGCATTCTGTTTCGCCATGGAATGAGGCAACGTTGGAGGTATAGTTCTTGACAAAGGGCTTTCTAAAAATGCAAGGAGAATTTGGTGCCGCAGTCAGACATGATATTCTCCTGTAGTATGTTGGGTCAGAATACCTTTTGACTAAACAAAGTAGATGTTTCTGTGGCTAAAGGGAGACCCTCTTGCGGTATGAAATGTGCCATTTTACTAAAACCATTTTGAAGGAGGTAAGTCAGTAATAAAGTCCATAGAAATTCCACTGTGGCTCTGCTACATGGTCACCCAAACCCAGACACTAGGACAGTCTCTGCAACACGGACACCCAAACACCAGGACAGGCTCTGCCACGCCGACATCTAAACACACACATACACACTCACCAGGACAGGCTCTGCCACACCGACACCCAAACAACCAGAACAGGCTCTGCTACACTGACACCAACATCTGAATGGGTTAAGCTAACAGCCAACACTGTGTATTTATGCCCCCAGCCTGTCCCTCCCTTTGGTAGTGATTTGTGATGGCACCCAGACTGCATCCACAGGACCTGCCTAGCACCCATAGGGCTTGCCCCTTTGTCCCCAAACAGCCTCCCTATGGCATCTTTGCCCCCCAAACCTGCCTGCCTGTGGCATCTTTTCCCCCCTAAAACAAACTGCCTGTGGCATCTTTCCCTCCCAGTCTCCCTGTGCCATGCCCTCCCACTTACACATCCACACTTTCACAGACATATTCTCATTCACTAATTCAGACACTCATTCATTCACTCATTCACAGATACTCATTAATTCCCTCGTTCAGATACCCATTTACACACACTAATTCCCTCCTTCACAGATACAGTATCTGAATGAGGGACTGAATGAGTATCAATTGGTATAAATTCTTGTGCTGAAGACGTAGTCGTTATACGAAGCCGAGTACATAAATTCTAAAAAAACGAAGAATGAAAACGTAGGTTCATTAATAACAGAGAGGGGAGTGTTGGTTAAGGAGGACCAGGAAAAAGCAGAAACTTTAAATAAGTATTTTTCCTCAGTATATGTTATGGAGGAACCTATGGCACTGGAGATACATAGGACCACTGAGAAAAATTTTCAGTCAAACTGTGAGTGGATGGCCCAGGACAAGGTGCTGCAGCAACTAAAGAAAATTAATGTTAACAAGGCTCCAGGGCCTGACGGTTTTCACCCACGAGTACTTAAGGAGCTGTGTCAGGAAATAAGTGAACCTCTGTTTCTAATCTTTCGGGATTCTTTTCTTTCAGGAATTGTACCAGAGGATTGGAGGAAGGCAGATGTGGTTCCTATTTTCAAAAAGGGTTCCAACTCTGTGCCCGGAAATTATAGACCTGTGAGCCTAACTTCCGTTGCTGGGAAAGTATTTGAAGGGCTGTTTAGGGATAATATTCAAGAATTCCTTGGGAAGAATAGTATTATTAGCATAAATCAGCATGGTTTTATGAAACATAGGTCATGTCAAACTAATTTAATTGCATTCTACGAAGAAGTAAGTAGAAGTGTAGATCAGGGTGTTGCAGTGGATGTAATCTACTTGGGTTTTGCCAAGGCGTTTGACACGGTTCCACACAATAGGTTAGTATTCAAACTGAAAGAAATTGGCCTAGATGCAAATTCTTGTTCTTGGGTAGAACATTGGCTTAGAGGTAGAGAACAGAGAGTTGTTATAAATGGTAAATTTTCAAGCTGGTCAAAAGTGGTAAGTGGTGTCCCTCAGGGTTCTGTTCTGGGACCAATTTTATTCAACATATTTATAAATGACCTGGCAGGAGGCATTGAAAGTCATGTTTCTGTGTTTGCAGATGACACAAAACTAGGTAAAGTTATACAGGGCGAGCAGGATATTACTGTGCTGCAGAGGGATCTAGATAGACTGGGGGACTGGGCACTCAAATGGCAGATAAAATTCAATGTAGATAAATGTAAAGTTATGCACTTCGGGGTAGCGAATGCACAAGCAACCTACACCCTAAACGGTAGTGAATTAGGGGTAATGACAAATGAGAAGGATTTGGGAATTGTTATAGACAACAAACTAGGCAACAATGTGCAGTGTCAGTCTGCGGTTGCTAAGGCCAGTAAGGTATTGTCGTGTATAAAAAGGGGCATCAAGTCGCGGAATAAAGATATAATTTTGCCTCTGTATAAATCAATGGTAAGGTCGCACCTTGAGTATGCTGTGCAATTTTGGGCACCTTTTCTAAAGAAGGATATCATAGCACTAGAAAGGGTGCAGAGGCGGGCTACAAAATTAATAAAAGGAATGGAGCACTATAGTTATAAAGAAAGGTTAACTAATTTAAATCTGTTTAGTTTAGAAAAACGTCGCCTCAGAGGGGATATGATAACGTTATATAAATATATTCGGGGCCAATACAAACCATTGTGTGGAAATCTGTTCATAAACAGGACTATGCATAGGACACGTGGTCATGCATTTAGACTGGAAGAAAGGAGATTTAGACTAAAGCAGAGGAAAGGGTTTTTTACAACAAGGATGTGGAATTCTCTGCCTGCAGAGGTAGTTTTATCAGAGTCTGTACAGACGTTTAAACTGCAACTGGATGGATACCTGGAAAAACATAATATTCGGGGATATAATCTTTAATTATGGGGGAACAGCTTATTGATCCAAGGAGAAATCTGACTGCCATTTTGGGGTCAAGAAGGAATTTTTTTCCCTGGTTAGTGCAAAATTGGAAAGAGCGAAGCCGGGGTTTTTTGCCTTCTTTTGGATCAAACAGCAATAAATTAACAGATATAGGAAAGGCTGAACTTGATGGACGCATGTCTTTTTTCAGCCTATGTAACTATGTAACTATATATATATATATATTTCTGAATATAAGCCATAAACTGTTGGAAATTTTGTCAGATCATAATCCCTCAGGTTATAAATTCTATATACATCAAACAATTGATTAGTCTTTCAAAAAAGATCATTACAGCATTTATCTCCTTTAATCAGCTTCTTATCTTTAGAAATCTCCAATATCATACAAAAATCTCCTGCCAACATATAACCCCGCTTAATTTTGTCTACCTTAAGGAAGATCTTTCTCAAGCAAAAAAAAATACTTTTTGTTTTGTGCACATATATATTTAAGAAATCTTACAGATTTGAAATACGCACAGGGTCAGATTAACCAGGGTTCGCGTAGAGCAATTGCTTCAAGCCCATGGCGGGCCCTGATAAGGTTGAAAGATAATATCCTATTTTTATTTGTTGCCATGTCTTGCAAGGGCAGCCTCTCTTCCTAGTTGCTTCTGCTGTGAATCCCTCTCCATGAAGGTGAGAAGTAGAAAACAAGTAGGAGGATGGGAAAGGTTAAGAGCTGAGATCAACTCCAAGGTCTCAGCCTATCACAGATGGTCAAGGAAAGGTGATGCATAGTTTGACTCAGGCTCTCAGGGTTCTCCTTTCCCAGGTATGAGGTATGCAATTAGTTGCATGCTGTATGTCTAAATACATACATATACACTTACACATACACACATACATACATAAACACACATATTCATAATTGCCCTTACAAGCAAATATCCTGGCTTACACTTGCCCTTGCTTTTGCAGCCACATAATTACCATATTTGCTCGATTATAAGACGAGGTTTTTTTCAGAGCAAATGCTCTGAAAAATACCCCTCGTCTTCTAATCGGGGTCGTCTTATAATCAGACCTCAAATAGAAGTCAGACCTCAAATAGAGGTCTGACTATGAGACTAAGATCCAGATCCCCCGCACCGCTGCAGGGGACCTGGATCCTTCTGTCTCCCCCCTATTTAACACTCCCACCCCACACACACTTCCTGCTGTATTGCCGGGGCAGCGAGTTGACGTCTACGCGATCCGCGTGGACAACTTACGCTGCAGGCGGAAGGAGGTGTGGCTAGCAGCGGGGGTTGTCTGCGTCCATCACGCAGACCTTCCCCGACTGTCAGAGATCAGAGTTCCCTGCACCGGTGCCGACACAGACCGATGCAGACAAACCCCCGCTGCCAACTCCACCTCCTTCCGGCTGCAGCGAATCGCGTAGACGTCAACCCGCTGCCCCGGCAATACAACAGGAAATTGGAATCCCGTTTATGGCGATGCAAGGGCATTTTTTTGGTACGTCATGGTCCGCTGGTACCATGTCACCATGAAGTACCAGGTACGTCTGCGATCGTGAAGGGGTTAAACAATAATGATGTTTTAATTAAAAACGCATACTTATTTATCAAGGGTAAAGATCTTTCATTTGGCAAATTTTTGCCCATGGGAGAAAACCTTTTCACCATTCATAATTTTGCCAGGAAAACTTGTCACAAAAGCATACACTGTAATGGTTGTTGACATGAAAACTAAAATATTAACATGTATCAATGGCTAAGCAGAAACCTTTTTGCTTTTCCAGTCTAGCTAGTTAGGTAGGGTTAGATTACCCAGCTTATACATTTGACCATTTGAGTACTAGTAAACTTTGCAAAACGTTCATCCCATCTCTGGAACTGTAAGGGTGTTAGGATCAAGGGTGAGGATATCGAGATGCAGGAAATCTACGTCAATATGAATAGTACAATAAAGTTTCTTTACTGGCAAAAAGCAAGTTGACAAAAGTTCAGGAAAGTAGTCAGTAATGCAGGGGTTAACGAGGGGAAACAAAGACCAAAAATAGTTTCAGCAGTGATGGGGTTAAAGAGGAAGTCTAAAGATCACTATTACTTGCCACTGAAATAGTCTTGATAAGGAAGGTAGGGATCTGGATGACAAAAACATCCAACTGCTGCAATTTCAACAAAATAACTGCACACTGAATAAAGTCCTGCTTGTCCCTTTTATACAGTGATTGATTATCGATCCGCCCCCTTGCATGATGTCATCTTTGTGAGCCTTACCATGTCTCTGCTGCAAACTCTATAAAAGGGTGCAGTAAGCACATGCACGTCCCGTAGTGCTGGTGATGATCCCAGTTTGCTTGTTTTTGGGACTAATGTTCCAGGGAACCACAGAGGTGCTTTCTGCAGACTAAATAAGTGGGTACTTGAGGGATGATCTCTGTGATTAACAGTGACTGGGTTATTCCTTGACCCCCCCCCCGCCCAATTTGGAACCACCCAACTGATTGCCCAGGATAGTTCTGCAAGTCCCGGGCAGCCTCAAATGCTTTTTTTTGACACGGAGGAGAGAGAGGGATGCCTAGCGAGGCCTCTACCTCATTCGCAGTGCCAGCATTTCATGCTGAGCGCCGGAATATGACGCTTTTTTTTTTATATATATATATATATATTGTGATAAAGTGTATGGGAAAGTGGTGGATGGGGTGTATATCTCACCTGGTTTTCTCAGCCAGGCACAGACATCCAGGAGGATACATGCTGCTTTAGCAGGGTGTAGTCTGCTAGGGCTCTTTTGTTTAAAGGTACATGGGCTGGATTACTTGGACTGGAAGACAGGTTGGAAGTGGGAGAGCTCCAGTCCACACCCCTAGTTCACTACGGGTTTTCCTTACTCCCAGGGGTCCTCAGGTGAGGCTTCCTATGCTTATTACTGGGGAGGAAGCCTTAAAAGTGAGGGCTGTTAGGTTTGCAGGGTGTTGGAGAGACTGAGTCAAGGAGCAGCTACAGCCAGCGCTGCAGCCCACCAGGTATGGACAACTTGTTACTTTGCTTGGTGCCAGACCTTAGGCTTGTAGTGGGATAGTGAAGTATCCTGATGTTTAGTTAGAGCCGGACAGGCTTAGAGTTTGTTTTGTTTGCAAGGTGCTCTGTGTCTAAATCATTTAAATAAACACCCTCTTGAACTTTTGAAACCTGCTGCCTGTGTGAGTACTGTCATTGCTGCCCCATGTGTGAGCTGTTCCCTACAATATATATATATATATATATATTATTTTCAGTGGTATGATTTAATGGTGGAAATTATTAATGCCCCCCCCCAGCTTTGACTGTGGTATCTTATGTGTTCCCCCTATATATTGTTTCTAGAGTCGCCACTGGCGAGTACCCATGACAAAAGGTTATGTCTTTGCATTGTAGCATTGATCTCCCCTCAAGCACTCAAGGTAATTAATGATGTTAGATTTTTTTTGGATTTGATGTATTAGATGGTACCCAGTAGTAGGTGGTAAGCCAGTGGAACATCAGTCCCCTGGAA
This sequence comes from Spea bombifrons, assembly GCF_027358695.1. NCBI lineage: Eukaryota > Metazoa > Chordata > Amphibia > Anura > Pelobatidae > Spea > Spea bombifrons. The sequence goes on from NC_071093.1 coordinate 22,904,620, forward strand.
ATCTTTACTGGTCTGTGCAGTGATGGAACACTCTGTAATACTGTCTTACTGTATTATCCCACAGAGACATGCTGCACAGACAAGGGGACTAGGATGCGTGTGGGATATGCTGTCTGAGAGCGACAGTGCCGTGTTAACCCCTTCAATGCCACAATCGGGGGTTAATACCCGTGTTGTACGTGTCATGTTTAGGACTACTTGCCAAGCCATGACTGTGTGGAGGGTGTGGGCATGAAGGGGTTAATAGCACCAGGCTTCTGGATCTACTAACTTCACCCCTTAACAAATTAACCCCCAAATCCTGCCTGTATCCCCCAGGTAGTCTGCCACGATTTTGATACCGGAGTCATATATATGTATCAACCCACCCCGAGAAACATATATATATATCCTCTAGAAATTAGTAAATAACAATTTGGTAACGTGATCCTCTCTTAGGGTTTGTGGATATCAATACTAGAGCCCAAAGACTCGATTATGAATATTTTAATAACAAAAAGACAAATGTTACAAAGTGCCACAATTACAAAAAAAACAAGACATACAAAACAAAAATAAAACAGGCAAACAGTTCTTAAAAACGATGGGACTTAAACACAGGACCCTCACTCACAATTTTCTTCAATAAGCCGGCCTGTGGAAACTCCTTAAGTCCAGATGGTTTCTTATGATGTTGTTCCGATCAGGGTATTTCATGGAGTTCTGCTTTGAAGTGGCTGTATTGCTCCTAAAGCAGGCTCCTTTGCAAGAAAACAACATCTATGGGACTCCATCTGAACAACAGTCTAGGCTTCCCATCTAATCTATCTGCCTGAAGAGGAGGGTTGTGATAGGTTATAACAGTGAAGTCACAACCATACAAGCATGGCTTTAACTCCTGCAAAGCACACACCATAGCTAAGCACTCTTTACCAACCCTCAAATACGCCTCTTCCTTTGGCGAAAAGCTACTCAGATGTTTTAAGATCTCATCCATGCTTTTGTCTGCCCTGCTTAGGAAACACTGCCTATTCCCAAGCAAGACAGCAAACGGGTGTCCATTGTCCTGGGCTTCCTGTGTGGAACCCAGGCTCTTGGCTTCACCTACACTCACAAGGCTAGGGGTTTTCATCAACCTTTATACCTTCAGGGCATACGACTTCTGAAGGCACTTTTGACAGAAGTATCCCCAGCATGCCTGAATCCCTTGGCTACCTGGTCACCCATAGTCAAACTAATGCTTTTCAGTATTAGGGGACATGGAACCAGAAGGGCCACTGCAGACTCCCTGTTCTTGAAACTCTGCCCCTCCAAATGTTAAACCACATTTTTCCGATCAGAATATATCTTGGGGTTCTGCTTTGAGGTGGCTGCATTTCCCCTAAATCAGGCTCCTTTACAAGAAAACACTCTTCTGGTCACATGACCAATTATATGACACCTTCCCCAACAATTGGGTCCCATCTTTGATCTGCCAATAAGTTATGGTGGGGTAAAGGTGATGGAAAACCCTCCACTTAAGCTAGGAATGGAATTCCTATAATTCAGGATCCTTATCAGTTGGCCCATGAATCACTACAGGGGTCCTGGGAAGATGACACCTCTTGCCAGAACAGATACAGAGGGCATGCACAAAGAAACACATTTAAATCAACATCAAATTAGCTCTTGGAATCCTAATACAAAGGAACAAACTACCTCTGCTAGATTACCCTTCCATACATCCATTACATCATATCAGTTAATCATGACAGTACAGGGCTCTGCTGCTGGTGGTTTGCCTGGAAGCCCAGGCAGACCAGCAACAGCAAAAAAGAGCCCCCGCAAGCCTTTTGATCCCTCCTACAGGATTGATCAAAGAAACTCCACTTGCAATTGTGTCCCAATTGTGTCCCAGCTGCCAGAGGCAGCTTCATGCACAGGGAGAAAAGGTTCTTTGCTCTCTACATGATAAGACCGACCGTGCAGTGTTAACCCCTTCAATGCCTTCAATGGTATGACATCATCGCAGCATTGCAGGGGTTAATATTTGTCCCAACAAGCTTATGGGGACTTAATATCAGTCAACGCTGTGCTCCAATGGAACATCAGCATTGAAAGAGTTAAAAAAAATAATTATAAAAAAAAATAATTGCAAAAATAACAGCACTGACCTGGTCAAATGCTGTGAGTTTGGTAACTGCAGCAGTTAAAAACTGTTGCAGAACCAATCAAAAGTGGGCTGATGATGATCAGATCACTCCTGGCCAATAGGAGTGATCTGATCATTATGGCAGCCCCTGGATGACCCTGTCCTAGAAAGAGAGGGTTCATCTAGTGTAATTATTAATAAAAAATACATAATTATTGACATTTTAAGTCACTGATTATGGATTGGTCTAAACTTGTCACTTACAAGTGATCTGATAAAAAAAATATTTAAAAACTTTTAAAAATTGAAATGTACATGTTCTAGTTTTGACTTATCTATGCATGTTCTATGTGTTCTTTCATATATCTACTCAAAAAAATAAACATGAAACTACAAAGTGGGTGTGAAAAATGTTTTCTTTTGTTAGACTAAATTTGGAAGGAACTGTAAAAACAACACCCCAATAAGTGTTTAGCAACATCTCTTGAGTACAGTGACCCCCCCCCCACCGTGCATAATATGTTTGTCAGGTTATTGGGATGGAAAAGACCACCTTTGTACATTTTTGGGGAATTTCGGCATCTGGCCAGCCAATTCCATTTACCCCATCAAATCATACATTTTTCTTAAAATGAGACGACCCATGGGCATTTAAAATGCCAGTGTTTTAACTCTTTGCATGCAAGAATTTTAGTTTTTTTTTATTTATATATATTTTTGGAATCTTAAAAAAAATGTTGGAACTGGATGCTTCCCCTGATGGTGACAGCATTTTTTTTACATGTTACCATGGAGCTGGGCTCCATTGACGTGCATGGTTCAATGCAGTACCTGCAGGGGGAGCTCAAGAGTTCTCAGACCCTCTGTGAACTCGTTAGCTTTTCAGTTGGTGCCGCCATTTTGTGCATGGCATCAATGTCACTCACTGATGGCGTTTGTGGTTGATCTTTGGGGCATTTCAGCAACACGCATTAGACTTAGGAAGCGATTGTTGATCGATTCCTAAGCTCTGCTTCAACCGGCCATCTTTGTTGATCGATTGGACGACGGCCATTTTGTTTGGGCCATAATTTGCCAACCACTGACGTAAGGTTTATTGGTCTATTGTTGGCCTAGTCTTTCCTATTACCTTTTGTGCAATGGTACAATAGTTGCAAACTTCTAGTCTTCTGGAACTACTCCTGTCATTAGTGACTGATTAAATAGGGGTTAGCAGCTTTGCCAGGACATGTCCAAGTTATTTTAAAAATTTTGGAGTGTATCCCTTCAGGTCCCATAGATTTGTCTGTCTTTACTTTAGACTAGAACATCTTCCTCTGTAAACACAGCTGTTTCACATGTCACCCTATTTCTCTTAGCTAACAAGGGTCCCTTACCTTTATCTTTCTCTGTAAAAACAGAACATAAGTATTTATTTAGAAACTGCCCTTACAAATGCCCTCCAAAACACACACATACATATACACACATTCACCCTTGCCCTTACACATAAATATACTGGCTTACACTTGCCCTTGCAGCCACATTCTTATTTGCCCTAAAGCACACTTGCTGTAACATCCAAACACTTTCAAAATACAAACATACTCGCCTTCTCCCCTTTCTCATGATCTAACCTCTTTTTTCCTGCCATACAGTGGCAGTACTATCGGGTAAAGCCTCTTCCCGGACAAGAAGACGCTACGGCAAAGCAAAGGTTAAAAGAGAGGAACCCTCCCCCTTACCCATAAAGCCAGGCTTACCCTGAACGAGTCAGTTTTTCTTCTTGTCCCGTCAGGGACGGACGGTTCTACGGCAGGGGATGTTTCCCCGAAGATTCTTCGATCTGGTGAGGCGCATGGGTTGCTGCCTGGGGGTCTTCATCCTCCGATTGCTCCCCGGGTGGTGAGGAGAGCGAGGTCCCCTCCGTAGCATTTGAGTTACGGAGGGATTTGGACGGACCAGCTTTATTCTCCAGCTGGCACAGTGAGTGGAACGCACGCCCGGGTGGCGTTGCGTTCCACTGAATATCTGATCGCGCTTTAAAAGGTTTGAAATCATCCTGTCTGTCTGCAGGGGCATTGTTCAGCACAGGATACCGTGTCACCAGCCCCCCCACACGGTTCAGAGGATTTGGAGGTAAGATTTTTTTATCTTTTCCTTCATTTTTTCTCTGCCTCCAGAAGATTATTTTGTTTATATATAAAAAAAAAAAAAAAAAAAAAAAAAAAGATGTCTAGTCCGGTTTCTCCGGGGGATAAAGACAAGAAACCTGCTCCCACTCCGAGGAAGGCCACTTTTAAGTCAAAGCATGCAGCTTCCTCACGGATGCAGGAAAAAGATGTGTAATGCCTGCGCGGCAGAGCAACTTTCTAAAGAAAAGCAGAAAGACTTGCAATCCTTCCTGGGATGGTTCCAGGAAAACCTAGCGCAGACCTTTGAGGCTTTTCAGGTTTCTGCAGCTCCAGCCCAGTCAAAGGTTTCGAGTAGGTCCTCCCACAAACGCAAAAGATCTCGGTCATCTTCCAGATCAGAGCTATCATCTGGTGAAATCTCTCAGTCCTCAAGCTCTACAACTTCGTTCAGTTCAGAGGAGGAGGCCGTTTTTCCTCCCCAAGAACTTCGGAAATTCAGAGGTGACTCGTATTGTATCAGACGAAGAGGTTAACAAAATTAAGGGCTTTCCTGTTCTTCCCAAGCTGAAGCTACTTACGGAAAGAGAATGGAAATACCCGGGGAAGAGGGTTTTTCTCTCCAAGCATTTTAAACACCTTTTCAAGCTCCAGAGTGATGAGCGTTGGGATGAGCCCCCTAAGGTGGACGCCCAAATAGCTCAATTGTCGAAAAAGACAACCATCCCCATTGGAGGAGTCTCTGGCCTTAAAGACTTGATGGATAGGAGGATTGAAACTTCCTGCAGGCGTATATTCCAAGCATCAGGTGCCCAATCCAAAACTGCTGTAGTCAGTGCAGGGGTCTCCAGGGCTCAAAGCTATTGGTTACAGGCCTTGGAAGAGTGCTTACCGGATGATCAAGACTCCAAAATTTCTCAACTACTTAAGAATTTAAGATTGTCCAATAGTCTTCTTACGGATTCTTCTCAGGAAATGGTGAAGACTTCAGCTCGCAATATGGGCTTATCCTCTGTGGCCCGCAGAGCTTTATGGTTACAATCCTGGTTGGCGGATAGGGCCTCTACGGCATCACTCTGTGATTTACCCTTTGAAAGGAATAAATTGTTTGGAGCTCCATTGGATGACTTAATTAAACAAATGCCTGACACTAAGAGGGCTCTTCCTCAGGATAAGCGTTCCAGATGGAATTTAAAGGTATCCATTTAAAACCTCCAGGCCCTTTCAGGCATCTTCCAGAGCGCAGAATTTTCGGAGTTCTCTTGGAGATCGAAAGTTCCAGGATCGTCCTAAGAAACAAGAGAAGAGAAAATTCTGACAGAGTAGGGGGGAAGGCTGCAGCGGTTCGCTCATGTTTGGGAACAGACTACGCGCAGCAAGTGGATTCGCGATCTCATTTCAGAGGGATACAAGATAAGATTTTCGTCACTTTCCAGAAGTCAGTTTCTGATTTCCTCATACCCATCCCAATTAAAAAATTTGGCACTTCATTCGGCTTGCCTGTCTCTCCTTTCAAAAGGAGTCATAGAGAGGGTTCAGGCTTCACTTCCAAGGAGTGTATTCCAGACTCTTCCTAGTCCCAAAACCGGACGGATCCTTTCACCCCATTTTGGATCTAAAGAAAGTGAACAGCTGCACACCTCACAAAGGTGGCCTTTTACCTCCCAAATAACCCAACAAACCCATGCATGTGGTGTATCACTGCGCTCAGGAGGTTACTGAACACATATTGGGGTGTTGTTTGACACGGACATATACCAGGAGCGGTAAATTCATACCTGAAGTACAACGTGTGTGTGAAAAAAATACAAAAAAAAAATGTACTACCATAAAGTTTGACAAAGGCTGGTGGTAAAATGAGTGCATGGAAAGTCTTAAAATACCAGCATTTGCACCTTTGGGTGTCTAGTTTTTAGAACTATATGGTTTGATGGGGTAAATTTAATTGGCCGGCTTCAAAGATGCCCTATCTTTGAGCCCAGCCACTCCAATTTACCCCATCAAACCATTCATTTTTTTATTAAATTAGACACCCCTTGGGTACTTGAAATTCTTTTATTTGAACTCTTTCTATGTTGAGATTTCTATGCCTATGCAAAGACTGACCAAAATGGAGAAAAAAGCGCACTTCCCAAATGTGGCATTTTAAATCCCAAATAACCCGCCACTTCCGGATGGAGAATTTATCTTCGGTCGCCCAGTTGCTTCAGCAAGGAGACGTCATGGCAACCTTGGACCTGAAGGACGCATACCTTCATGTCCCAATTGCTCAGTCTTCCAGAAGATTTCTGAGGTTTGCAATCCGAATTCGTGGAGTCGTCCATCATTTCCAATTCAAGGCACTCCCGTTCGGTCTATCCTCAGCCCCAAGAATCTTCACAAAGATTTTGTGTCCATTGACTGCATCGCTGAGGGAAAAGGGGATTTTATATAGTTCCCTACCTCGACGACTGGCTCCTCAAGGCCGAGTCTCCAAGGAAACTCCGGGCAGACCTTGCCACCACAATGCAGTTTCTGGAAAATCACGGCTGGATTATCAACCTCAAGAAGTCCAACCTCATTCCTTCCACCAGGATCCAGTTCCTTGGCTTAGGAGTGGATTCAATATCTCAACAATTTTTTCTTCCGTCATCAAAAATCAAGAAGATCAAAAAGGAGATCAGGTCCCTTCAGTTACACCCAACTTGTACTATCAGGAAAGCCATGAGCATCCTTGGTCTCCTTACGGCATCCATCCCGGCGGTCAAGTGGACAAGAGCCCAAATGCGGCCCCTTCAATGGGATATTTTACGAAATTGGTCAAGACGAGAGGAAGACCTGGATGTAGATGTTACGATCGCAAGTCAAGTCTTATCCTGGTGGAGGACGCCTTCGAATCTTTCCAGAGGCCTTTCTTTTCGTTCCCCCAAATGGGTGATACTTACCACGGATGCTTCCGGCATCGGATGGGGCGCCCATTTAAATTGTCTCTTCCGGCATGGCGTATGGTCTTCAGCAGATTTGGGTCGTTCGTCCAATTTTCAGGAATTAAAAGCGGTTCTTCTTGCCCTCGTAGCCTTCAGGACCCTGTTGGAAGGTCGTGCAGTGAGGATACAGTCGGACAACGCCACGACGGTTGCATACAAAAACAGGCAAGGCGGTACTCGGGTAAGGAGCCTTCAGGTTCTGTGCTCTGTTCTGATGAGTTGGGCCCGGCAGCATCTGGCAGACATCAGCTACACACATAAGAGGATGTGACAATACCATTGCGGACGATCTCAGCCGGCTAAGATGTTCACAAGCAGAGTGGTCTTTAACCAACTGGATCTTCGCTTCCCTGGTGTCAAGATTTGGCCTCCCGGAGATAGATCTGATGGTGTCCAGAAGCAACAGGAAAGTTCCGGTTTTCGCCTCTCTCAACAGACGAGATTATCCAGATTTCCTGGACGGTCTGTCCATGAAGTGGGATTTCCGTCTGGCTTATGTTTTTCCTCCAGTCGCATTGATTCCCTGCGTCCTCCAGAAAATCCATTCAGACAGAGCGTGGGTCCTAGCCGTCATCCCATATTGGCCAAACCGCAGCTGGTTCTCCCTTCTAAAACAACTAAGCCTAACGTGTTGGGAACTGCCTCTCTCAGATCGCTTGCTGGACGATGGGACTCTGCATCTGAATCAGCTCCAGATGTTCAAGTTGACGGCCTGGCTACTGCAAGGATGATTCTGCGGGGTCAAGGTGTTGAGGATGATTTATCTGACTTGCTGTTAAAATCAGTTAGAGGCTCTACTTCAAAGATTTATTTTCGGATCTGGAAGAAGTTCCTTCTCTGGTATGCCTCAAGGGACTTTTCGTTTTTTCCTCCTACAGTCAACTCCATTTTGCTGTTTTTGAAGGATGGATTTTCCACGGGCCTCAGTGTCTCTACCCTTAAAGGTCAGGTTTCGGCCCTTAGTCATTTTTTCTGGAAGACCTAGCTCCGCATTTGCTGGTCAGACGATTTTTTAAGGCCATCACCATTCAACGTCCGCCAAGGAGGGCTCACTTTCCAGCTTGGGACCTTACGGTGGTTCCTCACGCTCTCTGCTCGCCTCCGTTTGAACCCATGGAGGAAGTTCCATTGAAGATCTTATCGTTTAAGACTGTGTTTTTGGTGGCCATTACGTCTGCCAAACGTGTGGGAGAAATCCAAGCCCTTTCTTCATCTGAGAAGTTTACCATCTTCCATCAGGATAAAGTTGTTCTCCACCTTCAGCCTTCCTTTCTGCCGAAGGTCTTATCCAAATCTGCTATGAGTCAACCTCTGGTTCTTCCATCATTTTTTCCATCTCCCTCCTCTCCGGAAGAAGTCAAATGGCACATGTTAGATGTCAAGAGAGCCCTTGAGTTGTATATTTCTAGGACTGCCTCTATCCGTTCCGCTGACCAATTGTTCATTTCTTGGTCTGGTCGTTCGGCATGGAAAGCTTCCTCAAAAGCTTCCCTAGCAAGATGGATCACGGGAACTATTCGTATGGGCTATCAACTCTCTGACGTTCCTCTTTTGTCTCCTGCATACTGCCACTGTATTAAGGAAAAAAAAATTTACGGTGAGTAAAAAATTTCCATTTTTCCTGCCATACAGTGGCAGTACTATCGGGATTTCCCTCCCTAAATAAATTATTTTTGCATTCAGTTTTGGTGTTCTTGTTATTTACTGACTCCTCTCTTTTAACCTTTGCTTTGCCGTAGCGTCTTCTTGTCCGGGAAGAAGCTTTACCCTATAGTACTGCCACTGTATTAAGGAAAAAGGAATTTACGGGGAGTAAAAAATTTCCATTTTCTTTCTCTCTCCTCTTTCTAATTATCTTTCCTCTTTCTCCTGATTTCTCTCTCTTCCTCGTGGGGCGTGTGGCTTTGGTGCTAAGCAACATGATATGACATCACATCCTGGCACTTGGCATCATTTGTCATCACACATGTTTTAATTAAACCTTATGGCGATATGTATCTCAAAGTAGCAGGGTCAGGATTAGCTAATCAATTTCCTGTCCTTAAGTTCTCTCGCTTCTCCTCATTTCACTTCTACAAAGGTTGCCTGAACAATCAACAAGAACAATGTAACAAAATGAGAACACCGAGAAAAGGAAATAAAACTATCTTATGTTTGTTAATTTAAGATCCCCTTTTTCATATTTGATAAACCCACACAAATTATACATTGCTTTGTTCAGGAGAAGCAGGGCCTTCTTTCAAAAATACATCAAAATACATAATCATAATTATGAGTGATAATGTCATTTACCCACTTCTCTACCATCCGACACCGTGCCAAGGGTCCTCCTGTGGCAGATCCCTCCAATTTACTCTTCTCAGCCATCCCCGCTCACTACAGTGGCCAGCTGAAGCTGCATATCCTGAACGAGGTGACTTCACTCCTTATGAATTAGGCATCAGATAAGAATTTGGCGCTCTTCCTCCTACTGAGCCCTGTATAAAGCCTGAGAACACACTACACCTTGCCCTCGGATGGTCATACTGGTGCCTATTAAAGTGTGATTGATCCTTGTGTGTTCTATAGTGTTGTTCCTGCATTTCACCCAGCTTCATTCTGACTATCCTGAACTCCAGCTACCTGACCGCGGAATTGATCCTGGCTATCCTGAACTCCGACTACCTGAGAACTACGCCCTTTCTCTTATAGGAACGACGTGTTCCCCCTTGCAACAGCGTATCCTATGGTACGCTGAGCGTGACAGATAATAGATATCTATATTAAAATGGAATTTATTGGGGCGGGGCCTGGCCTTGCTGCCGAGGGAGATGGCTGTGCAGTAAGAGAGCTCTGTCTCTTCAGCCTGAAAAAGCGACCCACACTGCAGCTAATTTAGCTAGCTTTACCTCCTCTGCTGCTCTGGACCTTGCTGTCACCCTGCAACTATGCCTGTTCGTGAAAAAAAGACATGCCAGACAGAAAACAGTGGCAAAATTCAGCTTTTCCAGGTCTCCTCAGGCATTCCAAGATGACACCGACTGCTCACAGGACGCTGCATCCTCGTCCTCACAGCCGGCTGTTATCTCATAGCCAGCTGTTATCTCGGCTCAGAGATCTCCTGCTCCTCCACATCGCTCTGCCTCTGATTCAGCCCTTCACTGCCTCTCCTCACAGGAAATGTCCAGGTCAGTGTCTCCACGGGCCCCCTGTGTCCTCATTCACAGAAGAAGCTGCATTTAACCCCTACAGCCCTGCAGCTCTCCCTGGCTCTGAGCTGTTCTCCCCAGCCAGCACTCCATCACAGAGCCCTGCAAAGCAGCATCCCAGGCTCTCTAATGCTGCTACTGATCCTGACATACAAAGAAGGGAAATACAAGATGCCCTCACTGCATCTGATCATGATGCCTTTGACAACATGACTGTTTCTAATCAGTCCCTCACGGACACAACAATGAAAACCATGTTGCAGGCCCTTCGTAAAACTTTCCTACTAGATATACACACAATGGTCTCTCCTCTTAAAACTGTTGTGGATGGTCTGGGTGACAGGTGGACCATGTTGAAAAGAAATTTGAGGAATTTTCTGCCTCTCATAACACACTAATAGACTCACATACTGAGATAGAGGAAGACGTGGCGACATTAAAGGTGAAAATTGCTGATTTGGAGGATAGAAGCCGCCGTAATAATATCAAGTTACGTGGCGTTCCTGAAACCGTAACACCAGCTGAAATTCCTGCATATGTGCGGTCCTCAATTGAAGCAGCAGTACCTAACTGCAATCCTCAAGAACTAGAAGTGGATCGCACTCACAGGATACCCCGTCTGAAACATATGGACGACTCAATTCCAAGAGATATTCTAGCACGCATACACTTCTTTACAGTTAAAGAGAGACTGATGGAACATTCTCGTAGAAATGACGGCCTTCCTGCTCCATATCACAAAATCTCTTTATATGCAGATTTATCTGCAACTACCCTTGAAGCACGTAGAGCTCTACAACCTATAACCCAAGCTCTTCGCTCAGCAAAAATCGTCTATAGATGGGGATTCCCTGTCCGTCTGCTTATTCATCGCGGAGACACTCTGCACGTTGTTCGCTCACCAGAGGAGGGAAACGCTTTGCTCAAGTCATGGAACTTAGCACCATTTCCTCAAGCAAGATCGTCGACAACCTGGTCTCCAGTTCGCATGACACGAGAATGGTCCACTGCAGGATCAAGAAGAGCGGTATGATTTGCACCTATTTTTTGTCCAGGCCTTACTGGTTGGTCATACCTACTTGGCTTCAGTGCGGACTATAACCCCTCACTACACAATTGGTTCGTGTTTTAAGAGCCATATGTTTTTTGCTCCTAACTGTTTTTATTTGATTTTGTTATTAAATGCCATGTTTATGTATATGCTAACACTATTCGTGGAAATCTGTTCATAAACAGGACTATGCATAGGACACGTGGTCATGCGTTTAGACTGGAAGAAAGGAGATTTAGACTAAAGCAGAGGAAAGGGTTTTTTACAGTAAGGACAATAAGGATGTGGAATTCTCTGCCTGCTGAGGTAGTTTTATCAGAGTCTGTACAGACGTTTAAACTGCAACTGGATGGATACCTGGAAAAGCATAATATTCGGGGATATAATCTTTAATTATGGGGAAACAGCTTATTGATCCAAGGAGGAATCTGACTGCCGTTTTGGGGTCAAGAAGGAATTTTTTCCCTGTTTTTTTGCCTTCTTTTGGATCAACAGCAATAAATTAACAGATATAGGAAAGGCTGAACTTGATGGACGCATGTCTTTTTTCAGCCTATATAACTATGTAACTATTTTCTATGAAAAATGGTCATACAGATAGCTAGTATCAATGTAAATGGTTTAAACACACCTCATAAGAGATCACATTTTTGGAGAGAGGCTCAATCCTTGAGATGTGACGTGATATGTGCACAGGAGACACACCTCCTTTTGGGCGATGCGGGTTGTATGAAACAGCCTGCCTATCATCCTATATATCATTCAGCCATTAGAAATACGGTATCCTTTTTATGTAAAGAGGTTATTGCAGAACCTAATGGGAGGTAATAATAATCCTATGACATTGATCTCTCTTTATGCCCCTAATGTTGGACAATCACAGTTTCTTAATAAGCTACTTAAAGTTGCTAGCAATGTACAATGGGGGTCATATATTTTATGTGGCGATTTTAATACCGTAATAGACACTAATCTAGATTCTACCTCACTCTCTAGAACCCAACCCACTTTCTTATCATCCTGGATGTGGGAAAGAGACCTTTATGACACCTGGAGGATCAATCACGGATCAGAGAGGGGTTATACTCATTTATAAGCAGCACATAACACCTATTCACATTTGGATATGTTCCTGGTGGATAGAATATTTTTACGATCCATATTACTATCGAAACTATAACATGGTCCGACCATGCAGCGATCACACTCACGCTTGACGATGAGATATCCTCGCATGGAGTCCATCAATGGTGCATTAGCCCTTTCTTACTGTCTGTAAGAAATTATTTTTATACTTTTATTTTGTTCTGCACATTTTAGGCCTGAATGCAACTTGAGTGCTAGGAACATATGGTATCAATTATGTGACGTAGCCTAGAGGGTCTTCTGTGTAATGCCGGTGTATCTGCTCCAATAGGATTCCTTAACGTATACCCTAACCAAATGTAAAAGGGTATAAATAGGCATGATTACATGGGCAAGGTCTCTTTCTACGCTCTTTCTATGCTCTCACCTTCATCTCACCAAGAATATTGAGCCTACAGTACCTTTGATCAACATTTGTTCCAGCATCAGTACTGTATGTATGGATAATTTGTTATCGAATAAACCTGATTAATAAGTGGTCTTGATTGCTGTTTGATCACTGGAGAAGTTTAGATATGCAAGACAAAGAATATTCTAACAAATTGACGAGCCAGCCAGTCTTTAGTTGGTTTTCTACGGCGAGCCTCTGCTTCAGGTTTGTTTTTTACTTTTCCTCTTCCGACAAAGGGGGGGATAGTGTGCAGTTGTCTGAAGAGATCAAAGAGATCCTCTGACTAAAAAAAAAACCCTAGCAGTGTGATCAGAAGAAAGTGTAATTCGACACTACCAGACCATTACCAGACCACGTGGTGTGAAGGAAGAGCATTCCAGAACCGTGTATCGTACTGAGAGCAGATTGAGCAAGCAACTGATCTATGGTAAGTATGGATTCTATTAATACTTTGTCTTCTGCAAGTAAACTTGAATATACGTTTGTTCCTTATACGGCTAGTGATTCAACTTTGTGGCATGATTTATGGCGTCAGCGTGAAGATGCAAATAATAAGATAGACAAAAGGGTATTCTGGGAACAAGGATAAACACAAGTTGAGAAATGTAATGAAAATAATAAAGATTTTTAATACATTATTTGCTGCTGGTGATGATCTGACTAATAATGTTAGTCAAAGTAACTCAAAGAGTAATGACATTGTTACAAATGAGATGCACAATGTGTGTGCAATAGAAAAAGAATGTCTTAAATGTGAGTTATTAACAGAAGAGATTTCTGATTTGTTGGATTGTTTAGAAATTAAGAATTTGTTAATTACAAAGTTGCAGAAAGACTTGAAACAAGTCTGTGTAATTACAAGGGGAGATAAACAAAGACATAGCTTAATTCCAGAAAATGTAGAGGATGAACCAGAGGTCAGTTCAGAACAGGAACTGCAAAGGAAGAAGCTTAGAAAAAAAAGCAGCAAAATTAAAATTACAAATCCAAAGTGAATGAATGAAATTACTTAAAGAAATACCGCCGTATAACTAATTTGGATGCATTTGGTAATGCAGATGTATTTGAATCCAATACAAACATAACTTGTCTAATGAAGAGAAAAATATTTTATTTAAGATTTGGTTACCTACATACATGAGTAGAAGATTAGTAGCTCCAATAAGTTTTCCTATAGTGGAGAATGATGAAATAATTCATGGAACAGATAAGGATAGACTTCAGCAGTTGATTAAGTTTACAACTGGAAATACCAATCCAACAATTGATATACTAGAAAATCTGAAACCTACAATTTCAGAGGATACATTTTCTTTCTTGTTAAGATTTGAGCAGGCTTACAGATTAGTTTTTAACATTTCTGATGATGAATGTCCTGCCTCTATGATTCAAGTTTTTGTTAAAAAGTTTAACTACCTGGATCCTACTAGCATAGCAATTGCTTCGTATATGCAAACACTTGAGGATGCTGCTGCATAAAATCAGGAGAGAATGCAGACGTGAAGGGGTTAAAATGAATGTGTCTGTAGTTAACATGGTTAATAGCAAGGATATAGGTAGAAAGAAGAGATCACATTTCATTCACCCCCCTTCTCCCCCTCAGGAAAGCAGATGCAGAATCCCAGGGGACACAGGTTTTGGAATAAAGAGTCTTTTCACTGTTTCTATTGCAAGAAACTGGGACATTTTAAAACACAATGTCGCAAATTTCTCTATACTAAAAAATTAAAAGAGCAAAGAAAATCAAATGGATTCGTTTACAGTTCAGATCCAAATGTATATACTAACAGAGCCGTAACACCTCAAAGAGATTTACTTTACACTCCAATGATTAGGCAAATTAGGGATATTGAAGTTAATAAAGAAGATTTACCTAATACAGGAACTACACAGGAGTATGTTTGTTGTAAGTGTCCTGAGAGCTATAATACATAGATATATGTTGTTCAGTATACAGGGAGCTGGTATAGCAATTAACTCTAATTCGTACTGTATCCCTGCACTCTGTCTTCTATGAAGATGTTTTGAATAAGTTAATTTATTTATAATTTAATTATAAGAAAATTTATTATAAGAATTTATTATAAGAAAAACTATATGAACAACATCAGATGTGTTATATGTTAAAGTTTTGTGTTTTGTTTTATTCTGTAAGTTAAGGTCCTGTAATGTGATATGTTGTATATGTTAAACTGCAACTACATAGTGTCCATCATTTGCAGAAGTACAAGTTAGGGATATTTCCTTTCTTGCTTCTCAGGTTGATTCAAAACCTTAATTTAGTTCATGAGAACAGGGTTTTGTGTCATGACAAAAAAGGATTACTGGGGGCCTCGCCAGCCGTCGGAGAAGATGGACGCTTAGGAGAAGAGCTCCGCTGCGGCCCTAACCATTAATAGCCATCTATAGCCATCCTGCATCATGGGCAGAAATAAAAAGTTGCCTGAAGAGCCAGAGACCCCCAAGGGCAAACGCAAACCGTCTTCCGCCTCCTTGTGGGAATACTTTCAGACTCCACGAGACCTGGCCACGCTGCCACCTGAGGGCCTTGGGGTCCCTTCGCCTGCGAGCACGAAGGATACGGAAGACAGCCGGCAGAGTTGCAGTGACGATATCCGAAGCCAGGAGACTGTGCACCGTCTGTTTTCCTTGGCCCCATGGAAGGAAGACTTCAGTACCCTGATCACAGTACTTAAGCACGCGGTGAAGGAAGAAGTGGCGACGCTGAGAGCTGATTTATTAGGCCTTGACAAGCGCCTTACCACTCAAGAACAGGAATCTACACGTCTCACGCATAACCTTAAGAACGTGGCAAAGGTTTCTGCTCAACATACTCTTTACCTGGCGGATTATAGACGGCTGTTGGAAGATCTCGACAACCGAGGCCGGAGGCATAATATCAGGGTCCGAGGCTTACCTGAGGCGCTGCCCCAGGAGGGTGAGAACTTGTTCCGGATACTTACCGTCTTGTTCAACACACTACTCAACGGACCCCCGGAGACGGCTATCTGTATGGACCGAGCCCATAGGGCTTTACGACCGCGTGGTCCACCGTCGGCACCCCCCCGGGATATCATATGTCACCTGGTGGACTTTCGATTGAAAGAAGCCATTATGCAACGAGCGCGGGAGGTAGGCTCTTGGCCCTGTGAGGGTCATGATCTCTCCTTCTACCATGACCTCTCTGATCTCACGCTCCAAACCAGGCGGCTATTACGACCACTGACGAGGGAGCTACAAAGCTGGGGCTACCCCTTTAGCCTGAATGTACGGATTAACAACGCCATTAAGTCACTACGTTATTTCCATGAGCTCCCGGAGTTTTTGGATGCCCCTGGCATCTCCGATCTTCACATCGAAGACTGGGGTCTACCGGAGCTGCATTTGACCTCAGACCGGACGGATCGCCTCTCCCGCCGACGACGACGTGAGACGTCCAGACCCCAAAGCCCTCCGAGACAACCGGATTTGGCTCCTGTCCCTCGTCGTCCTGCTGATCCTCCAGGTCGATTCACGCGAGAGGAGTGAGGATTCTCTCGGTTTGTGAGTAGTCCCCTACGGGGCATCGTTGTTTGCGACTCTGTGTCCTGTTTTGGGGCTCTCGTTTTGAGCCTTCTACTTCTTCGACTTTCACCTTTGGCGGCTGCGGATGGCCCTTTTTTTTTACGTTGCATTGCCCTTACCTGTTTGGTTTGGTGATTGTGGGGGGCTCTACTGTTTTTATTTATTTTTTTATTACCCCATGAAGACATGAAGACATGTTTGGGCCTTGCCACGTGGTTTTTGCCTGCTACATCATGGCGCAGAGACTGTGCACCTGGGACTTCCTTTTTCGCCATCTATACTGCCATCTATGCCTGCGAGTATCCGGGGTCTCCGGCCATGTGCTCCTCTCTCTGGCTCCCTCGGTGGTCATGTCTCTTACCTGAGCTGGCCAGTCCTTCGTGACTTCAACACTGTAGATATCTTCGGAACCGGGCTGTTTTGATTTTGGTTTGTATGTTATGGTGTTCTACTGTATTGTGTGGTACACTATGCGAGCCATGTTATTGCTATTTTCTTGCCGATGTCTCCGTGACCATGCCACCATGATCTATATGTATGTATTTGAGGGGGGGGGTTGATTGGGGACGGGGTTTTTGTTTTTGTTTTTTTTATATGTCTACACCTGTGGTTAAGTACTGTCCTTGCAATCTGGGGACAAGGCGGGTAGATTGCTTGCTAGGGCTCTTCGTGCCAAGCGGGCTCAGTCCTTTATACCGAAGGTCCGGGATCGCTCCGGTGCCACCCGCCACTACACGCCTGACATAGCAGCTTGCTTCCGCGAATATTATGCATCCCTGTACAACCTGCCTCCAGCTCCGGGCTTGGCGCCGTCCTTTCGGGATTCCCTGCGGCAGTATTTGGCTAAATATTTAACAAAACATATTTCCCCGTCGGATGCTGCGCTTTTGGATGCCCCGATTGCTGAGGTGGTGGCGGCGGCCATTAAATCTCTCCCTAATGGCAAGAGTCCTGGTCCTGACGGACTTACGAAAGCATATTATAAACAGTTTGTTGCTACTTAAGCCCCCCATTTGGTTACCTTGTTTAATGGCATGGCTGATGGGGACCACTTTGACCCTCATACCAACACTGCCCACATTACTGTTATGCTGAAGCCGGGTAAGGCGGCTGTCCTATGCGAAAGCTATCGTCCCATCTCATTGCTCAACACTGACATAAAATTATTGGCCAAGATTCTAGCTACTCGTTTGGGGCCCCTTGTACCGTCGCTCATCCATCTGGACCAGGTTACATAGAAACATAGAAAGTGACGGCAGATAAGAGCCAGAAGGCCCATCCAGTCTGCCCAACCTCTGAGTACTCTCCTTTAGTACTTGCCCTTATCCTATATCTAGCTTGGCATTATGCCTATCCCATGCTTGCTTAAATGACTTTACTGTATTAACATCTACCACTTCCACTGGGAGGCTATTCCATGCGTCCACTACCCTTTCCGTAAAGTAATATTTTCTGATGTTACCATTAAACCTTTGCCCCTCTAGTTTATGCTTGTGTCCTCTTGTTGCGGTTTTATTTCTTCTTTTAAATAAACTTTCTTCCTTTACTTTGTTGATTCCCTTTAAGTATTTAAATGTTTCTATCATATCCCCCCTGTCCCGTCTTTTTTCCAGGCTATATAGGTTAAGATCCTTTAACCTGTCCTGGTAAGGTTTATTTTGTAATCCATAAACCATTTTAGTAGCCCTTCTCTGCACTTTCTCCAACATATCTATATCCTTCTGGAGATATGGTCTCCAGTACTGTACACAATACTCCAAGTGAGGTCTCACCAGTGATCTGTACAGCGGCATGAGCACTTCCCTCTTCCTACTGCTAATACCTCTCCCTATACAACCAAGCATTCTGCTAGCATTACCTGCTGCTCTACTGCATTGTCTACTTACCTTTAAATCCTCAGAAATAATTACCCCTAAATCCCTTTCCTCACACGTTGAGGTTAGGACAGTACCAAATAGTCTATACTCTGCCCTTGGGTTTTTATGCCCCAGGTGCATTACTTTGCATTTATCCACGTTAAATGCCAATTGCCACAGCTCTGACCATTTTTCCAGCTTACCTAGATCGTTTGCCATTTGGCTTCTTCCTCCAGGAACATCAACCCTGTTGCAAATTTTTGTGTCGTCGGCAAATAAACATAACTTTCCATCAACACCATCTGCAATATCACTAATGAAAATATTAAAGAGAATGGGTCCAAGTACAGATCCCTGAGGTATCCCACTGGTAACAAGACCTTGTTCTGAATATACGCCATTGACTACAACCCTCTGTTTTCTGTCACTCAGCCACTCCTTAATCCATTCAACAACATTGGGATCTAAACCCAGAGATTGCAGTTTATTTATAAGTCTTCTATGTGGGACAGTGTCAAAGGCCTTACTGAAATCCAGATACGCAATGTCTACTGCACCACCTTGATCAATTACTTTAGTCACCCAATCAAAAAAATCAATAAGATTTGTTTGGCAAGATCTTCCTGAGGAAAACCCATGTTGTTTTTGATCTTGAAAGCCATGTGACTTCAGATGTTCAACAATCCTTTCCTTTAACATTGTTTCCATTAATTTTCCCACTACAGATGTAAGACTAACTGGCCTGTAGTTCCCCGACTCCTCCCTACTGCCTTTTTTGTGAATGGGCACAACATTCGCTACTTTCCAATCCCCAGGGACAACTCCCGTTACCAATGATTCGTTAAATATATCAGTTAACGGTTTTGCTAGTACACCCCCAAGCTCTTTTAATAACTTGGGGTGTATCCCATCAGGCCCCATCGACTTATTTGTCTTTACCTTGTCTTTACCTTAGACAACTGAAGTAAAACCTCCGCCTCGATAAACTCACATATTTCAAATGATTCAGTCTTTTTTCCCAACTGTCTTTTTTCCCAAAGGTTGGCTTTGTCCCGGGGCAGGAGGCGAGGGATAACACCACCAGAGTCCTTGACGTTCTTGACCGGGCTGGGCGCCTTCATACCCCGCTGGCTCTGGTCTCTACGGATGCTGAGAAGGCGTTCGATAGGGTCTCGTGGCCCTATCTCTTCCAAGTGTTGCGCAGCTTGGGCCTGGGTGCGACTTTTTGTAACTGGGTCTCGGTACTCTATTTTAACCCCTCTGCCAGAATCAAGATTAATGGCTTTCTCTCGGACCCGTTTCTCCTGGCCAATGGTACTCGTCAGGGATGTCCCCTGTCCCCCCTCCTGTTCGCCCTTAGCATGGAACCTCTGGCCAATGCAATTAGAGCCAATCCTGGTATCTCTGGAATGTTAGTTTCGGGGGTGGAGCATAAACTGGCCTTATTCGCGGATGATATGTTGGGGATTCTGTCTGCTCCCCTTACGTCCCTACCCCATTTCCTCCAGGAACTGGAGACGTACCAAGCATTTTCTAATTACAAGATAAACTTGGGTAAGTCGGAGATATTGGGGGTCCACCTGGCGGACTCTACTAAGTGGGAGTTAAGCTCTCGGTTTCCCATTAAATGGTGCGGCTCGTCCCTTCGATTCTTGGGCCTCCAACTCCCTGCGGATCTCTCCCTGCTATTCTCATTGAATTTTGTCCCCATCCTGCAGCGGGTCTCTCAGGACCTGTGTAAGTGGGCCTTCCCGCATGTTTCGTGGTTCGGGAGGGTTGCCGTCGCTAAGATGAACATCTTGCCACGGTTCCTGTACCTCTTTCATGCCCTACCGATTTTTATTCCCAGGGATTATTTTAAGCAATGCCACCGAGTCTTTTTGAAGTACATTTGGTCGTCCGGACACCATCGCCTCGCTTTTTCCCATCTGGTTCGTCCTAAACTCCTGGGAGGCCTGGGTGTCCCACACTTGGAGCTGTATTATCATGCGGCTCATCTGCGTCGAGTGGTTGAGTGGACTATTAGGGCTCCTAAGCAGTGGGTGGCACTGGAGGAGGACGCACTCCCGCACCCCATACACTCTTATCCGTGGTTACCCACCCCCGACCGGCCCACAGCTCGCCTTAAACGTTACACCATCTCCCCGACTATGCGTGTCCTCCGGAAATGCATGACCAAGGGTTTTTTGACGTCCTCCACCAGCCCTCTCTTCCCCATTTCTGACAATCCTGCCTTTGCCCCTTGCTACAGACCAGGCAGGACTAGACCGTTTTCTCCTTTAGTTTCCGGTATTTTGCGTTTCTATCATATTTCTGACTTGGACTCAGTCAAACCGCTGCAGACTCTGTTAGGGGCGTCTCGGCCGCGCCCGCAAGACACCTTTTTTTATGCCCAAATGTGCCACTTTATTGCTTCTTTACCATGCCTGGCGGGTTACCGCAGACCTCTGATGGAATTTGAACGCCTGTGCACCTCTAAGTCTGAGCCGCCCCACCTGGTTTCCACGCTGTACTCCATTCTCCTTACTCTCGAGTGCTCCTCTAAGCCGTATTTCCTGGCCCTTTGGGAACAGGATCTCCCGGCTCTCTCCGGGGATGAGGTATGGGGTAAGATTATTCAGTTGGTTCATAAGGGCGCTATCTCAAGTAGAATCCAGGAAACCTCCTACAAGTTATTGATTCGGTGGTATCGCACCCCACATGCTTTACATCAATTCCTCCCGGATGTCCCGAACTGTTGTTGGAGGTGTGAGACGGGCCCTGGCACTATTTTACATATTTGGTGGACTTGCCCCTTGGTTGCCCCCTTTTGGAAGCTAGTGGAAGGGGTGATTCGGGAAGTAAATGACCCTCACTATGTGCTGACCCCTGAGGCGGCTCTCTTGCACCATACATCGCTCCCGGTCGCTGTTTATAGACACTCAGTGACGTACCATATATTAAGTGCGGCCAATCCCGCGTTTTTGGAGAAGCCGTGACACTCCGCCGATCCAGGCTTGGGTCAGTAGGATAAACTTGGAGGAGTTGGTGTGGGCCTCCAGGGGCAAGGAATATTTGTACATCAGGCGCTGGTTCTGGTGGAAGGAGCTCACTTCTTCCCCGCGCTTCCCTGCTCTTTTACAGTCCGCCTGAGGAGCCCTTTCGGTCGTGTAGGTGTGCCACCCCTGGGTCCACTTGCGCGGCTCACCCTTCCCTGCTCTGGGTGTTCCCCTCTCTTTGTGCCCCTCGATTGCTTCTTCAGCACTTAGGTGTTATGTGGTAGTAGTGACACGCGCCATCTGACTCTGACTTTTATGTTGTGTTCATGATTTTGTTTTGTTTGTTTTTGTTTGCTCTCTCCGTACTGACATCTCCGTGTGCTTCCATACGTACCTTTTTGCCATACGCATTGTGTTGAGGGGGTCTTTGTTGGACACCGCTCTCCTATTATATACCCTGATTATTGAGCTCCTCTGCTCTGCACCCTGTACTTCTATGTACTTCTCCCTTTCGTTACGTGTCATGATGATCTCTATTATGCATGGTTTTCGCCCTGTGAACCGATATGTCGTTTGCCTATGACCATTGATTCATCGTGATTTATTTTGCAGTGCATTGTGCCTCTGTACTATACATGTGCCTTTTGGTATGTTCTCGGATGTAACACATTGTTGTATACCTGATCTTTTATTAAACGGAGACTTGACAAAAAAAAGTACTGTCCTTGCAGTCTTTGCCCGTTACACTTGACACTACGCCCCCATGTGGTCTATCTTGCTCATATGCTCGCACTGTACGATATATGCAATGACATCACACTTAGCTATTCATGTTGTTGATTATGTATGCACCTGTGGACGGACCCTGTCGTTTTCGGTGGGCCCTTATGACCTCGCTACTGCCCTGGCTTATTGAGGCCGCTCCTATGCAGTCCGTTCTGTATTTCTGTTCCCGTCACACATTTTATCGGTGAGGGAGTTCCCCCTCCCTCTCCGTGTACATTTTGTGTAGATGTATGGGGCTGCTTTGGGTCTTCTTCCACACACATTACTCTTATTATTATTTCAGGGGATATGGGGGGGGGTTGGGTTCGGGGGGGTTGCTTTGGGTGTTAGGGGATTTTTTTTTTTTTTAACACCTGTGGTCAGGCATCACAGTTAGAATTTGCCCTGCAGCCCTTCCTCGACGTTGCACTTCACACTACATTCATGCGACATTGCTGTTCTGGGCGTGATCTGGTTGCTCATTAATTCTATCTGTGCGTTTGCATTATACATGGCGTGCACTCACACCACGTTTTGTTGTTTCTGCATATACTTTTGCCCGGGTTCTATCGTCCCGGTGTTTGCTCTATGGGCCTTTTCTCTTCCTGCCTTAATTTGGGCCCTACACACCTGTGCACTCGCTGTTCAGTCCTGTCTATCTGCCCTCATCACACACTACATCATAAATTTGTTTTTCTACATACAGGGTTGCTACCTCTCTGCTCCTATGAATGCGCACTTTAACCTGAACACACGGGGGAGGAGTTTGTGGGGGTGTTTCTTCATGTGTACCCTATAATGTGCTATTCTGGTCTAGACGCGGAGTTGCGCCGTGGATGTTTTCTTCGCTTATCGCACCTCCCAGATGCACCACACATACACATATTTGTGCTTTATTTCTTTATGGGGGGGGTTCCTTAATTTAATTATTGTTTTTCTTTTTCACACCTCCTTGCGGTCATAGTAAGCCGCCATGATACCCCCTCCACGGGTGTGCCTTTTGCTTCCCTCACACTAGATGTCTTGCCCCACGGGGTTGTTCTCTAGGATGTGGCTCCGTGTCTGAACTGGATTATATATTTTATGTTTTTTATATATATATATATATATATATTTTCAATGTTGTTGTACATCTGTATTTGTTCTGTGACCTGGTCCGGTTCATTGCATGCTCTGACTGCCACCTTCTGCTGCCCTTTAATGGGAACCCTCCACTACATGATGTATGCTGTTCTTTCTGTACGTACTCGTTTTCTTCGGTCTCTCGCTCGGTTTTCCTCTATTATCGAATGTTTTATGATTCCTTATTGGAATCCTTTACAGATTACTATTAGTAAAATAGGTATCACACTAATGTTTCTCTCTTTGGATCTCTGGTAATTCCTTCGGGATATAGAAATACTGCTGATGGTTCTGGGCGGTTGCGGCTGCCTTCCGCACCAGTGTTATTTTGTTTTTATTCCCTTAGTTACACAGTTTTCGGTGCACCTGCTTCCCCTCTGGACGGGTGACGCTTACCCCCTCATTGGTAGTGTTTAATGTTACTGAGGTGGTTACGACTGCCGTCCTTCCTTGTTAGGGAGGCCGCGTTCCACTATCCAGTAGTCACTCCAAGTGGTTTTTGTGTCCCTTCCCCCTTTCTGCCCTACCCCGCCCTTTCCCTTCCCTCCTCAGCCCCACCACCCCCCCTTTTTTTTTCTCTTTCTTTCTCTTCTTTTCTTCTCTCTCTTTCCTCTCTTCTCTCTTTTTCTTTTCTCATGGCCTCTGCTGTGGCGCCCTTTGCGCTCAGGCGTCCTCCCTGTGCTCCTCGTGACCTTACCATTGTCTCCTATAATGTGAAGGGTCTCAATATACCCGAAAAGCGTTCCCATTTGCTGAGAGACCTGCTCTATCACAAAGCCTCTGTTGTCTACCTTCAGGAGACCCATTTTAAGGCTTCCAGGCCGCCTACGTTGCTCAATGCTTCCTACCCATTGGGGTTTTTCAGTAATAATGTTACCTCTAAATCTAAGGGCACGGTGATTCTTTTTAACAAACATACCCCATTTCTTGAGAAGGCAACTTTGACGGATCCAGGTGGTAGATTTGTTTTTGTGAAGGGTACTATTGCGGACTCCCTGTACACTTTCGCTAATGTTTATCTGTCCAACAGGCAGCAGCATCGATGCTTAGCTAGGATTCTTGAGTTGCTACGGTGCTTTCAGGAGGGTCTGTTGGTCCTCGGAGGGGATTTTAATGTGGCTCTGGAGCCTGCGGTGGATACTTCTGCTGGGCACCCCCCCCCCCATGTCCTCCACCGGTTGAAATCCTTACTCCATGATTTCCAACTAGTGGACTGTTGGAGGGCGCTACATCCTTGCGACAGGGACTATAGTTTTTTCTCCACTCCTAGGGGGCTCTACACTAGACTATTTCTTTATGCCGTACTTTCATCTGCGCTTGTTGAGGGCGGCGCGATATGGTTCAATTACCTGGTCGGACCATGCACCGCTGATAATGGACTTGACTTCGACGTTAACCAGGCCGACTTCCGCATCATGGAGACTTAATGAAACGCTTTTTTCTGACCCTGTGCTTCTGGCCGACACTCGGACGCTCTTGACGTTTCCCCGCTGACTGTTTGGGAAGCTCATAACTGTGTGGTCCGCGGGCATCTCATTAAGCTTGGCGCTGAAAAGAAAAAGGCGGACTCGGCTGCCCTTGGGAAATTGTATCAGGAAATAGCGACTATTGAACAGGTTCATAAGGACACTATCACGGACGCAACGTTCCAGCTGTTGGTCCTTCTTAGGAAGGATTTATCCTCCCTGCTTGCTGCTAATGCGAGGCGTTCCTTTTTGAAATTGAGGGCGATATACTATGAACACGGGGATAAACCCGGCAAATTTCTCACACGGGCACTACGTGCTCGCCGGCGACTCTCTTACATTCCTAAAGTACGTTCTTCGTCTGGGGCCCCCTGTAGGCTACCCCAAGAGATTATGACAGCTTTTACGGAGTATTAATCCGGTCTCTATAACCTTTCTGATCCTCTCCCCCCTGCCCCCCAAGCTGTGCGGTCCTCCAAAATATCTGCTTACCTCGATAGAACTTTGAGGAGAAAATTGTCTGTGGCGGAGGCGAAGAGTATGGAAACTCCCATCACCTTGTCTGAATTGGGGGCTGCCATTTAAAGTTCAAAGCTGGGGAAATGCCCTAGTCCTGACGGGCTTCCCTTGCTCTATTATAAAAAGTTGTTGGACATCTTGGGTCCGCAGCTGGTGCTCTCTCTTAACGCTATCCCAGACGGCAGGGCTATCCATCCGCACACCCTGATGGCTACTATCTCCTTAATTCCCAAGGAGGGCAAAGATTTGGAACAATGTAGCAGCTTTCGGCCCATTTCTCTGCTTAATGCAGACCTTAAATTATTTTCTAAAATCCTTGCTTCTAGAATGCAGTGTTTCATTCCGGTCCTGATCCACCCTGACCAAACGGGTTTTTTTTTCCGGGGCGGGAGTCCAGGGATAGCACGATCCGGGCCCTGAATTTGATACATTAAGCGCTCCAATCTCGGACTGAGACTATCCTCCTGTCGACGGACGCTGAAAAGGCGTTCGACAGGTTGGATTGGTCGTTTATGTTTGCGGTCCTGGATCGAATGGGTTTTGGTCCCAACATGCGACGTTAGGTGGCATCCTTGTATTCCGGCCCGTCCGCCAGGATTTGGGTCAATGGGATGCTTACTGAATCCTTTCCCATCACGAACGGAACTAGGCAGGGCTGTCAGCTGTCTCCTCTGCTTTTTATATTGTCCCTGGAGCCCTTTTTGGAATCTGTACGGCGGAACACTGATATTCGGGGACTCCGGGTTGCAACAACTACGCACAAAAATTTGGGCTATGCGGACGATTTGCTCTTTACGATTACGCAACCGCAGTTGTCTCTCCAGATTATTCTCCGGGAATTCCGGGAATATGGAGAACTGGCGAATTTAAAAATCAATAACTCCAAGTCTGAAATCCTTAATATAAATCTCTCTGCCGCAAAAGGACCTCAATGGGTGGACCCCCCAACATATCTCTTGGTTCGGGAGAATCAACGCGATTAAGATGAATATCATGCCTCGGCTTCTATTCCTTTTTCAGTCGCTCCCGATTGCGATTCCCTTGGCCTTTTTTACCTCTGTGAGGTCCATGTTTGTAAGATTCATCTGGACGCGGAAGCAATCCAGAATCAAATTTACCACCCTGTGTAGGACGAAACGATGTGGCGGCGCTGGTCTTCCTAACCCTTGCTTGTATTATCAGGCATGTCATCTTCTCAGGGCTTTGGAGTGGTCCCATCGACCTCTCCATAAACTTTGGGTGGATATTGAGTCCGCGGCGATTACACTGCCGCTGCATCACCGTTTATGGCTGCCTCGCCATCATTCCCGAGCTCAAGCCCGCGGCCACCCATTTGTGTCCGCTACACTGCAAGTTTTGCACTCTTTACACTTGACACACGCTTTAACGACGTATCCTTCACCCTTGCTGCCGATTCGGAACAACCCTGACTTTCCTCCGGGCCAAGGGGCGGGCCCCTTTCTCTCGACTTCACTGACAGATAAAGCCCAGATCTCTATGTTTTTGGTTGACGGCAGGTTGCGACCCCTGACTGACATTGTGGTGGACAGACTACCTACCGCCTTGGATAAATTTCATTACCTTCAACTGAAGAGTTATCTTGCTACGATCCCTCGGAGGTGGACTCTGACTAGGGAACTTACTTGCTTTGAACTTCTCTGTACCGGGTCTTCTCTGCCTGCCCATGGTATCTCGCTGTTGTATCAGCTCCTATTACAGTCTATGACCGCCGTCCCTCTGCGCTTTCAGGGAACAGGCTTTCCAGGTTTCTTTGAGCCCCCGGGAGTGGGAAAAGATTTTCCTTCTTACACACAAATGCTCGCGTAGTACGAAGTACGAGGAGACTTCATATAAACTTCTTGCTCGCTGGTACCGGACCCCTGTGGCGATTCATGGCGCCTTCCCAGACGTGCCCGATAGTGTCCGAGGATAGTTCCCTTCTGGCGACAGATTCACGCACTTCTGCCGAGATTCACGGATTGCTCAATTCCGTTTTCCCCTGCGACCTTCCTTCTACATAACACCTCCAGTTCGATCTCCAGTCATAGGAAGTCGGTAGTGCCTGATCTTTTTAATGCTGCAAAAGCTTTAATACCCCTTCATTGGAAGGACCCCGTACCTCCTTCCTTCAAGGAATGGATTGTGAAAGTGGAAAGCATTAGAACATTGGAGGAACTAACTGTGTCCTCTGATGATCAGACTGAGAAGTATAATAGGACGTGGTATTACTGGTTGGAGTACGTTGCAAGCCCTGATGCTCGGTCCATACTGGGGATCTAGGTGTGGGCGTGGCACTTGGGGTGCTGTTGGAGAGGCCCCCCCTTTTTTTTTCTTCTCTTTCTTCCCTTTCTTTTCTTCTCTCTCTACCTACTCTTCTGCTACTCCGTACTACCCTGTTTCCCTGTTCTTTTCCCTGCCCTTTTTGTTTCTCGTTTGTGCTGCCCTTTACGATGGTCAGATCATTCCATACTGCTGCCAGTTTCGGGTGGTACTTTGATTACAGATGCAGACACGCACTGTTGAAGTTTTGTACATGTGCTTTTAGTACTTTCTGTAAATCTCATATGTGACAGTATTATATTCTGCCGGTTCCGCTGCGTCGGGACTTATGTTTCCCTTCCCCTTCCCTTTTATGGCGTGTTGTACGTCTCCTCTACTCTCTCCCCATTTCCTGTTCTACTTGTATGAAAAATTAACAAAAATATATTTACAAAAAAAAAAAAAAAGGATTACTATGTATTGTATTGATCAAATATGTTTTTCCATAATCAATTGAAGTATTAATTATTTACTATTGTCCATATTTTTAAATTCATCTCATGATCCAAATTCATGTGTTATATTTCGCTATTTGGTTATTTGATAAAATGATGCAGTCTTTAATGTTAATCATTTTAAACAATTTCTTAAGAATCATATTAGAACATTACATCATGTTTTATAGTGAGGTGCTACAATAATAAAGGTGTTGTATCAGCTAAGATTTTGATGCTGCATATCTGTTGTGTTTTCAGGTTGTATATAAGAGTCGAATGGACAATACAAATCATTAAAAAGTCCATCATGCCAAAGATACCTGACATTCAAGAAGAGATAATCCTTTTTGTTTCTAGCAGTTCTGACGGCGATACTGATGATTGACGGTTCTAAGGAAGAGCTACAGAGTCAAGAAGATCTACAGATTTGACAACCAACTTATAGCCAATGTAACAATACTCAAGGGTTCCTGGACATAATTAAGAAGAAAAGGGAAATTGATGATTTCAATGGTGCTTTGGTGTAATGAAAGGGTACTTATTAGTTTGTAACATTAGAATTAACGTTACTAGACAAAGTCATGTGAGGTTAAATGTTATGATAGGGCCTAAACATTTATTTAGTTGGACTAAAGGGCCCTACACACAAGATGATAAACTTGGGTTTTGGGAACATATCATAAACAAAGTAGCTTTATTGAGTATAGTAATAGGATGCAGTAATAATGTATGTGAAGGTACATGTTTAATACCTATGGCAGATAAAGAAGAAACATTGTTTCCTATGAGAGTATTGGGAGTACCTGTCAGTAGTACACAATTATTATTTTATAAATTAGAGTATCCTGATTTTGTTATTTCCACAGATATGTCAGAACCTGAACAGTTAAACTTGTCTGCATGTTTACACTTTGTGTCAAAAATCATTTGTTACATCTGATTTCCAATTGCGCGCGATACAGATTTTAGTTGCTGCAAATATATTAATAGCTAAATAAAGATTTGATTTATTTTTAACAGGTATATCTATATGAAATAGAAAAGATTCGGGAGAGAAACTCCATTGTATTCCAAATAGATTTTTTAAAAAGATTCATAAGTTCAAGTTTTAAGTTAGTTAGTCTGTCGCAGTTCCACCAAATATGAGCCGCTGTTCCTACTTCAAGTTTGCATCTCCAACATTTGTTGGAGTTGATTCCTGATGTTTTAAATAAAGTAGAAGGAACATAATACCATCTGTGCAGTAATTTAAAAAATTGTTCGTGGAGATTTATACAATGCATTGCTTTTCTTACATTAGCCCAAGCGGAATACCAAACTTCTACCGGATAGGAAATGGCTAAATCAGACTCACATTTCAAAATAGTATTGGACTTCTCTAGTATGGATGTCTGTTCTGACATTTTCCCAATTTTAGAGATAAAATTTTTCTTAAAGTGACTTTCAATAAATCTGTCTAAATTATTTGGTAAATTCAAGGTCTTAGACTTAAAGCTTGTGATTCTCAGATACGAATAATATTCTTTACTAGGTAAAGAAAATTTAGTTTGCAATGTTGAGAAAGAGTTTATCCCAGATAAGGAACAAATATCTTCTATTTTAAGAATCCCATATGATTGCCAAGCTTTGAGGTCAATGTCCTTAATATATAGTTGTAAGATTTCGACAGGAGTATGAAATGACCATATATTTCCAAAACCGTTAATTTCTTTAAATTTAAACATATTCATCAGAATATTTAATATTAAGGGATAAGAAATATTTAGTTCCTTAATAATTTCAGAGTTAAGACAATAAAGTTGGAATGGATCAAGATTACGGCATTTCCATTTTTCATATTTGTACCAAGGTAAATCGTAATCTCGTTTAACGTCCCAAGCTAAGAAATGGGAAAACATGCAGTTTTTATATAGATTTCTTACATTGGGAAATTTCTAATGGTTTTAAGACCTATTATTCTCATTTATATAACTTAAGAGACTTGATTATATCCCCCCCAGATCACATTAAAGCTATTCAGACATATCTGGACCACGATTAAATTCTTTCCAATTAAATAAATTAAACGAGGAGATCACCACAGAAGAAATTCAAAAAACCATATGTTCTCTTCTATCCAGCAAAGCCCCTGGCCCTGACGGTTTTACTAGCATATATTATAAAACCTTTAAAACTAGTCTGTCCCTCTATTTACGAAACTTCTGTCGGGTGGCCATGTCCAGTGGTTCATTGCCCAAAGAAAACTTACAAGCCTTGATCACCACCCTTCCAAAACCAGGCAAATCTACTGACCACCCTCAAAATTTTAGACCGATCTCTCTACTGAATCAGGACCTAAAAATATATGCAAAAGTCCTAGCTAATAGAATTGCCTTAATTCTCCCACATCTGGTGAACCAAGATCAGTCGGGTTTTGTCTCGGGCCATCAGACCTCTGAGAACACCAGAAGACTATTAAATATCTTCCACTATATTGAGGAGGACAGCACCCCTGCTTTGATCCTCGCCTTAGATGCCGAGAAGGCTTTTGATAGGTTACGCTGGTCATATGCTTTCTCGGTATTAGAGCATATGGGTTTTACTGGTAGTATATTGCTGGCAGTGTCATCTTTATATTCCAACCCCTCAGCGAAAGTTTAATCTACCTGAGGGGTACTATTGCTATTGCGACAACACATCATCAGTAGGGTAAAACTAACCTGTCTCACGACGGTCTAAAAAAATACCTGAGGAATTCAATATTACAAATGGGTCACGGCAGGGGTGCCCTCTTTCCCCTTTAATTTATATCTCATCCATGGAGCCACTGGCTCAGGCCCTTCGACTGGATGACAGAATTTCTGGGTTGAGTATTAATGGTAGAGATCATGTCATCTCTCTATATGCGGATGATGTCATCCTCTCCCTCACCACGCCAGAAACATCTTTACCCGCAGTTATGGAAAACATCAACACATTAGGTCACCTATCATATTATCATTTAAATAATTCTAAAACACAAGCTCTCCCTCTGAACCTTCCCCCTCAGCAATTAACATCCTTGAAGTCCCAATACCAGTTTGACTGGCAGGTAGCTAGTCTAAAATACTTGAGAGTAGAATTGTCATAACTCTTCTCTTCCCTATTTACTAAAAACTACATCCCCCTCCTTGCAACTATTGAGTCAGACTCTGCGGAATATGCTAAACATGTTCATATTTCCAAAAATTCTTTATTTATTAAGGACATTGCCCATACATCTCCCTGAATCCTTCTTCATTAAAATAAATAGAATTCTGTTTTGTATGGGCTGGGAAGAGACCAAGATTATCAGCTACCCAGAGGCGTATCTACTGAAAATAGCGCCTATGGCAAGCACTGAAATTGCGCCCCTGTATTTGCAGGTACACATAAATAATGTATGGAAACATAGCATAGCAGATATGGATCTACAGAATAACACAAAAACCCAGCTTTGCAGGTAAAGATCAATTGGAATTCACATAAAAACACGGCATTAAAGGTATATTTAAAACCCCCTAAATTACAGGCATAGATCACAGGTTGCACACCCCAAAGCCAGCCCTGGCGTCCACACTGCCCACATAGAACCTGGCCAGCACCCAGATAACACACATAAGATTTGCCATCTTTGTCCCCAAATAGCCCAGCACAAGTCAACTTTGTCCCCAAACAGTCCGGCCAGTGCCATCTTTGTCCCATATACACCCTGCCTGTGCCATCTTGGTCCCCAAGGCTCAAACCTCCTGCTAGTGCCATCTTTGCCCTTCCACAATTATACATCTATGATACACAAACACTTTTACAGTCACTCACTAATTCACACTTTAATTCAGACAACTCATCCACACATTAACTCATGCTCTCCCTCATTCACTCAATGCATCCACACATTAACTCATGCTCTCCCTCATTCAGACAATTCATCCACACATTAACTCATGCTCTCCCTCATTCACTCAATGCATCAACACATTAACTCATGCTCTCCCTCATTCAGACAATTCATCCACACATTAACTCATGCTCTCCCTCATTTAGACAATACATTCACATATTAACTCATGCTCACCCTCATTCAGACAACTCATCCACACATTAACTCATGCTCTCCCTCATTCAGACAATACATTCACATATTAACTCATGCTCTCTCTCATTCACTCAATGCCTCCACACATTAATGCACAATCTTTACTTATATCTACCCCATCTCCCTCCCCTATCACTTTTTAACCCCTTCCCTCCCTTATCACTTTTTAACCCCCTCCCTCCCTTATCACTTTTTAACCCCCTCCCTCCCTCCCTTATCACTTTTTAACCCCCTCCCTCCCTTATCACTTTTTAACTCCCTCCCTCATCACTTTTTAATCCCCCCCTCTCACCTTGAAGTCCAGCGACGGGAGCACGATGTTGCTGTCTTCCTGCACCGCTCGCTGGTGCCCGCTGCTTCACTGCTGAGCGCCGTAATATGACGTCATATTTCGGCGCCCAGCAGTGAAGCACCAGCGAGCGGCTTAAAAAACGCTGTCTTCTTTTTTTTGATGCGGGGGAGAACGAGGGGCGCCGAGCGGTTGCTACGCGCCCCTCTCTCTCCTCCACATCAGTGTTTAAAAGCCGCTCGCTGGTGCCGGCATTTCATGCAGAGCGCCGCAATATGCCGGCATATTGCGGCGCTCTGCATGAAATGCCGGGACGGGGGTAGAGGGCTTGTGGAGGAGAATGAGGGGCGCCGACCGGTTGCTAGGCGCCCCTCTCTCTCCTCCGCATCAAAAAAAAAAAAATGCCGGTGAGCGGCATTTAAAAGCCGCTCACCGGCGCCCCCCTTGAGATGGCGCCCATGGCACGTGCCATGGCTGCCATACCCTATATACGCCTCTGCAGCTACCATTATCAGTAAATCAAAACTCGCCGGAGGGATTGGGATGCCTAATATTAAAGGTTATTACATATCTACTTTGATAATTCTCCTAAAACAGTGGTGGTGCGATACCTCTAATTCACATTGGGCCCACATTGAAAATTCCTTGGTATATCCCTACAAAATTAGTGATCTTTTACTACTTCCAGCCTGGAACCTTCACAAACCTCCTCTCACAAACCCATTAGTAAAAGCCTCATATAATGTTTGGCTGCAATATCATACCGCTTTAGGGAACTACCGTTCAGTCCAGGGCTTGAATTAACTAACTGGTCTTTATGGGGTATATCTCATGTCAAGCATATATATGATGCTAATGTGTTAATGAGATTTGAAACCATTCGACGCACATATAATTTATCCAATAAGGATTTTTGCAAAAATCTACATATTAGAAATTTTTTACAATCTTTGACCCCCTCCTCTTTGCATGTAGATAACTTCACTCTCAATTACCTCTCATCTGATATGAAGGGAATAAAACCAATATATACTCTTTACACTAAATCTGATAAATGTAATAAAATTTATCCCATAAAACAATGGGAAAATGATATAGGAATAAATGTAGCCCTTCAAGATTGGCAGTTAGCTTTTAAATGTTCTTCAATGCTCCTCACATGCAGAATCTGCCTTTAAGACAGTATCCCATTGGTACTATACTCCGAATAGGATAGCTAAAGCTTTCCCTAACTCTTCAAATAAATGTTGGAGAAAGTGTGGCCAGAAGGGGACCTTATACCATATCTTATGGAATTGCCCTCTTATACAATCATATTGAGTAGAATGTAAAAGCCTTCTTTCTACGATATTAAACTAGGGATACAAATCAGATCAGATGGAAACCATGGTATTCGTCATCCTATTGTATAGATATTTGAGGTTCTTTAGTATTTTTAAGGATTCCAGACCAACTCCCTCCCGCTGTAACTCTCTTCGATGTAACAAATGCTATCTGTAACTACAGTCATCCTCACTGGTATGGCATGACAACTAATTAAAACTATTCGCTATAAAATACTTGAGCAGATATACACTTATGATTTTTAAAATTCACTCAGGCATATTGTTCTGTTCATCTCCCTTTACGGGGAAGTTTTCTTGTTTACGTTTTTTATTACCTTCTAACCTTAACCCCTTAAGGACAATGGGGGTTTTTACTCATAGTATATTGTGGGACAATGGCTATTTTAACATTTTTCGGTGTTGCTGTTTAGCTGTGATTTTCTTCTTTCTCATTTCGTGCTCCCACACATATTATATATTGTTTTTTTCAGGACAAACAGGGCTTTCTTTAGATACCATTAATTTTATCATATCATCTAATTTACTATAAAAAAAATGATAAAATATGGGGATTTTTTGTTAAAAAATTACTTTTTCACACTTTTTAAACAAAAAACTTTTACTCATCTGCAAAAACGAATGAAAAAACCTGCTAAATAGATTCTACTGTTTGTCCTGAGTTTAGAAATACCCAATGTTTTTATGTTTTTTTGCTTTTTTCTGCACGTTATGGGGCAATAAGTACAGGTAGCGTTTTGCTATTTCAAAACCTTTTTTTCCAAATCTGGTAATTCTTCCCCCCATGTGCCATTTCGGGTATCTTTGAAGCCGGCCAATGCAATTTACCCCATCAAGTCATATATTTTTAAAAACTAGACACCCCAAGGTATTTCACATGCTGGTAATTTAACCCTTTCCATGCACTAATTTTACCACCAGCCTTTGTGAAACTTTATGGTAGTACATTTTTTTGTATTTTTTTCACACACGTTGTACTTCAGGTATAAATTTATCGCTCCTGGTATATGTCCCTGTCAAACAACACCCCAATATGTGTTCAGTAACATCTCAAGTGTGATACCCCACATGCATGGGTTTGTTGGGTTATTTGGGAGGTAAAAGGCCGCCTTTGTGAGGTGTGTATTTTTTGGCCATTTAGACATCTGATCCTACTGCCCCCATGTCCCATATTTGGGACACCTTTGAACCCGGCCAATTCAATTTATCCCATCCACTCCATTAAAAAATGCATTTTTTAATACGAGACACCCTATGGGCATTTGTAATGCCAATATTTTAACTCTTTCCATGCTGGAATTTTTGTAAAGATAAAGAATTTTAGGACTTGCTTATTATTATTTTTTTTTTTTTTTTTTGGTGACAGTGGGGATTTTTATATGTTACCATATTATTTTTATTTTTTTTAAACATTTTTAAAAAAAAATTTTAAATTTTTTTTTTAATTTTTTTTACTAATCACTGAGCTGGGCTCCATTGACCTTGCATGGTTGGATGCAGTACCTGCATTCAACCTGCAGGAGGAGCTCGAGAGTTCACAAGAGGGTCTGGATAGACCCTCTATGAACTCATATTTATTGTTGATGCCATCCTGTGAATGACGGCAACGTCATTTACAGGATGGCACTTGTGGTTGCTCTTCGGAGCAATCACAAGGTGATCGGGGTAGGGGGGTAGTGTTACTGACATGCCTCGATAGCGAGGCATGTCAGTAACACCATTTATGCTTGGGAAGCGATTCAGATCGCTTCCTAAGCTGTTTTAGCCGGGCGCCGCCGCGATCTTTGATTATCGGTGCGGCGGCGGCCATTTTTCTTCCGGGGAGGGCTGCCGAGGGCTGCCCTCCCCGGATCCACGGTCAGCCTCACTTGTGAGGCTTCCGTGGATGCTGCAAAGCCGCCGATCGCGGCGACAACGCCGCGATCGCGGCGATGCAGCTATTTAACGGCAGCCCGTACATGTACGGGCATTGTCGTTAACCCGTTGCACGGCAACCCCGTACATGTACGGGGATTGTCGTTAAGGGGTTAAAATGTAACTGAGATAAATGCTTATCAAGATGGTTTGAATTTTCACTGTAATGACAGCTGCGACTGCCTTGGTTTGATCATAACTGACAGCTGCGACTGTCCCCCATATATTACTATTTGAGTTATTTGTACTTCTTATTTCTTTGAAAATTAATAAAAAACTATTGAAAGAAAAATGAAATTTATTTTTGTTTTTGCTTAAAATGTCTTCTATACTGTAGGTGCTACAGCTGAACAATTACCTAATTTATGTTCAGCAACATCTTCTGAACACAATCATACTGTATTCATAGACAAGCTGAAAAACCATGTGCATCACAGGATATGATAAAAAATAATAATAATAATAATAGAGAAGCATGCAAGTGTTTACGAGCTCACTTAAATGATATACTGAGATTTATGTTTAATGATTCTAAATAAATCTGCAAATTCAACACAAAATAGCTTACCGAACACTCTTCTTCTGAGGTTTGTATGCAACCAGATTTGTCATTTCTTACACAACATGCTGAGTGTTTCTCTTTTTCTCTTTTCATTTGAATGTAATTGTATACTTGCTGGTCTTGTCTCATGCATGGTGAAAATTTGGCTCCAAGGTGTATTAAAGCTTCCTGAAAAAAAATGTAACCATAAATATTAAGGCATGCATGAAGTAATTTACAGTATCTCACAAAAGTGAGAACACCCCCTCACCTTTTTGTAAATATTTTTTATAGAAATAACACTCTGCTACAATGTAAAGTAGTGAGTGTATAGCCTGTGTCACAGTGTAAATTTGCTGTCCCCTCAAAATAACTCAACACACAGCCATTAATGTGGAAACCTTGGCAAATAAAGTGAGTACACCACTCTCATACTGGTCACTGGAAGTTCAACATGGCATCTCATGGCAAAGAACTCTGAAAAAAAAAGAATTGTTGCTCTACATAAAGATGACCTAGGCTATAAGAAGATTGCCAAGACCCTGAAACTGAGCTGCAGCACCATACAGCGGATTCACAGGACAGGTTCCACTCAGAACAGGCCTTACCATGGTCGATGAGTGAGTGAGGACGTGAGGGAGGACCAACCCACGGGTTTTCCGGTGAGTGACTGCAGGTCAGTTGCCGACAGAGCCCCCTCCTAAGGGGGACCTCCAGGCACACAAAGAGCCAGGACGATCAGGATGTCTTGAATGAAAAGCACTAACCAATGCAGGAGCATGCACATCTTTCGCCAGTTCCCATGATCTATCCGCTGCCTCATAGCCCTTCCAGTGAATGAGACTCTATAACTTTTTGTGTATCCTAGAATCCAATACCTCCTCCACCTCATATTCTTCTGCGCTGTCCAAAACAATAGGTTCCGGTGGGGAGATCTGTCTTCCCGGAAACCAATTTTCAACCTATGGTTTTAATAAAGAGACATGGAACACTGGGTGAATTTTCATGGTGCATGGGAGACATAGCTTGATGGCTAACAGGGAAATGATCTTGCAGATGGAATAACGGACCGACAAATCTGGGACCAGATACTTTAAGATGTCTAGTGGATAACAGTACTGTACTGAGGATAGGGGATCCCGGAATCATGGAGGGGTGGTATCCGTAGCAGGCAAAAATGGAGACATCTTAATAGAACTATGAATATTGTTATTATAGGCAAATTCGGCAAGAGGAAGAAACTGAGCCCAATCATCCTGCAGGTAAGTAGAAAAGCAGCATAAATTTTGTTCCAAGGTTTGATTTGTACGCTCAGCTTGTCCATTGATTTGTGAATGAAAGGCGGTAGAGAGGCAACGTTGAACATGGAGTTCCTGACAAAAAGCCTTCCAGAAATTAGAGGTGAATTGAGTACCTCGGTCTGATACAATATTCTCGGATAGTCTGTGAAGCCTGAAGATTTCGCGAGTGAACAGGGTGGCTGTTTCCATAGCAGAAGGAAGTCCCGTATGAGGGATGAAATGTGCCATTTTAGAAAAATGGTCTACTACAACCATCAACGTGGTAAAATTCTGAGAAGGAGGTAAGTTTTTTAAATAAATCAAAGACCTTGTCCCACAACTGGCTAACAACACTGCATGACCACTATATGTGTATATAATCACCTTTCTCCAGCACAACTCTGATACGCCAGGGGACATTAAACGTAATCTTGAAGGAGTCAGGTACCAATGATTTAAAACTTTGAAATAATTCTCTCTAATTGAAATTGAGTATATGGTGTTATGAGTTAAAGAAATTGCATTTTGCCAACTTTTTTTTGTAATCGATGTCCGAGTTTCTTTAGACCATCTAGAGATAGTTTTAGAGAAGTCTGCTTCGTCTAGCTTTTTTATTACTTCATATGTTTTTTATCAATATTTTCTTGGTTTCTTTCCCATTAAATATATGACCTCATTTTAATTGAATAATAAGATCATTTTTTTATAGTGCGTGTCTTAGAAATTTTTTTTTATCCTTAAGTAAGGGAATACCTCGTGGATGGTAGGCAAAATTGCTGAACTAATTGAGCATACACTTTAATAGAATTACTAATCAAGATATCTTTGAGATTCGTAATACCTGCATTTTTCCATTTCGTCAATGACATATCTGATAAATTAAGTTCAATGATATCAAGTCCTGCTGTATCTAATATTTTGTCTTTAAGCCCAAATTTTTTCTTAATTTTAAACCATTCCTGTATAATATCTTTAAAAATGATATTATTTCCTGTGCAAATCTTTGTTTTCAATTTAGATTGAAATTCCCATACTCTGATAGATAAATTACTAATGCCAGAGAGATATTGTTCCATTTTATGCCATGGTTGACTCTTACTATTTTCTAACTGTGTGTTATAAATATGTATTAGCATGCATGCCTCGTATGCGCGATCTATTCTAGGGTAACTCAGGACCCCTCTATTCGATTTTTGAGATAGGAGTTTAATTCCTATTCTAGCTTTCTTATCATTATTAATGAATTTATTAAAGGAAGTCTGTATCATATTTAGCCAAGAGGCTGGCATTTTTAAGGGCAAATGTCTGAAAAGGTATGTCCATTTGGGAAGAATGTATGAATTTATTATATTTATTCTACCTATCCAAGAATGGTATTTTTCCAAATTTTTAATAAGTAATTGGTCTCTTTGATACAAGAAAGAAAATTTCTTTCCATCATATTCTTTGCCTTAGCTGTTAGTTTCAAACCTAGGTAGTTAAGCTATTGTAGCTATTGCACATCATGGAAAATCAAGTCGTTTACGACAATTGACGTGCCAGGACCGGCACGTCTTTAAACGGGTGCAGAAAGCGATCTACTTTCCCTTTCTGGACCCGAACAGCGTTTCTGTAATGCCTAGACCTCGAGGCATTCAGCAACGCCACGATCGGCACTAGGGGCCATCTCTGGCCCCTCCCCGGGGCGTCAACATCCACCATACACTCCGGAGAGCGGTCACAGCGGGCGCTGCCGGTGATCTTCACCATCAGCAAGATGGCGACCGTCCTGAAAAAAAAAAATAAAGATGAAAAAGTTCGCAAGATGGTCTCCAGACCCTCTAGAGAACTCTGGCTCCACTTGCAGGTTGAATACAGGTACTGCATTCAATCATGCAAGTCAATGGAGCCCAGCTTTCTAATCACAGTGTGATTAGTAAAAATAAATTAAAAAATAAAATAAAAGTAATAATAATTAGAAAAAAATTGTAGAAAAACCAAATGTAAAAATAATTTCCCACTGATGTCACTATCAGGGGAACCTTCATGTTGAAAAAAAATGTTAAAAAATTCTTTTAAAAAAAGGGAAAAAAAATAAATATATATATATAAAAAATATATTTTTGTGAGCAAGTCCTAAAATTAGCATATTAGCTTAAAACAATTCTCGCATGGAAAGAGTTAAAATACTGGCATATTAAATGCCCATGGGGTGTCTTTTAAAAAATGTATGATTTGATGGGGTAAATTGAATTGGCCGGGTTCAACAATGTCCCAATAAACACGGGGGGAAGGATGGCCACACATTTAATTTCCAATTAGAAAAATGCACACGTAGCAAATGTGGCCTTTTAGTTCCCCCCAAAAATGACAAACCCATGCATGTGGGGTATCACTGTACTCAGGAGATGTTGCTGAACACATACTGGGGTGTCGGCATATACCAGGAGCTGTAAATTCATACATAACATAGGTGTGTGGGGGAAAAATACACACAAAAGAATACTACTGCAAAGTTTGACAAAGACTGGTGGTAGATATGGTGCATTGAAAGAGTTAAAATACTAGCATATGAAATACCCTGGATTGTCTAGTTTTCAAAAATATATGGCTTTATTGGGCATACTGATAGCTCAAAGATGTACCAAATAGGACATGGGCAGTTGATCGCCAAACGCCAAAGTTCAACATTGAAAATGTGCATGCCCCAAATGTGGCCCTTTTGCCCCCAAACAGCCAGGCAAAATCATTCATGTGAGGTATCGGTGTACTCAGGAGATGTTGCACATATTAGGGTGTTTTATGATAGTGACATATACCAGAACCTGTTTATTCATACCTGAAGTAAAATGTGTGTGGAAAAAACTAATGCAAAAAAAAATTACTACCATAAAGTTTCACAAAGGCTGATGGTAGAATTAGTGCTTGGAAAGGGTTAAAATACTAGCATTTGGAATACCCTGGGCTGTCTAGTTTTCAAAAATAAATGACTTGATGGGGTAAATTGTATTGGCCAGCTTCAAAGATACCCGAAATGGCACATGGGGGGAAGAATTACCAGATTTTG
Organism: Spea bombifrons; assembly: GCF_027358695.1. Lineage (NCBI taxonomy): Eukaryota > Metazoa > Chordata > Amphibia > Anura > Pelobatidae > Spea > Spea bombifrons. The sequence continues at coordinate 22,945,115 of NC_071093.1, forward strand.
AAAAAATGGCTTTGAAATAGCAAAACGCTACCTGTACTTATTGCCCCATAACGTGTAGAAAAAAGCAAAAAAACATAAAAACATTGGGTATTTCTAAACTCATGACAAATAGTAGAATCTATTTAGCAGGTTTTTTTCATTACCTTTTATAGATGAGTAAAATATTTTTCAACTAAAAGTTAGAAACAGTCATTTTTTTCTAAATTTTTCACCATATTTTATACTTTTTTAATAGTAAATAATATGATACAATCAAAACAATGTCATCTAAAGAAAGCCCTTCTTGTCCTGAAAAAAAAACAATATCTAATGTGTGTGGGTTCAGTAAACGGGAAAGAAGAAAATTACAGCTAAACACGAGCAGCGCAGAAATGTTAAAACGGCAATTGTCACGAAGGGTACAAAAAGTAAAATCAGCCTTTGTCACGAAGGGGTTAAATTTAAATTCCCCTTGAATTATTTGCTTAGTTTGTGCAGGAATATTTAAATAGATAATTTCTGATTTTTCTATATTTAATTTATAATTGGAGATTTCTGCATATTTATTTATAATTTTCATTAATTCTCTGATAGATCTTTCTGGATTTTCCACTGTTAGTAGAATATCGTCTGCATATAAACAAATTTTTAATTCTTCTTGTCTCAATACTGTACCTTTTATTTTTTCCTTATTCCTTATTAGAATTGCCAGAATCTCTATAGTTAATATGTATAGCATTGGGGATAGTGGGCAGCCCTGTCGTGCGCCGTTGTTAATATGAAACCATTCAGATTTAATGTCTTGTCCTACAATTCTACCAGTAGAATATAATGCTTTTATTTCCGATAGGAAACTGCCCTCTATACCATAAGAACGAAAAGTTTGAAACATGAAATTCCAATTAATAGGATTGAACGCTTTTTCTACGTCTAATGCTATTAAACACATCTGTCTTCTTTCAATATTAGCAAGGTCGATAGTATCAATGATGCGACTAACATTATTATAGGTGAGTCTATTGGGAACAAATCCTATTTGGTCAGGATGTATTAGTAATGCGATTACCTGCTTCAATCTTTCTGCTAATATCCCGGCAAAAATGTTCATGTCTTCATTAATGAGTGAAATCGGTCTGTAATTAATGACATCTTCTGTTTTTTTATTTTGTTTTAGTATAGGAATAATATTAGCTCTCAAAAGTTCTTCCGGAGCATGCCCTTTATCTATTAGTTCATTAAATAAAGCCATTAGATGTGTCACTATGTCACCATTAAATTTTTTATAAATGAGACCACTAAATCCGTCCGGACCTGGACTTTTATTATTCTTGATCTTATATATTACTTTAGTCACTTCTGAGTCTTCTATAGGTTTATTTAATTGGATCAATTGATCCTTACTCAATTTAGGCATGGGTACAGTTTTCAAAAAAAAAAATTATTTGCTCCAAATTATTATTATATATGGGGCAGCGTAATATCTGTTGAAAGTCCATGCTATTGTTTCCGGGGAGGAGCATATCTTAGTATGTTCAATAATTTTGTAAATATGATTATTGGCTTGTTTTTTCTTAAGCCTATTGGTTAATGATTTATCTACTCTATTATTTTTAAAGAACGTTGTTTTAATTTTTCAAGGCTTTTACTAATTTTATCAAATTCCAGTTCTCTTATTCTTCCTTTTAATTGCTGGATTTTAGCAGATCTAAATTTAGTTGGCGAAAATGTATTCAATTTATTAAGATCATAAAGATTAATGTATAATGTAGGTAATTCTGGCCCCCTTTTTCTATTTTCTATTTTAATAAGGTGGCCTCGAATGACACTTTTAAAAGCACACCATAAACTGGATCTGGATATTGTTATATCATCATTCTCTAAATAAAATTTTAATTAGTTTCTGCAGAGATAGAATGTGTTGTTGTTGATCCAGTATCAAATGATTTAGTCGCCAGTCCCTGGGGACTTTCTTTTGATAGTTAGAAAGTGTCTTGCAAATAATAGCATTATGGTCTGACCAAATTATGTCTTTGATTAAGATTTTTTTTGTATTGTTTACTAGAGAGCAGTTTCCTATCATCAAATCTATACGCGCATACGAGGCATGAGGTGCAGAAAAATTAGTAAATTCTTTTAGAGTTGGGTTAAACACTCTCCAATTATCATAAAGGTTATTTCTTTTAAAAAAAGTTGGTCAGGCTTTTAGCCGATCTTTCTATTCTCTGATCAAGTATCTCTCCTCTTCTTAGAATCTTATCCATGTTAGTGTCCGGAGTTGTATTAAAGTTTCCTGCCATTACAAGGATACCCCTAATGTATTTTTCTGTTTTTTTTTAATGAATCTTCTATAAATCTAATTGAACCAATATTTGGTGCATATAGGTTAATTAAAGTGTTTAATTGATCCTCTATCTTGCAGACAATAATTAAATATCTAGCCTCGGGGTCAGTATCTTGGAATATGATTTCGAATTTAATATTGGTGGAGACAATAATAGCAACATAAAAAAAATACAATATGCTTAATTCTCGTGAAAATAAGTTTGGTGTATAAAGGTGAAAAGAATAAAGTGATATACTTCCCAAATGACCGCAGCAACCCAAAAGGCACTCTTCTTCAGGGTGCAAATATACAGATATGCAAATGGTTGGGGCGCAGGTACATGTAAGGGAAGAAAATAAATATATAGTGTAAAAAGTATAAACACTGGAAAATGTGTGTAGTTATAGTTGCACTCACAAACAGAATGCTTCAGGCCCTTTAAATAGTGTTGAACGAGAATCTTTAATGTATCTTCGTACAAAATCTAAAAAATAAAACTGAACATGGTGCAGTATCTTCAATAAAACAATAGTCGTTATTTAGAATGCACTCACAGTTCATCCATGCACTGAGTGCATATAAAAGCGATGAGTAAAAAGTCCGCCAGGGGGGGGGATCCCGTGTGGTCTTTCCTTAAAAGTAGGGGATGAAAAAAAGTCCGCCGTGGGGGTTCCGTATAATCCTTCTGACGTGTTTCACCGTATAGGCTTCCTCAAGAGAAGGGTTTTTTGTCCGTGTTCAATATCCCTGTTCTTTTATATCCCTCCTGTATGTGTTCCGTCGCGTACTCTGACGTCTTCAATGTAGTCGCGCTCGGACGTATTCGGGTTTCTCCGGCTATCTCCGTATGTTTATTCTTTGTTTGTTTGTTCAAAGTGTCGATCGAATTATCCAATAGAAGTCCTTACTTTACCGAACGGAGCCGGGCGGGGGAGATCATACAGAACCTTCGTAGATGTAAACTTGCGGGGATTTGCTGTATTGTTAACTCAGTGTGAGTGGATAAAGAAAAGAAAAAGAAAGCTGTCTTATGCCATTTCTGAATGTTTTTATATTAATATTAAAAGAAGAAACAATTAATATGAACTGATGTATTTATGAAAAAGATAATAATAAACATGTTTTAATATGAATCAATTATGTAGTTAATCATCTTTGTGTGTGCATAGTGTGTAGGTGATAATTCTAATAGATTCAATGTAGAAATATATCTATCAGTATGAAAGATAAGAATGATATTAGGTGAATGTGTGATAGTGAAGAGTGTGTATATTGATTTTCAATAAGAGAAGTTAGAAACGGAGCCAAAAAAAGGGGGGATATCATGCAGATTTTCATTAATTTAAAAATGCAAAGATACACTATATTATGAAAGAAAAAAGCTGTCTAATTATGTATCTAGGCTATCCCTATATAGATGTTGAACATAATAAAAATTAATATAAAATAATTATATGTTTGATTATCTTTTTATGTGTAAATGGTATGTGAGTGGTAATTAAATATTTTTTAATGCAACATTTTTAATAGATTAAATGTAGACATATTATATTAAGTGAATATGTGATAATAAAGTGTATGTATTCAAAGAGATTTAATTTTTAAGTTAGTGAAACTAGAATATCAATCATCAAAAATTAAACCATGGATAATTATCCATAAACAAAATAAATCAATGGTATTTATAAGATAATTTAAAAAAATGAATAGATAGTGGATATATAACTAACGGATCCTATATAAAACCATGGAGAGATCATATATTGGCCCGTAAAAAGAATTGTATACATGTATAGAGATATATATATATTTTAAATAAATTAAATTAAATTTAACTTAATTAAAAAATTAAAAAATAAATATATAATATATTTTAATAAAATATTAATAAATATATATAATTAAAATATTAATTAATCCATAAAAGCTAAAATGTCGAGTTCCATATTTAATCCTCCTTTTTTATGTGTTTGGAACCTGTTTTATATTTCCTCCACGCCAATGGGGAGTAACCGTATCTATTCCTGTAACTTTAAAATAGTTAAATGAAAAAGATTGACAACTGTTACCATGTCTAGAGACACTGTGTTTAGGATTTTGGTTTTTGATTCCTCTTATATGTTCTAGGGCTCTTGTTTTTAATTTTCTTGAAGTACGTCCTATGTACTGAGCGCCACATTTACACTCTAGAAAATATATGACATTAATAGTGTCACAATGGATAAAATGTTTAATTTTAAACTCTTTACCTGTGTTTGTACATTTAAAGGTGGTAGTTTTTTTCTCTTGTAAATTACATGTTTTACACAGTTTACATTTTCCACATTTATGGTACCCCGGTGTTTTTATTGATAGAAAGTTTAGATTGTTTTTCTCTTCTATACTGGGTAATGTGCTAGGAGCTAATATGGACTTAAGGTTAATGGACTTGAGGTAAACATTTAGCAAGGTCCCCTTTAAGGAGTTCGGGGGATTTTTTATGAAATTAGAATAAAAAAATTGAAACTAGAGAAAAGAGGGAGAAGAGGAAAGAAGAGAAAGCTGTGAGAAGAAAAAAGGAAAAAAAAAAAAACTATATTGTCTAATACTGAATGTATAGGTAGGTTCATGTAGTTAACCATTATAATATACCATTATAATATGCAAGTGAATATGGTGTGTACTATATTGATTCATCTGATTGATTCACCCATACCATAAAATGCATTGTCTTGCTTCAATCTCTATATAGAAAATAATAATACCATTAAAGAACTATAATGCAAACTTTAAAGGTTTGTTTTCCCACTTCTCAATAGGATTGAAACAAATACATCAATTCATAACAAAAAAAATACAGTTTGATACAATAAGCCATTATACCAAAAGTACTTTAAATATGTACTGTATTAATTCATCTAATTATAATCCATACCAAATACATAAAGTGCTTTATCTTGTCTCAATCTCTGGATGTAATAAAGTGCTACAGTTGGATTAAAGTGCAAAAAATATTCAATTAATGAGTCAAATTAATTGATGTACTTTTGCTAATATATATATATATATATATATATATATATATATATACCTTCCTGAATAAATTAAATACTAAATAATTTAATTTGATGTCTTAATTATAAATAGTCTTGTAACCATTTTTGAATGTATATTCATATCCAGCCTTTACATGTAAAGTGCTCCTTTTTTTAAAAAAAAAAAAAAAAAAAAAAAAAAGAGAAGAAGAAGAAACCATCTATATGAGTAGGATTACCTTCTCTCAACTAGGAGTAGGATTAACTTCTCAGACAACCCCCGCTGCTAACCGCACCTCCTCCCGGCTGCAGCGGAAGTTGTCTACGCGAATCGCGTAGAGCTCTACACGAATCACGTAGAGCTCTACACGCCACCCGGACTACGCACCGGGGACTCAGAAGCTCCGGTAAGTTTGCAGGAGGGAGGGGGAGGGAGTGTTAAATGGGGGCCATAAGGCATTTCTGGAGGCAGAATGCTCTGTGAAATGCCATTTAACCCCCTTAATGCCACCCTGCCTCAAGAAATGCCTTTTAACCCTCTATAGGCCACTCTGCCTCCTGAAATGCCTTATACCTCCCTATATGCCACTCTGCCACATAATATGCCTTTTAACCCCCTAAATGCTAGAGTGGCATATAGGGGTATAAGGCATTTCTGGAGGCAGAGTGGCACATAAGGGGTCAAAAGGCATATCATGGGGCACAGTGGCATTTAGAGGGTTAAAAGGCATATCATGGGCCACAGTGGCATATAGGGGGTATAAGGCATTTCTGGGGCAGAGTGGCAAGCCAGGGAGCAGATGTGCATAACTGGAGGGGCAGGTTGAAAAAAAAAGGAAATAAAAACAAAATATTTTTCTCAATCATAGCTTTTATTAAAAAAATATTGTTCACATAGTTTACATGAATTAACATTTACTGGTAAAACTTTTTTCCTATATGGTCGTCTTATATTCAGGCTTTTTCTTTTTTCATAAATTAATATTCAGATTTTGGGGGGTCAGGGTCGTCTTATAATCGAGCAAATACGGTATATTAATTACATTTTAAATAATTCATGGGAGAGAAAGACTGAATTAGCTATTATTAACAGAGTCCCACCAACTTTGTGCTCTTATAATCGAATGGAGAGTAATTACTCGATTTTCAAAAGATACCAATAAATTAGATGCAAGGTCCCATTTATATCTGATCTGTTTCTCACGTAAGGTTTGAGTGAAATCTTTATATTGAGAGCGTAATTCTCTTGTTCTTCTTGAGAAATCTTGTAGAAAGATGATATTTTTATATCTGACATCTTCTGTAGTGTAAAGTCTTGCAGCTTGGAATGCTTTTTGTCGAGCTTGAAGCGTAGAAAAACGTATTATTACGTCTCTTGGAGTATCTGCAGCAATTTGGGGTGGTTTCGTAACTCTATAAACTCTCTTTATAAGAGACATTTCAGGAGATTTATCAATGCCCATGTCTTGAAAAAGCAACATGATTTGGGGCATAACGTCCGACGGTGTAGGTTGCTCTGATAATCCTCTGATTCCGATATTTTTACGCCGAGTTGTCTCTTCCATAGAGATGACATATGATTCTAATTTTAATATTTTTTCAATTTGTCAGATGTATCTTTTAAGGCAGATTCCAATTTGTCCACTTTATTTTCTATCAGACATATACGTTCCCCAAAAGAAGTAATCTTTTTTGACATTTCTCTATAATGATTTTGTAGTTCTTGCTTTATCAGAATTAATTGGTGATCAGCACGTTTGTTGCATTATAGCTTGTGAAAAAGATTCTTCTTGTTTTTTTGAGGATTTAGTAAATTTTTCCTGTGAGTGTTTATCTGAATAGTCCTCTGAGTCTTCCAATAAAGAAGAGGTTGTAGCAGCAATTGAGCCATCAGGATTTGCATTAGTATGTGATTTTGTAGGGATATTAGGAGAAAATATTGATGTCATTTTTCTTTCTTTTTCTTTTTTGGCCTCTATATTCCTCTCTTTCCTCTTTTCCTTAGTATTTCTTTTTTGTGACATGATTTCTCCTCTCTTCCCCTCCTCCCTCCGTTCACGAATCTGAGTGTCCGTAGTGTCTCTGTAAATATTTTATCTTGTTAGTTTATTTTATCTTGTTAGTAAGTCTGTCAATAAGTCTGTTGTATGTGTACTTTTCAGGATAATTTATATTTCCAATTCCTCTATCATCTCATTCACCTTAATGTTCGTATCTGTATATATATATTTTTTTAAAAAAACAATTTTTATGTTCTCTTCATTCACCTTGATGTTCGTGTGTATATGTATATATATATTTTAACTTTTTCTTTTTTATGTTCTCTTCGTGTTTGTAATCAATAAAAGATGTATTCAAAGAATGCCTAATACGGCCATATTTGACTGTGCAGCAGTGGTAACACCGTCTTACATAATTTGTAGGGCTGCAACTAACGATTATTTTCATAAACGATTAGTTGGCCGATTATTTTTTCGATTAATCGGATAAAAAAAATTAAATTTTTCATTTATTTTAAATTATTTAATAAAGTAACATAGGATGTTAAAAACAAACGGCAGAATAATTTTTTTTTCTTGTTTTTATTTCCCCAACCTGCCCCCCAGTTATGCATATTTGAGCCCAGGCTTGCCACACTGCCCTCCCAGACATGCCACACTGCCCTCCCCACATATGCCTTATATATATTCTATATGCCTTATACCCCCAGATATGTCACTCCGTCCTCCTCAGGTATGCCGTATACCCCCCTGATATGCCATAGTGCCCTCATAAGATTTGCAGACTCGTTCACAGACACAATACTTTTATACGGATGTGCATTAAGTATTTTATATACATATATATATATTTTTATACATATTTTTATATAGTGTTTATTTTTATATTTTGTATACATCTTTTCTACATATTTATATTCTTTTTATATATATATTTTTTATATATTTTCATATATTTCTATGGATATTTATATATATTCATATCTGCACATCCATCTTCATGCATTGTGTATTTGTTTATTCTCTGTATGTGAAATTCTCTTAATCTAGTATATATATCTCTTAAAACATTTGTAGATAAATGTTTTTTAACTAAAATCTTATTTGTACATTTGATACAGTATATGTATGTAACATTTAAAATATATTACGTTTCGATTTAAGACTTTTTGTATATTGTTTTTAATGTCTTAGTTTCTGATCTATGTATAATATACAGATCAAAAATATTTTTCATGCACTTTACTACATAATTGATTATAAATTTTTAATTAAAGTCTGTTTTTAATTAATATATATTTTATCTTTGTGATTAAAATATGTGTTATAAATATTTTCTTCTATATCTATGTAAAGTGCATGTATGTATTTAATTGCGTGTATATTCTGTACAATTTAGGGTTAATACGGGTTATACAATGTTGCAACTGATAATGATTCAATTAAGTTAATTGATACCACACACAACCTGAATGAGATCAGAGCCAATTAACTAACCACACGGAAGGAAGTATTTAAGAGGATGAAGGGAGAAAGCCGGCACACGTCTGCGTGCCGTTTTCGTTATTATTTTGTTATACTCGGAAGTTGTCCGCTTGGAGAGAGAGACCCGAGAAAGAGATCTTAAATGTGAGCATACCGCACTTTTTTTGTAAACGAATTAAATATCCTTATTCCTTATTTTTTGCCTCTTTGCTTCGTTCCGTGGTGATATCGTGTGGACCGACAATTGGTTTCCGCCTTGCGGCGTTATCGTGTGGACCGATTGCTTTCTACGGGAAGGAGTTTCGGAAGCTTATATAATTTCTTTGGCGGGTGGAACCACTCAATTTACGCCCAGAAAGTCAGAGCAAACTATAATGCTCTCATCAATGTGAGTGGGATACCGCATTCAAAATATTTGATACAAATTTATTGCCTTTACGGAAAATACTATGTTATTTTTCTTTTTTTCTTGTATACATTGAAACACTGGGAGAAAAACCACAACTGAGGAATTGAAAAAAAGACAGAACACAGAAACGAAAAATATAAGTATTGTTTCTTTAATATATATTTTTTATACATATTGTTTGTATCACATTATATTATATATAATCACTTTAGATTTTGCCTTTTAAATTGGCATAAATATTTTTGCGCAACACTATCGAATTTTTATTTTGTATTTTGGTAGAAAGGGGTTATACTTAAGTGTTTGCAGCACCTGTTATAATATATTTTAATTTTCACTTACTTTATACGAATATATAATTTTTGTTTGTGTAGCGCCTGAACTTTTACTAAACTTTATTATTGTATATAACTAATGTTGTCTCAGACGGTTAAGTACTATTTGTACATGCTCTCGGTGAGTGGTCAGAGAGAAGGAATAAATGAGAATATCGTCCAGGTAAATAATTTATCCAGAATGTCCCGAAATATATCATTTATGGAATGCTGAAATGCGGCAGGTGGGTTGCAAATTCTGAATATTCAAAATGACCGTATCGAGATCTGAAGTCCATCTTCCATTCGTCCCCACTATGTATTCTCACAAGATTATAGGCGCCTTATTATATACTTGAGCTGTGCTGGCATGATTCATCAGTTCAGAGAACAACGGAACAGGATAACGATTTTTAATAGTTATGTTGTTTAATTCTCTGTAGTGTTTGCACAGGCATAACTCCCCACCCTTCTTTTTGTCAAAGAAGATGCCGGCCCACGCAGGGGAAGTAAAAGGCTGTATAAAAACCTTGGTCAGATTCTCATCAATATAGTCTTTGAGGGTGGAAAGTTCAGGTTCAGAGAGAGGATAAATCCTCCTAAAAGGAATGGACGCTCCAGGAAGAAGATTAATCAGGAAATCATACGGGCAATGAGGAGGCAACATATCAGCTTTTTACTTTTCGAATACATCCAGAAATTTAAGATACACTCGAGGAATGAGGGTGGATAAGGTATAATCAGCAGTTAGACACAATGTTGGAGAGGATAGACATTTATTGGTACAAAATGTTGAAGGAAAGGCTAAAGTCCCTGTCTCCCAGTTGATGACAGGGTTATGTTTACAAAGCCATGAGAGACCCAGGATGACAGGAAACGTGGGTGCCGGGACAATGTCAAATTGAAGAAGTTCTTCATGTCTGTCACCGATGAAGACTATTAGTGGAATGGTGTAAACAGAATAGGTAGCTCGACAATATAGATGATAGGACCAAATGAGAACTGGTATTGAGATAAGGTTGTGTACCCTGTACAACCTGAAACAAATGGGTGTAAAAACTATTACTGTTGTCTAATGAGGTCCCTGAATGATATGTTAGAATACAGCTGGTGTTGTTGTGTGTATGGTGTTATAGACTGTTTGAAAGTATCTATTGTGTATAGTGTTATAGAATGTTTAAAAGTATCTAATCAGTAGAACCATATACAGTGATTTAGAAACACAGATACATTTATTAAAACAAATACAAATATAGGGTCAGCTGCAGGGCCCTTGCAGCCAGACTCTAAGATAAATTACAAAAAATAATTTTCCTATAAAGTAGGGTATCTCGTTGTAATAAAAATTGAAAAATAAAAAAAAATGGTAAAAAGTATAAAATGGGGAAATGCTGGTTATTAGAATAACACAATATGCTCAAGGTAATTGATTATTACATCAAGAGATAATGTCTTTCTCATGTGAAATATATACAAATTTCATATGGTTAATTTTTATAAATATATCAAATTAGTCCTACCTTTCAACACAGCCCACCGCCAAGTCAAGAAAATAATAAACAAACATTGGCACCTATTACAAACCGATAAAACAATAGGTCCATCACTTCCTTCACAAGCTCCCATTGTTTTCACAAAAGCCCTAAACTTAGGTTTGAAGATCGCCCCACAACTAAACTAACTAAAGACATACAATATAATAAACACCAATCATCCATTTCGGGATCCAAGGGCTTTCATAGATGCACACAATGTAACAACTGCAAAATCACAACATTTCCTAAAAAAACAGAAACTATAATATCCCATTCTAATAGCACAGAGTACACTATTAGAGAATTACTTACTTGTAATAGCAAAAATATTATATATATTATTCAATGCCCATGTGGCAAACAATATGTAAGGCGTACATCAAGAACTCTAAAAAAACATATAGCTGAACATTTTTATAACATCAAAAGAGGTTTTGAAAAACACACGTTATCAGCACACTATAAAGCACACCATTAGAGGTACTACATATGCAGCTCTCCAAACAATATATCCAGATTGGAGAGGAGGCAACTTTATTGCCAAAATGTCAAGAGCTGAATCCAAACTTATCTTACAGATGGACACAATAGCCCCAAAGGGACTTAATGCAGAACTTGAAATTGTTGGCTTCATGTGATAAGAGACAGACCCCCACATTGTTGCATGGCGAACCATCAGCCAGGCTGATTATCCAGCGCTCTGACTCCCCCCAACACGAGGGCCTACCCTCTCTTACAAATCTTTCTTTTATTTTTATTTTATTTTTATGTATACTTTATTTTTGTGTATATTTCATTTATGTCCATCTTTATTATCATTATTATTATTGACATATTATCTCCATTATTAATATATTATTAACATATGATCTCCATTTCCACGTTTATTTATTTATTTAGATTTTCTACATCTCTGCCCTTCTACTACTTCACTACTCATGTAATTCATTTAATTCAAAGGACTATAACTGATCTAGAAGATCCCTCTAATCCAGTCCGGTTTTTCCTCTAATCCCTTGTGATTATCATGTCCAGCTGCACTTAGACCTGATTGTCTATGTCTTGTGGAAGGCAAACACGAAATAATAGCAGACCGGGCCTTAAAACAATGGCATTTACTGGTCTCCAAAGACACATCGGAACAAATCTAGCTCTCACGTTGAATAAATCTTCATCTCCCTTTCTGTCTGTGCTGTCTGAGTATTTTATTGCCCTCGGACATAATGTTACACTATATGTATGGCAAAAAAGTTTTGTATGTTATGTATGTATGTATTTTAACATTTCATGTTTTACATGTTGGTATGTTTTTGAGGTCTTGACTAAAAAAAAGGAAAAAAATAAAGTATAAAAAAAAAATTGAGACCTTGAACAAAATTGCGAATTTGAAATGGAGAACATATACTGAAAAACCTAAACAATGTAAAACATGAATAATAGAATACAATTTTACTTACAGAACCTGGTCCAATCCAGAAATTTTCTTGCTGTATATATTTGACATTTTCATAAACACCTCTATTTCTTAGTACCTAAAGATAAAAAATGTTATTTATTATGGGTTTTTTGCACCCCAAACACTAGAGCTTTTTTGCAAATTTTTAACCATATGTTTGATAATTGTGTTGGCACAAATTATTCATTGGTTTGTTTAGGACAATCGTTAGCACTAATATTTAACAGTTTTGCAATTATTATTATACTTTATTTATAAAGCACCGACAGATTGCGCAGTGCTGTACAAGATGAAAATTTTACAGATAACGACACGTACAATACAACAATTGACATACAGATACAAGAGGAATGAAGGGCCCTGTTCCCGCAGGAACTTACAATCTAGGTGGATAAGGGTGAAAAACAGGAGGTGAGGACTGCGTGGTAGTGAATGATGTTAATGTAGGATGGGATAAGGGTTGTAAGTGGGTGAGAGGGAAGTTTTGATGTTTTATGTCAGTGGTCGACTTCCCTCAAGAGAAAGGTTTTTAGGGAGCGTTTGAGGGAGGCTAGAGTTGGTGAGAGTTGAACAGCACGGGGAAGAGAGTTCCAGAGGGTTGGTGCTGCGCGACAGAAGTCTTGTAGGCGGGCGTGGGAGGAGGTGATAAGCGAAGATGCAAGGAGTAGGTCATTGTTGGATCTTAGAGGGCGGGCTGGAGTATATTTGCTGAGGAGTGGCGTTAGTGAGAGCTTTGTAGGATAGAGTTAGTATTTTGAATTTAATCTGCTGTGGATGGGGAGCCAGTGGAGGCACTCGCAGAGAGGTGCGGCAGATGCAGAGCAGATGGGAGGCCGGTAATTGGTTGTTGCAGTAGTCTAGACGGGAGATTACAAGGGAGTGGATTAGTTGTTTTGTGGTGCTGGCAGTCAGGAATGGTCGAAGTTTGGAAATGTTGCATAGTTGGTTGTGGCAGGATTTAGAGAGTGATCTGATGTGAGGGATAAAAGATAGGTTAGAGTCTAGGGTCACTCCGAGGCAGCGGACTTGTGGTGATGGGGGGATACCGTTGACAGTGATAGAAAGGTCAGAAAGGGGGAATAGAGTTAGAGGGAGGGATTAGAAGTAGCTCAGTTGTAAACATATTTATCTTGAGGTGGTGAGAGACCATCCAGGAAGAGATGCCAGATAGGCAACTGCTGATCTGAGAGAGGACAGATGCAGAGAGATTTGGGTGGAGAGATAGATTTGTGTTGTCTGCGTAGAGGTGGTATTTGAAGCCAAAGCTGTCGATAAGTTTTCCAAGTGAGGAAGTATAGATAGAGAATAGTAGAGGACCCAGGACAGAACCCTGGGGTACTCCAACAGAGAGAGGCATTGAAGAGCAAGAGTCGCCAGCAAAAGACACAGAGAAGGATTTGTTGGAAAGATATGAGTTAATCCAGGAGAGAGCAGTGTCACGGAGACCAAGAGAGCTGAGAGTCTATAGGAGGAGGGGGTGGTCGACTGTGTCGAAAGCAGCAGAGAGGTCAAGTAAGATTAAGATAGTGTAGTGGCCATTGTTTCTAGCAGATAGAATGTCGTTTGTGACTTTGGTGAGAGCAGTTTCAGTTGAGTGCTGTGGCCGGAAACCAGATTGCAGGGGCTCGAGCAGGGAGTTTGAGGACAGAAAGTGGGTCGTAGATTAGTTTTTCTAAGAGTTTAGATGTTATTGGAAGTAGTGATATGAGGCGGTAGTTAGCAGGGGAATTTGGATCAAGGCAGGGTTTCTTGAAGATGTGAGTGAAGGCAGGAGTAAGTGATGGAATTTGGTATGAAGGGATGGGATCGAGATGGCATGTAATGAGGTGTGAGGAAGACAGTAGAGCGTGAACTCTACTAATGTTTATTAGTATTTGACACTAAATTGGCAGATAGTATCTCTTATTCTGGAGCTATATTTAGAATATTTAAGCTACAGTTATTCCAATATGTTAAGTTCCTTTTAGGCCAAACACAGATTAAACTAGAAATAAGATGTGTACATTAAAACAATTTGTTTTAGTGCACTAGAAAGCCGTGCAGGAAATAATATGATACCATGCAAAAGTTAGCAAAAAATCTGTAGTTAATTTAAATCACTCACCGATTCTACAGTTTCATGCTGAGAAAACCCAACAGGAGCAATTCCATAAATGCATACTGCCAGAACCGTTATCAGCAAATGTACAACTGTAATCCAATATGTAAAAAAGGGCCTGGTGGAATTAAAATAATTAGGTGCACAATTATAAATTACCAATCACTTCAACAAGAAAAAAGCAGTAGTAATGTTTATATTAACCATGGAGATCTATAAATTAAAATTCTTGAGAGTCCTATTAAGAAGATACAAAACTGCTGTTGATTGCTGGGGTAATTTTGGTCACTCAGTCTGAAATGGCACCTACTTGTCCAGATTATACCTGTGAACTCTCCGGGTTTCGCAAAGAGACTCTGTGAGAAGCGCTGCTTCTCCTGTTCTCTGGTTCGACACCCGAATCCTCCAGGTCACGAGGTACTGACACTCTCCACACCCCGCTCATTTGCCCTTTAAATGGGGGGTGATTTCTGCGACATCAGCAGGAAAACCCACCACCATCAGCAAGGCTCTCGGCCGTGTCCCGCAAGGGTAGACAGAGCCTGCAAGTTCCCAGGTTCCAGATACTGCCTGTGCAGGGGTATAGGCCTATACTTTGGAGGAGAGTATGTTAAACAGCCTGAGCACAGCAGCCCTATAGGCGAATGAGCAAACTGCTAATTGCAGTAGAGAGGTTAATGCTGTCAGAATATAGAAGGGAAAGAGTTAAGGGACAAATCAAAGTAACAAGAGGAAAAGGGGACACTAGAATGCACAGTAGAAATGGTTTTGAAATAGCAAAACATACTTATTGCCCAATAAACTCAGGACAAATAGTAGAATACAGGTTTTTTCATTAGCTTTTATAGATGAGTAAAAGATTTTTCATGTAAAAGTCAGAAAAGTCCTTTTTTCTCAAATTTTCACCATATTTTATACTTTTTTCATGGTAAATATGATACAATCAAAACAATGACATCTAATGAAAGCCCTGAGTTCTTGTCCTGAAAAAAAAATATATAACTTGTGTGAGTTCAGTAAATAGGAACAAAGAAAATTACAGCTAAATATGAGCACCGCAGAAATATTAAAACAGCCTTTGTCACGAAGGGTACAAAAAATAAAATTAGCCATTGTCACAAAGGGGTTTAATAATGACAGAGCTGTTTGTTTTACTATTTTTGCGGTGCTCATGTTTAGATTAAACTATATGTAATTTAGTTTTTCAGGACAAGCAGGACTTTCATTAGATGCCATTATTTTGATCACATCATATAATTTACTATAAATATAGAATATGCCGGAAAAAAAAGACTTTTTTTGATTTTTTTTTCTTTTTATTTGAAAGTTTGTTACTCATCTACAAACTCTAATAAACTGCCAAATATATTCTAATATTTTTCCAGAATTTAGAAATATGGCAAGTTCTAGGACAATAAGTACAAGTAGCATATTGCTATTTCAAAACCTTTTTCCCCCCAAACCTGGTCATACTGCCCCTATGTGTAATTTGGGACATCTTTGAAGCCAGTCAGTTGAATTTACCCCATCAAACCATATAAGTTTGAAGACTAGACACCCCAGGTTACTTCAAATGCTAGTATTGTAACTCTTTCCATACACTAATTCTACTACTAGCCTTTATCAAACTTTTTAAAACTTTTGTAAGTTTTTTCACACACATTTTACTTCAGGTATGAATGAAACACCGCAGCATGTTTAGCAGCATGTTTTGAGTGCAGTGATACCGCCCATTCATGGGTTTATAGGGTTTTGGAGGCAGTAGGCCACATTTGTGGTGTGCTAAATTCAGTTTTTCAACTCGGAATTTTTACATGTTGAAAATTCTGCCCCATGTCCTATTTGGCACATTTCAGTTTCTCTCATCAAGACATACATTTTTGGAAACTAGAGATCCCAAGGTATTTCAGCCCTTTCCATCCACTAATTTTACCACCAGTCTTTCTCAAAGTTTGTGGTAGTATTTTGTGTGTGTGTGTGGTTTTATTACACATACATTACAACACCGACAGCCACATGCTAAGTTACAACAATTTAAAAAAATGTATTTTCCACTCTTTGTAGTTGACACCTCCTTTTTTAGCTTTTGCCCCCTGCCTGTCACTCCCTTCAGTATTGATTTATGTAATGGCCCCAGCTGCCCCCCTTGTGTATTAATGCCGCCAGCCCAGATAAAATGCTGCCCTGCAGTATGGGGGATGTATATCTAATCGTTTGTAACACCCTGGGTAGGTATCAGCAGTAGGAACCTGTGATGCAGGAGAGAGCTTGGAGACAATGAAGGGGGCACCACTATATGGTGAAACCGAGAACAGGGACCAGTTCAAATGGTAATGGGTTAAACAGTGAAAGATATAATCCAGGTCACAGTCCAGGGGCAGGCAGTAGACAAGAGCAATCTGGGTCACGGTCCAAGGGTCAGAGGCAGGCGGCAGACAAAAGGCAGAAAACGGGGTACAAACCGGGTAAAAAAAAAAAAGGTTCACAAGGATAGGACAACAGCAGCAGGGATACACAGAATGCAATTAAGCAGCTCTGAATACTTGAGCACCACCATTATGGTTCCAGGGGCTCGTTCCAGCAACAAAGGGGTTAATGGAGAAACACTGCCCCCTGCCTGTTCCGGCAATGAAGTTAGCAGCGGCGCCTCTCCATCACTGCGGTCTCCAGCTCCCTGCAAGAACACAGGGAATGAAGAACTGGGGGAGAAGGAAGAGGAACGCCACCACGAGGAGGACCGGCACCCCACGATGTGACCGTGCCGCCCCCTCCTAGTGTGAGAAAGATGGAAGGTAAGTATTTTGGCAGGTGCGTCAATGTGCTGTATCGGTTCCCAGGAGCGTTCTGCTTCACTGTACCCCTTCCAGTGGATAAGGTATTCCAACCGATCCCCTCCTAATCCTGAAGTCAAGGATACGTTGTACCTCGTATTTCCCTCCACCACTGACCCTCCACCACTGACTTGGGATCTGGTGCTGATGCTTCAGAGGATGCAGAGGTATCAGGAACCCATGGCTTTACGAGGGATACTTGGAACACAGGGTGTAGTTTTAAGTCCCTATCAGCTGAAGGCGAACAGCAGCTTGACCGACCATCTGTAGTACAGAAAAAGGACCAATGAATCGGGGTCTGAGGTTCTTGGTAGGACAGTTGAGTCGGAGATGGGCGGTTGAGATGCACAGAGCTTGACAGAAGGCACATCAGAACTGTGAGGTAAGCTGGGTACTATGGCTATACCACCCTGAATGCGCCCGATCTCGTCTGATCTCGGAAGCATCGTTGAGATAGTGTTGGAAAGTAGCCGGTGCATTGCACAATCCGAAAGGCATTACTGTGTATTCAAAATGTCCGGAACAAGTTCGGAAGGATGTCTTCCACTCATCGCCCTTACAGATTCTCACTAGTAGTATACATAGTAGATAAATGTGCGACCTGTTGTAAACAATGTCCCATGCAATAGGAGGATGAAAAGGACAACAAACCAGTAATCCAGTTTATATTGGGAATGTGGCATCTGAGCTAAGGGAGATCCGGTAATACGGGGAACAAGGGTGACTGGATCAAGTAAAATGTTAAGTGTTCTAGATGCCCGGTTCCAAGACGTGTCTCCAAGGCCTCTGTCACGTGAATAATGGGGCCGGAAGCCAAGGGATTGCCATCCACAAGATGCATATGGACAGGGATCTTCTTAGAACAATGTGGTATTTGATGTAAGGTAGCAAAGGTCATATCCATGAAATTTCTGGTGGCCTCAGAGTCTATCATATCGGTGGTTGTTATGGCCTTTTCATTTCACTGGTATGGAATGAAACATACGGGTAGATCTTTAGATTGTGTCGATAGCAGCTTACCTCTAGGTCTAAAGGGTCGTTCAGGGCAGTCACGGAGCAAGTTATTGGCTTTTCTGCAATACAGACATAGGTGTAGAGTCCGTCTCCTAGTACGTTCAGCGGCAGTTAGCGGTTTTCTGAAGAGACTAATTTGCATGGGTTCGTCAGTGCCCTGCGAAGGAACAGGTGTAGGTGGGGCAACTGGTCAATTAACCACTGGTAACGGGCAACGTCTTGGTGTACTGTATCCGGTGGCCAGTTCCTGTCTGCACTCATGTAAACGTCTGTCTATCTGTATTGCCAGATCTACCAAGGCCTCCAGAGGAGGGGGTACCCCAATAAGAGCTAATTGATCCTTCAAGGCCTCGGAAAGACCCAGACGAAATTGATCAAGGAGAGCGGCTTTGTTCCATGCAGTCTCCACAGCTGCCTAGCAGAATTCCGTCACATATTCCTCGACGGGTCTTCTATCAGAGACTTCTTAAGGTGTTTTGTGCTGTGGAGACACTATGGGGATCATCGTATAATGCCGCCATGGCTTGTTGAAAGTAGGCCCAGGAATCCAGAATGGGAGTGTTGATCCCAGAGATTGTGGGCCCATTGTTTTGCTTCCCTCATAAGGAGAGTGATCACAGTATGCACTCTTATATGATCCATGATGTAGGTTCTTGGCCGTAAAGTGAACATCACTTGACAGGCAGTAATGAAAGTCTGGTACTGGGTTCTGTCTCCTCCGAATTTATCTGGTGCCCTCGGGGGTAGCTATCGGTTGTACCGGATGGTGGGCTCGTCCTGGAGCAGGATGTCTGGAGCATAGTTCATGTAACTGGTGGTGCAGGTCGGCTTGTAACTCTTATGCTGTCGGTGTCAGAGCAGAGAGTTGTTGTGACATGGCGTTAATGGCCTCGGCTAGTCCTGCGGATTCCATTTGTAAGGCTTAGGTATTCTGTAAGTATCATGAGTAGGAACCCTTTATGCAGGAGAGAGCTTGGAGACAATGAAGGGGGAAACCAAGAACAGGAACCAGTTCAAATGGTAATGGGTTAAACAGCGAAGGATATAATCCAGGTCACAGTCCAGGGGTCAGAGGCAGGCGGCAGACAAAAGGCAGAAAACGGGGTACATACTGGGTCAAAAAAGCAAGGTTCACAAGGACAGGACAACAGCAGCAGGGATACACAGAATGCTATTAAGCAGTTCTGAATAACTGAGCACCGCCATCATGGTTCCAGGGGCTTTCATAGGACCGGCAGGCACCTCCCCCATAGCTCCACCCCTGCTCATTACAGCAATGAAGGGGTTAATGGAGAAACACCGCCCCCTGCCTGTTCCGGCAACAAAGAGGTTAAGGGAGGCAGCCTCCGTACGGCACATGGACGCAGGAGTGCCATGGAGATGTGGCGGCAATGAGAGGTAGGTACATGACATTGGTTCCCTTCCATTAGTCAATGCATCCCCCATACTGCAGGGCAGCATTTCATAAAAATTATGTGTCCTGGGAAGCATAGCCTAATGATCCCACACCTCCAGCCAGCCCCACATTGCGTTTGTCACCCAGCCAGCCCGCCTTTAGTATCATCTTAGCCCTGACACCTGGATTTCATCCACAGGACCTGCCTAGCACCTAGATTGGAAGCACAGGACTTGTCACCTTTGCCCCCAAAAGCATACCTGTGGCATCCTTTCCCCAAAATAGCCTGCCTGTGGCATCCTGGCCTCCAACAGCCTCTTCGTGACATGCCCCACCCCACTTACTGTAACGCTTCACCATGCGCTGGATGGACTTGTTTATTCTTTTCCTTATTCATTTCATGTTTCCAGCCAGTAGTGGCCGCCCTTGCTATTCAGAACCTCTCAGACTAATTATCAGGTCCAGCTGCAGTGGCTTACCTGATCAAGTCAGCCTTTATAAACCTGCCCTGCCCTGCAGTCTGGGCCTTGACATTGAAGTTAGAGGACTACCTGTTTGGTTCCTGCCGTGTTCCAGTACCTTGCCGTGTTCCAGTACCTTGCCGTGTTCCAGTACCTTGCCGTGTTCCAGTACCTTGCCGTGTTCCAGTACCTTGCCTTGTTCCAGTACCTTGCCTTGTTCCAGTACCTTGCCTTGTTCCAGTACCTTGCCGTGTTCCAGTACCTTGCCGTGTTCCAGTACCTTGCCGTGTTCCAGTACCTTGCCGTGTTCCAGTACCTTGCCGTGTTCCAGTACCTTGCCGTGTTCCAGTACCTTGCCGTGTTCCAGTACCTTGCCGTGTTCCAGTACCTTGCCGTGTTCCAGTACCTTGCCGTGTTCCAGTACCTTGCCGTGTTCCAGTACCTTGCCTTGTTCCAGTACCTTGCCTTGTTCCAGTACCTTGCCTTGTTCCAGTACCTTGCCTTGTTCCAGTACCTTGCCTTGTTCCAGTACCTTGCCTTGTTCCAGTACCTTGCCTTGTTCCAGTACCTTGCCTTGTTCCAGTACCTTGCCTTGTTCCAGTACCTTGCCTTGTTCCAGTACCTTGCCTTGTTCCAGTACCTTGCCTTGTTCCAGTACCTGCCGTGTTCCTGAGTTGCGGCCTGCGACCCACTAAGTGGACTCCCAAGAGGAGTGCCCTGCATCGCGACTCCCAGGATGACTGCCAACTAGCGGACTACCCTGGTTGAGTGCCCTGCAAGTGGGCAACCTGCCGTTTGCCCTGCAAGTGGGCAATCTGCCGTGTTCCTGAGTTGCGGCCTGCGCCCCACTAAGTGGACTCCTAAGAGGAGTGCCCTGCATCGTGACTCCCAGGATGACTGCCACTAGCGGACTACCCTGGTTGAGTGCCCTGCGAGTGGGCAACCTGCCGTGTGCCCTGCAAGTGGGCAATCTGCCGTGTTCCTGAGTTGCGGCCAGCGCCCCACTAGTGGACTCCCAAGAGGAGTGCCCTGCATCGCGACTCCCAGGATGACTGCCACTAGCGGACTACCCTGGTTTAGTGCCCTGCAAGTGGGCAACCTGCCGTGTGCCCTGGAAGAGGGCTTCTAGTCGTGTGCCCTGCAAGTGGGCTTCTAGCCGTGCCGTGTGCCCTGCAATTGGGCTTATCTGCTGTGTGCCCTGCAATTGGGCTTATCTGCCGTGTGCCCTGCAATTGGGCTTATCTGCCGTGTGCCCCGCAATTGGGCTTATCTGCCGTGTGCCCCGCAATTGGGCTTATCTGCCGTGTGCCCCGCAATTGGGCTTATCTGCCGTGTGCCCCGCAATTGGGCTTATCTGCCGTGTGCCCCGCAATTGGGCTTATCTGCCGTGTGCCCCGCAAGTGGGCTTATCTGCCGTGTGCCCCGCAAGTGGGCTTATCTGCCGTGTGCCCCGCAAGTGGGCTTATCTGCCGTGTGCCCCGCAAGTGGGCTTAACTGCCGTGTGCCCCGCAAGTGGGCTTATCTGCCGTGTGCCCCGCAAGTGGGCTTATCTGCCGTGTGCCCCGCAAGAGGGCTTATCTTCCGTGTGCCCCGCAAGTGGGCTTCCTGCCGTGTGCCCCGCAAATGGGCTTCCTGCCGAGAGTGCCCCATTCCGAGGGCTTCCAGCCAAGAGACATTCCTTTCTTAAGTTCTGCTTCCCTTATGAGGTTTGCCCCATCCGTGTGTTCCGTTTGTCTCAGTCTGTAGTCCAAAGGTATGTCTCTGTGTTATGTGTTTTGATTACATGTCTGGTTTGTTCCATATCTATGTCTTGCAGGGATTAGCGTTAGGACCCACCGTCATTGGAGTACTTTGGCGTAGTGGTGGGCTAAGCATACTATGGCCATAAGATGTGACGGAATCTCCAATAGTTATCTAATAGTCCTAGGCTAGTTTCTGTATAGTGTGTCCTGTCTTGTTCATGTATGTTGTATCCCCTGCACCTGGGCTCCTTATCTATCTGTGTCCTCGGTTCGTGACAGAATGTCAAGGCCAATACAAGGAGTCCGCGGGGATGCCTGCAGTACTGGAATTAGTGGTGAGCACGAAGACCCAGACACAGAGACCACAGGTCCGTAAGCATCCGGAGGCTGCTCCTTGCGGTGGGGGTATGTAACGCTTCACCATGCGCTGGCTGGACTTGTTTATTCTTTTCCTTATTAATTTCATGTTTCCAGCCAGTAGTGGCCGCCCTTGCTATTCAGAACCTCTCAGACTAATTATCAGGTCCAGCTGCAGTGGCTTACCTGATCAAGTCAGCCTTTATAAACCTGCCCTGCCCTGCAGTCTGGGCCTTGACATTGAAGTTAGAGGACTACCTGTTCCAGTACCTTGCCCTGTTCCAGTACCTTGCCCTGTTCCAGTACCTTGCCCTGTTCCAGTACCTTGCCCTGTTCCAGTACCTTGCCGTGTTCCAGTACCTTGCCGTGTTCCTGAGTTGCGGCCTGCGCCCCACTAAGTGGACTCCCAAGAGGAGTGCCCTGCATCGCGACTCCCAGGATGACTGCCAACTAGCGGACTACCCTGGTTGAGTGCCCTGCAAGTGGGCAACCTGCCGTGTGCCCTGCAAGTGGGCAACCTGCCGTGTGCCCTGCAAGTGGGCAATCTGCCGTGTGCCCTGCAATAATAGTCCTAGGCTAGTTTCTGTATAGTGTGTCCTGTCTTGTTCATGTATGTTGTATCCCCTGCACCTGGGCTCCTTATCTATCTGTGTCCTCGGTTCGTGACACTTACACATCCATGCTATCGCACACATATTCATTCACTCATTCATATACTCATTCACTCATTTACATATACTCAATTCCCTCATTCACAGATACTCATTTATACACCCTCCTCCACCCCCTTACCTGAACTGCAGATCTCGTGCCCCTCGCAGACTTCTACAGAGGTTGCTGCTTATGTCTGGGATGTTGGCACTCTGTGCGAACAATTTCTCTTTTACCACACTGGGGAACAAGCAACGAAGCAGCGTCATGTGACGTAAAGTAACGTGACTCCTCTGGGTTCCTGCTTCCCCTGGGCGGTACAAAAGATGTTGCTTGCACACTGTAAGGGCCCCTGCGGATGTGATCGTGGGGTTAGCTGGCCTGATCCATTTGTGACCCCCGCAATCGCGGTTGCCACGGGATTTTGCCACTAGCCCCCGGACCAGCCGGACAGGAAATTTGACTGATTGATTTTGCCCTTACTGGGCCTATTTTTAGATAAGGGCCTGGAGCTACAGCTTCATCAGCCCCTATGTTAATCCGGCCCTGGAAATGTCAGTAATCGGAGGATGTTGCAGAATATGAATTTGGTTATTGTTCAACAGGGACACCTAAACTGTAGAAGAGAACTGCAAAAAAAAATACTTTTTTAGGTTTTTTAAATACTAACACTCACAATATTTTCCATGTTTCTATGTTTCAAATAAAAGCCGTATTTGTCCTGAAAAAAAGATGTGTAGATTGTATGGGTACATTAAACATGGAAAAGGAGACTTATTTAAACCCACTTATAGTAAAAATGGCAAAATAGCTTCAGGACTTAAGGTACCAAAAACTCCTGGGCCTGAAGGAGTTAAAAACATTGGGTATATTCCATCGGGCCCCATGGATATGTCTGTTTTTACTTTGGTGACTTCAAGTAGAACCTCTGCTTTACATATTTCTCCTTTTCACTGTTCCTTTATAAAGTTCAGTGAGAATTATCAGCTTCTCTTCCAATTTGAATAATGTTAAGTCTAGTAGGAATGCTGTGCCAGCCACCACTTAGGTATGCAAAAAAAAACTGGTAATTGGATGTTTTCTCAAGATCTGTTACCACTGGAAGTTGATTGTAAACATCTACTGTGTACTGTAACATTTACAGATATCTGTATATAAGATTTCATTGTCTACCCTTGCATACAAGTTAGCTGACAATAATGTAAACAAGAGAATAACATAAATAATTATAATGGTGAAAGTAGAGTTAGTAAGGGTCCTCAGAAAATACACCTGAATGAGGTTAATCAATGTGAGGAACATACAAGCTTGAATTTCAAGTTGAAATATCTCTGCCCTACTTCCCCAGCTCTGTGGAATAATTTTTTATTATAATTTTAATTTACGCTAGTTGGCAATAAAGTGTAGCATCCTATGAATAACAGTGTGCTCTAGTTTTAATCACCTATGGTCATCCATATCTTCTATCTGTCTTTTCACATAGCTGTCTATTCTCTTGCGATATGTCCTATTCGTCAGTTTTCCAACAATGCCAAGGCCATATGGCCTCTTTTCTTTTGCAAAAATTTTCTTCACTGGGATGGTTATACGTTGTCCGCGTTTCTGAGAACCAACACTGACTACTTCTTGGCAAAGGCGTACTTTTGGCTGTATGAAATATCCAGCCTTTGATTTTCGCCATCCTCGTTCTAAGGGCCTAGAAAGACAAAAATATGTTTTCAATATATACAAAAACATTAATTCATTAAAAGCCTCAAAGTTTAACCACTTTTTGTCTGGTGACGTGCCAGATACGTCGTGCCTAAGTGGACTCAATTAGTTTTGTGACTTATCTGGTACGTCATGGCAAAAAAATGTTCCCATATCACCACAATCATGGTGAATGTGGGGGTGCTGCTGTTGTCTGCTCAGTTGATGTGAGGTAAGGATCTGCTGCAATTTAAAGTCAATTGATGATGATCAGATCACTCCTGACCAATAGGAGTGATCTTATTATTATGGCAGCCACTGGATGACCCTGCCCTAGAAAGAGAGAAGGGTCATCTAAGTTAATAATAATTAAAAAAAAAACACACAGATTAACACATTTTAATACATAATTATTGTTAAGAAAAAGAAATTATTAGAGTACCGGTATTGGTAATACAAATAAGTGAGAAATAAGTGTCAATTTTATGAATACTCCCCTTTAACTCTCCTGAGGAAGCCACTTGAGGCGCAAAAGTCATGCGAAACGCATTGAGGATTTGTACACTTTTATAAGACTTTTTTATTGGGACTACTTTGGATATTTTATATATATCTATTTTAGATCAATTTTGTAAATGATTAATTATGTATATTTATTGATCTATGTATTTGTCCCATACATAATGTAATCAGTATTTAAAGGAAACTTTTTTAAAGGGCATGTCCCAGAATATATTTCTTGGAATAGATGAATCCCCGTGAAAATTCCTTCCCTGATTTCCAGTCCTGCACAGCAAGACTTTAATAAGAGCATTTGCGCTTTCATATAAAAGCCTCTCTGAACAGCATGGGAAGAGTTAAAATCAACTTTGAAGTGACTATACTTCCAGCCTTCATCTGCTGTACACACATACAGAATACAACATCAACTGTGGATGAATCAGAAGCTGTGAGGATCATAAAAGCGATTTGTGACTGAAGGCTTGCCAGCACACTATCTCAGTGTGCTCATCTTAGTGTAAGTGCAATCTTATGTACATTATTTACTATATGTGAAGATACCACACCATTTGGTTCCTGTTTTTTTCCTTTGTATTTCTTTTTATTCTGAGTGCAATTATCACCACAGGACACATTGTTGCTTTTTTGCTACACTATTTCTTGTATTTTTTTCCCTTTTCTGTTTTGTTTACACGAGTGCCCCTAGGTGGATACAATACACAATTATTCCATGATCACTTGTCAATTACATTTAAGGTCACTAATTATTGATCAGTCTCACTGAAAGGTTCACTAAACTGAAAGGGCTTTGTGCTTTCAGTGAATATATAGTTGATAGGGGGTTATTTTGTTGTTTAGGTGTACTTTTGGTTTGGGGGGTCTTGTGACTTTGTAACGCTCACATACCACACATATGTGATATCTATGTGCTCAGGAGAAGAGGGAGATTATTTTGATGTGTTTTATTTCTTGTTATAGATATCCCAGGGTGCAGCATCCATCCCAAAATGTGCCTTACAAAGTAAAGGAAAAAATCCCCAAATCTGCTTTTTCATTAGATTTGTGTTTTTGGTGGGCCATTTGAAAATATTAAATCCTTATGTGTTGTGCCTTTAGGGAATATATAGTTTATGGAGTGTTTTGCTGTTTAGGTATAGTTTTACCTCCAAAAGCATACGGTGCACATTCTATACCAACTGTAAAAAGTAGAAATCTCTTTACATTCTCTTTTATGACTGTATAACGCTGACATACCATACGTGCTCAGGAGAAACGTGAAATTATTTTTTTCTGTTGTTCTTACTCTATTTCAGGTACCCAATGTGAAGCATCTATCCCAAAATGTGCATGGCATGTGAAAAGGTAGAACAAAAACCTCAAACTCCTGTGTTCCCATTAGATGTGTGGTTTCCCTGGGCCAACTAGAATTGTAACTATGTGTCTTTGAAATCTTCAAGGGTTGTGCTCCTAGGTAATATATAGTTTTATGAAGTTAAAATGATATTTGGGGCCACTACTGTGTCTCAGTTGAGACATGGGCCCAGTAAAGTGATCTGTTGATATTTCAAGTTTAAAAACTAAAATGCACATGTTCAGTTTTGACTCCACATTGTCTGAGAAACATGACTTGTGGGGTGTTGCTGTACTCAAAGTAGGGGGTGTTAAAAATGGAAAAACATTTAAATTCTACAGGTTGATGCTAAAATGGTTAAATCAAAGTGTTAAAATGCCCCTAGTAAACTACTTTGGGATGTCAACTTTTGTTACTTTTGTTTAGCAGTTTTTCTTATTCTGGCCATGCCAAACTAAATGAAGATACCAGGCATATGAGGTGTTTCCAAAAACAGGACAAATATCTAATACTGGTTATATTTTTATAGGGAAACATGTGAAAAATCTTGTCTCAACCTTTTTAGATATTTTACATACTTAATGTCGGTTATATATATATATATATATATATATATATATATATATACATATACATATACATGGATAAGGCCCAGTAAAATAGTACCGTATTTGCTCGATTATAAGACGAGGTTTTTTCCAGAGCAAATGCTCTGAAAAATACCCCTCGTCTTATAATCGGGGTCGTCTTCTAATCAGACCCCAAAAAAATGGCTGGGGCCATGCTGCTTACCGGTCGCGAGGACAGGAAGCTTGTAGCTTCCTCACAGAACTCTATCTCCCCCTCCCTCCTCTGGGGGCGGGGCCAGAGAAGTTGCTGGTACAGCCGGTCCCCTGCAGAAGTCTTCGAGTGAGAGATCTGCAGTTCAGGTAAGGGGGTGGGGGAGGGTTTTTGGGTAAGTATGTGTGATTAATGTGTGAAGTATGTGTGATTAATGGAATGAATGAGTATTTAAATGTTTGTGAATGTGTGTTTGTGTGTGATAGCATGGATGTGTAAGGGGGGTGGGGGTTGTAGCATGGCATAGGGAGGCTGTAATCCCACTACTATCATCCCCAGGTTCCAGCATGTACTGGCTGCCTTGGCTTGATAGGAGTGTGATTGCTGTTAGCAGCAATCACACTCCTATCAAGCCAAGGCAGCCAGTACATGCTGGGTTAAAAGGCATATCATGGGGCTGAGTGGCATATAGGGGGTTAAAATGCATTTCTGGACCTCCAGAAATGCATTTTAACCCCCTATATGCCACTCAGCCCCATGATATGCATATATACCTCCAGAAATGCATTTTAACCCCCTATATGCCACTCAGCCCCATGATATGCCTTTTAACCCCCTATATGCCAGAGTGGCATATAGGGGTATAAGGCATATCATGGGGCAGAGTGGCAAATAGGGGGGGTATAAAGCATTTCTGGGGGCAGAGTGGCATAACTGGGGGGGGCAGGTTGGCAAATAAAAGGAAATTTAAAAAATATATTTACATGAATTAATATTTACTGGTAAAACTTTTTTTCCTATAGGGTCGTCTTATATTCAGGCTTTTTGTTTTTTTCCTAAATTAATATTTTGATTTTGGGGGGTCGTCTTATAATCGGGGTCGTCTTATAATCGAGCAAATACGGTAATATCCGCTGCTTTGCAGAAAAACAGGCCAACCAAATGTTTATAATTTTATAAATAACCACCTACAGCATTAAATGACTTTTTTCAAGTTCACTTTTATCCAAGGCACTTCCAGTTTTTTCTTCTACATCTTCAGATTTTGCACATTGATTAGTCTCCTGGATTGCAGCTTCAGATGGAGATTCAAACACTTCATCTGGATAACTTGACAGGTCTTCGTGAAGTGCTCCTTCCTATGTACAATAACAAGCAAGCACATTTTATATTTGCAATGTATAAAAATATAGGAACCTCAGTGCTAATTTTATTTAAGAACCAAGAATAACAGGACTAACAAAGTAATCAAATACTTAAAATGTATGTACACAGAGGTTTTCTTTTCTGTTAGGACACTTTCTAAACACGTTGGTCAAGGGGTTAAATTAACCAATTGTTTACCTGTTAAATAAGCGCTCATGTTCAAATTAGTGGAGAATAAAACTACAAAAACCTGTCTTGATCTGGGGATAACTAACAATATAGATATTTTCTCAAATCTTCAAGTAAGGGGACATTTGAGAAACAGTGACCATAATAATGTGCCACTTGGGATTCTTGCACAAAATTAATCTAGTAAAGGCTTAGAGAAGATTAGTGGAATGTCTTCAATCTAACATTTATAAGTTACAAAAATACGTTTTTCATAACAATAGGGACCATATGCAAAGTCACAATGAGGAAGCTGAGAGCAAATATAAAGCAAAGTTTAAGAAGGCAAATCACATAATTAAATATAATAAAGCACAAAATAGGTGATAAAACCTTATGTGAAAAAATGAAGAAACACCAGTGAGCGTGCACAACAGAACAATAAGTGTAGTGTAAAATAAATATATAAAAAAAACAACATTACTGTATCAATGTAACAGGTCCTCCACAGTGTAGATCAATAGAGGGATATCTCAGTCGAAATAGAGCAAAAAGCAACAGGGAAATATAATATAGTGTATATAGTTCAATATGTAGTTATTATAAATAACTAGGCTCCCCCTGAGCCCACTAACACACGTAGTAAGTTATTCAGGGTGGCTCAGCATTTGCATTCAATCTTCTCCTTAGAACAGACCCAAAGCATCTTGATCTTTATCAAGAAGTGCCATGCTAATAGACTCCTACCCAAAAAGACTGATTGCTGTAATAAAATCAAAAGGTGCTTCAACAAAGTATTAGTTTATGGGTGTGCACACTTATGCAACCAGGTTATTGTGAGTTTTGTTTTTCCCCCTCAAAGATTTCAGTTTGCTTTGCAATTGAATTGTTCACGTTATAGGTCACATTACAAAAGGAAAAAGTTCTGACATGATTTATCTTTGTCTCATTCTTTAACATCACAAGAACCTGGCCTTTTTTTATATATACATTTTATTCATATCTGATTGAATCCATTACAAACGAATACAGACTTACATACATATAATACAAACAAATTTGACAAACATTTAAAATTCCCTTAATTCGATGGCTATTATCACTATGGTCGTGATCGTATATTACCAGCATCACCAGGATTTATATATTTCTTAAATAATATTGATATTCTAAATAATCGTTTCATTTAGGGTGCCTATGTCTTCCTATTATCAATCTAATTTGCCCTGTTGTAATTGCTCCAAAACCTATATTTTTCCTTATTAAAAATTGATTGGGTTACAATTCCCTTTTCCATTTTACATTGATAGATTAATTGTGATTTGATTAGTAGTCCAACTAATACCTTCAGGCGTTTTCCAGTTCCTTGCAATTTCTATTTTAATTGCCGTTAATAAATGGAGAAGAAACCGTAAATCATTGTTATTTGTATTAGGGAGGTTTAAATGCAGCAGAGCCTGATCCAGAGTCAATCTCCATTCTTGCCCAAAAATCATTTGCATACGAGATGATATTGTCTCCCAAAAGTTGTTAATAGGAGTACAACTCCACCAAATGTGTACCGTATATTCCGGCGTATAAGACGACCCCAACTTTTCCAGTTAAAATATAGAGTTTGGGCTATACTCGCCGTATAAGACTACCCCTCTACCCAGTATACAACAACCAGCCAATCACGGCAAGCGATGTACCTTACCGGTGATTGGCTGGTTGTTATACAGACATATATATACATACACTGCCCTTACACACACACACACACACACACACACACACACACACACATATATATATATATATATATATATATATATATTTATACCGTATTCGCTAGATTATAAGACGACCCTGATTATAAGACGACCCCCCCAAATCTGAATATTAATTTAGGAAAAAAAGAAAAAGCCTGAATATAAGACGACCCTATAGGAAAAAAGTTTTACCAGTAAATGTTAATTCATCTAAACTATTTTTTTTTTTAATAAAAGCTATGATTGAGAAAAATAGTTTGGTTTTATTTCCTTCTATTTTCCAACCTGTCCCCCAGTTATGCACATCTGCCCCAGAAATGCCTTATACCCCCTATATGCCACTGTGCCCCATGATATGCCTTTTAACCCTATATGCCACTGTGCCCATGATATGCCTTTTTTTTTTTATTCCAAGGGGTATATCCCCCCCTTTTTTTTTTCTTTGACAAAACAAGAATAAATATACAAGAAACAATTTGACAAAACTAAATGAAAAGGAAAAAAAGAAAAAAGAAAAAAGTTACATAAAATACATTTAACACATAACATGTCAACAGTTGTTGTTTGATGTATATATCACAATCATTATATCTTGAACGAGTGCAGGGTAGGCTAGTGGGGTTTTTGAGAGATCAAGAGTTGTATCTAACTTATACGTTCAGGGATGTCTCAGAGATATTTGTAACAATAGTAAGTATGTCTTTCCACATTTTCTTTGTTTTCAATGATGAGTCTAGGATCCAACTAACCCTTTCTTCCATTGTTATTTGGTGTTTTATCTGTGCTACTAATAAATCTAAGGAGAAATCTATGTCTTGTTTCCAATATTACGCAATTATTTTTTTGCTGCTAAAAAACAGTGAATTGTAAAAGTTTTTTGAGTTAGAGTAAGAGATGGCCAACTTTGGTGTAATAACACTTCTGTTGGTTCTCTTTTAATTACAATATTCATAGTATGCTCCAAGAAATCAAAGACTATATCCCAGAAGTTTCTAATTCTTTTACAATTCCACCACATGTGCAAATAGTTGCCTTCTTCTGATCTGTCTTTTGACCCACTATGTGCCACTCTGCCTCCAGAAATGCCTTATACCCCTATATGTCACTCTGGCATTAAGGGGGTTGAAAGGCATATTATGGGGCAGAGTGGCATATAGGGTGGTTTAAGGCATTTCAGGAGGCAGAGTGGCGTATAGGGAGTTAAAAAGGCATTTCTTCCTCCAGAAATGCCTTAAGCCCCCCATTTAATACAACCCCCCCGCAAACTTACCGCTGCTTCTGACTCCCCTGTCATGCAGCCGGGGCAGCGTGTAGATGTCTACACGAAGGAGGTGTGGCTAACAGCGGGGGTTGTCTGCGTCCATCGCGCAGACCTTCCCCGACTGTCAGAGAGAATTCCCCGATGTGCGATGGACGCAGACAACCCCCGCTGCTAGCCACACCTCCTTCCGGCTGCAGCGTAAGTTGTCTACGCGAATCGCGTAGACATCTACACACTGCCTCGGCTGCACACCAGGGACTCAGAAGCACCGGTAAGTGGGGTGGAGGGGGGGGGGTGAGACAGGAGGATACAGATCTATTTGAGGTCTGATTATAAGACGACCCCGATTATAAGACGAGGGGTATTTTTCAGAGCATTTGCTCTGAAAAAACCTTGTCTTATAATCGAGCAAATACGGTGTATATATGTGTATATATATTTAAATATATATATGTATGAACAATTGTGTTCAGGATTGTTCTGTGGTAGAACAACTACCTTATGCCAAATGCTCATCAAGATGATCTCAAGTAGAAAAATGCATGTCAGATCAAATCAAAATACACATCTTACCCTTGCAAAGAATGAAGTATCCAATTCATCTTGAAAATCTATTGTATCTTCTTCCAGAAAACTAGCTGGGGTGAAGCTCCTTCTTTGAACTTGCCGTAAAGTACTTTGCTTTGCAGAACGACCCTAAAAAAAGAAAGGATAACTCTTGAAAGCTTGTCTTTTAAATGTTATGTTTGTCCAATAAAAAAGGTATCACCGCATACTGCGATGTTTTTTTTTACATCGTGTCTACTGGACTAATACGGCTAAACCCATATGTATATATATATATTTATTATTATTTCTTTTTTTCATAACCGAGCACACCCAAGGTGTTTGTTTCAATACCACTGAATCATATTTTAATCAGAATTTTTAGATTTTAGATTAGATTTTTAAATTAGGATCCATACATAGAGCAAGGGGGTGAAAACTGAAGTACTGTTTAATTCCCCATGGGTAAGGTGGCCACTTCTCCACTTTAGTTTTAGTCCACACTGTCTGGATTTCACAAAAGGAAGCCCTGGAGATGCAATGGCAGCATGACAGGGCTAGGCAGACCAAGCAAGGAGTTAAAGTTTCTGCTGAGGTCGGGGCATATATGTGAGCAGGGCCGGCCCGACAATGGAGCCGAGTGGGGCAACCGCTCCAGGCGGCACTTTTGAAGGGGTAGCACTTTGCCGCCCCAAGCCCTTTGGGAGAGAGAAAGGGGCGGCGAGTGGTTTTCACTTACCAAGCTGTCAGTACCCGCTCGGCACCCCTCTCCTCTGCGGCGAGTCTCCCTGTTCGGTCTCGGTGCCGGCTTGTAATGCTGAGTGCCGGAAGATTACCTCACTTCCGGCGCTCAGGGAGACTCGCCGCAGGATTGCTGAAAGGTAAGTACAAGGGTGGGGGGGTAAGGGTAGATAATAGGGAGGGAGAGGAAGGGTAGATAATGGGGGGGCGGCAGGGACGGAGGGAGAGGAAGGGTAGATAAGGGGAATTTTAAAATTCGCCCCAGGCGGCATTTTGCCTTGGGCCGGCCCTGTATGTGAGTGCTTTAAATTCGACAAAGGGAAAAGTGATGACTCTAAGAAAGAGGAGGATGAGAAGTGTAGGTATTGCCCGACACCTAGAACCTTCTCCAACTGGCTTCAGGCCTTCAACTTTAGACAGCGTAATTAAGAAACTTTGTTCTGGGTTGCTTTATCTAGCTTTGCAAACAGATTCCACTTAGGGGCGCTTCTGTTATCCGGCCATGAAAAAAATCAAAAACACAAAAAAAACGTGATAGTGTAGAAAAAAAAACACACCACTATTAACCACAAATTCTCTCAATGCACTCACAAAGTAAATGTGGTATTCAGAACTGAACTCCTTAGGGTCTGTATGCAGGTTCACATATAAAAAAGCACAGAACAGAAGGAAAAAAAACATGGGATGGTATCTTCTCTTCAAGGAGATAATAGAAGGTGGTGGATGCACTTACACTTAGATGAACATATTGGGTATGTATGTCATTCTGACGTATCTCCAGGGATGGTTGCTGTCTGATGTATGTCCACAGCTTCGCGATCAGGTCCCCCGGTCACTGCTGTGTCTCCGGTATTTCCGAGTGAAATGTGATGTATTTGAATTTGTATAAAGTGCCCATGTGATCTAAATCACCAATCTTATTTCATCCAAAATGTAATTTATTGTGGGACATAGCCATATATATATATATATATATATATATATATATATATATATATATATATATATATATATAATATATTGCAGGGAACTCTTAATACATGATTTCAAATAAATAAATAAATATTCTGTAATGAATAAATAAATACTTAAAATCTGTGAAGAGTATATAAATAAAAATAAAATCCAGTCTATTAAAAAGTCAGTATATACTGATACAAGTTTCCTCTATGCGTTCCGCCAGCTCAGCTTCTTCAGGAGAATATATCTTCTTGTTGTCTATTTCTCTCTTTTATGTGTTTGGCGCAATCTCCCGTCTTTCCTCTCAGCTGTTCTGCCGTACGTCCCTCCTCCTAACGGAATGATGTCCGTGTCTCCTCCTCCTGATGGAATGACGTTCGGGTCTCCTCCTAACTGAATGATGTCCGGATCGCCTCCTTCCTGTGCATCGTCATGCAGGGTACAAACCACCCTGTAATTGCGTGAAACTTCACTGGGAGGCTTGTGTATGATCGCCAATGTATAGAAGGAATATCTATTATTAATGTTACTTCCGGAGGAGTGATCATCTTAACTACTGTATATATGCCAACGGGGATGACATTATATGGCATTATGTAGTGGTGTGATAATCAGCACAGTAGTATGTAAATGGAATAGGAAAAGAGGTAGGTTACCGGACATATTGAGTATTTTTGAAGAGAAGAACAGAGGAGAATGGCATACCACAGGCTGTTAAGATACAGATAAAGGTCAGGATAAAAAATAATAAAAATAAATAAACCTCAAAAATAAAACCCTACACTCTAAGCTAAAATCTTTATTATAGTTATTTATAAGGGGTTATTACTAGAAAGGTAAGTATAGATAGTTACAAGGTGTTTGAGGTGGTAGGTAGGTGTCAGGAATGAACATTTTGACATTGGTCAGGCCATATCAAGAGGGCCATTACTACTAACTGTTTAGGGTTGCATGGTGATCTGTCAACATGGGAACAGGCAAAACAGTGGATTTGTGTGTTTCAATTGGTCTGTTAATTCACTTAAACTATAAGCCCTCCTATTTAGACAAAGGCTAAAATATGAAGTTCCATATTTAGACCTCCTTTTTTGAAGGTTTTCAGTTTGAATATCCACTAGGTTTGGAGAGATTTTCAATACTGTTCCTCCCTCTCCAGTTTGGAGGGACCCAGTCTATACCTATTACTTTAAGGGTTTCAAAAGTAAAACGAGAACATGAATTACAGTGTCTATGGACACTATGTTTCATATTTCTGTTCCTTATGTTTCCCAGGTGTTCAAGTATTCTCTCCTTCTCCTTTTATGTACACTGGGGGAAAGGATCTGTTTAAGTGACCTCACCTTCTTAAATATGAGCTGGGGTTTGCCGGGAAGTACGGTTCCTAAAATCTCATCGTTCCTAAGAATGTGCCAATGTTTCTCTAGGATATGTGTAATTTTATTAGTTTGTGTATTATATTTAGGGAAGAAGGAAAAACTAAAATCCTTCTTCCCCTGTTCCCTTGTGTCCCACTTTCTTCCTTCCAATAATTGTTCTCTATTTTTTCAACCTGTTGAAGGCTGCTGTCTAACCTCTCGACGGGATAGTTCTTCTCTAAAAAATTTTGTTTAATTTCCGTGGCTTTTATTTCGAAATCCTCACTCTTGGAACAGTTTCTCCTTGCTCTCATTAACTGTCCCTTTGGTATGTTGTTTAACCATAGGGAGTGGTGGCAACTCGTATACTCTATGTAACCATTTTTATCCGTCGGCTTGGTGTAATTTCTGGAACAGATGGTGTTATTCTGAAAGAAAAGTTCTACATCTAGTAACTATATCTTTTCTTCTTGGATATTGGGGTGAACTTAAGGTTAAATGGGTTGGTGTTGATATATTGTATAAATGTGTCAGGTTTATAGTGGGCAGGGATAGCTCTGTTATGACGAACATTTTTGTCAAAGTATGGCCATCCGTCCTGGTATGCCTTGGGACCACAAAGAACTGTTTCTAAATGAATGTTCCAAATGCAACAACAGCCACCCCCTTGTTGTTTCAGGAGTTCCACAAAACCTACCGAGTCTGGAATGAAAAGAGAGTACACCAGTGAGCGTTCAAAGGATGGAACAGGGGGATGCTAGGTTACTGCAAAAAGGTTTCATCAATGGTTTTCGGATTCTCTTTCAGAAGGTGGATGGAGTTAGAGTTTTTAAGAATCTTTGGTTTGCTTTGGAGAATCCTACTATAGTTCAGGAGAAGTTGGATAAGGAGGCTGCCTTGGGACGGATGGCTGGTCCCTTTTCTGTTATGCCTTTTTCCAATCTGAGGGTATCCCACTTGGGTGTGGTTCCAAAGAAGTGGCGTGGTGCATCGGTCAATCACGGTATTTCCCCCCTGTCCGTGCAGGGTGTCCTACACCTCTTTCGACAATGCATTGGGTTAGGAAATTTGGCGTGGGTGCCTTGTTTGCCAAGGTGGACATGGAGGAAGGATTTTGGCCGCTCCCTTTTCATCAGTCATGTTTTAACATGTTGGGATGTTTTTAGAATGGGGCCTTTTACGTTGACAAATGCCTCCACATGGGCTCTCCAATTTCTTGTTTTTTTGTTTGAAACGTTCAGTTCATTTTTTGAGTATGTTGTCACTACAGAATCCGGGATCCCATCCTTATTGCATTTTATTTTTTGTGCACTGGCCCCCAGTCTATCAAATCCCTGTTTTGTTCTTTCAGCCACGCTGCAATCCAGAGCTGCTGATTTAGGGGTTCCCTTGGCCCCCGGCACGACCAAAGGTCTTTTCACGGTTTTTAAGTTTTTGGGATATTGAGACTGATATTGAGACGATGCAGTTTAGGTTGCATGAGGATAAGCTTCATGACCTGCGGGAACAGGTGGTGCTGGTACGGAGCTCTAAAAAAGTCACTTTGTGCATTCTTCAGTCATTACTGGGTAAGTTAAAATTTGCCTGCAAGGTTATGCCCATGGGACGGATATTCTGCTGGCATTTGTCTGGCGACATGCAGTGTAAAAGCTCCTCATCTTTTTGTTCGGATTACTAGTAGTCATAGGATGGAGGTCTAGGACAGATTTTTGGGTTCTTATAATGGTCCGTCTTTATGGCTAGGTGCCCTCGAGCTTCATATTGGGGTGTTTGAGTAGAATGTATGTGTGGAAAAAATGTACAGAAAAAAACTATGGCAAAATTTGACAAAGGCTGGCGGTAAAATGTATGCATGGAAAGAGTTAAAATAACAGCATTTGAAATAACCCGAGGTGTCTAGTTTTCAAAAATATGATTTGATGGGGTAAATTGAACTGGTTGGCTTCAAAGGTGTCCTAAATAACACGTGGGGCAGAATGACCACATGTCACAATTTCAATTTGAAAAATGCACACTTCCCAAATGTAGCCTTTCAGCCCTCAACAAACCCATGCATGGGTGGTATCACTGTACTCAGGAGATGTTGCTGAACACATAATGGGGTGTTTGTCAGTGACATATACCAGGAGCAGTAAAATCATGCCTGAAGTCAAATGTGTGTAAGAAAACAACAAACTTTGATAAAAGCTGGTGGTAGAATTGGTGCATGGAAAGAGTTAAAATCCCAGCATTTGAAATAAGGGGTTAAGTACTGCAATTTCTGTGACTTGACCAAGTGCATTAAGGTTCGGCACACTCTGAACCCTTTGAAGGGTTATAGGAAAGTTAAGGTATCAGTTGACAAGCACTCGTCTGTCTCCTTGCCATTTCTGTTTGTTGTTGACCTCACGAAATCAAGCTTTTTTGTCTGGCTTTCTCTTGGGCATTATTTGGGTGTTTTAAGGATTGAGAAGTTAGTTACCCCTAATCATAAGGGGTTTGCAGCTGCAAGATGTCAGTTTACATTTAATCCAAGCAAAAATGGTCACACAGATTGATACAAAAATAATGTTAAGAAGACATACACAAATCACAATATAAAACAGTATAAAGAAACAAGGATAAAACAGAGAAAACATACACTTCTAAAGAGGTAAAATAATCTATGAGAATCCCCAGATGTTATGTCCCTTGTCAGAATGATGATCCAGGTAATTGAAAGTTTTATTCTCAGGTTACCTCTTATATGAATCTCTTTCTGTCTCTAGGAGACCACCCATTTGGTGTCAAGTGGGGAGGGGAAAGGCACTTTACTCCCAATGAGATCTCTAAACCACTTTGTGACAGAGGCTGATTTTATTTTTTTGTACCCTTCATAACAATAGCCATTTTAAAATTTCAGCAGTGCTTGTGCTTATCTGTAATTTTCTTCTCTGATTTATTGAACCCACACAGATAGATTATTTTGCTCATATTGTCTAATTTACTATAATATATATATATATATATATATATATATAAAACATGTTGAAAAAGTGAAAAAAGCACCTTTTCTCACTTTTGTTCTTACAATATTTTACTTATCCACAAAAGCTACTCAAAAAACCTGCTAAACAGATTCTACTATTACCCAATGTTTTTACCCCCCTGTTTTTTCATGTACAAGTAGCATATTGCTATTTCAAAATGTCCGGTCAGTTTAATTTACCCACGTTAAATCATATATTTTAGAAACATAG
Source organism: Spea bombifrons (assembly GCF_027358695.1). NCBI lineage: Eukaryota > Metazoa > Chordata > Amphibia > Anura > Pelobatidae > Spea > Spea bombifrons. The sequence continues at coordinate 22,983,647 of NC_071093.1, forward strand.
ACACCCTTCCTGGTATATGTCCCTGTCAAACACCTCAATGTGTTCAGTAACACCTCCAGAATACAGTGATACCCACCATGCATGGGTTTGTTATTTGGGAGCTAAAAGGCCACCTTTGAAAGGTGTGGATTTTTTGGCATTTGGACATCTGGTCAGTCATGGTTGAATGCCCTGGATAGGCCCTCTGTGAACTCATTGATCTGACAGTTGGTGCCAATATCTTGTGAGTGGCAGCAATGACTTTCACTGATGGGGCGGTTTGCGATTGCTCTTCGGAGCAATCATAAGGCGATTAGGGTAGGGGGGTTGTGTTGCTAAATGCCTTGAAGCTGATTGCTTCCTAAGCTCTATTTTAGCTGGCCGTCGCCACCATTGTTTAGGGGGCTTTCCTCCCATGATCCACAGCTAGTCTCACTTGTGAGGCTTCCATGGATGTATTTGACAGCAGCCCGTATATGTATGGGGTTTGTCATGAAGGGGTTAAGCTATGACCTCTTGTACTAGCATTAAACTTCTTTGCAATAAAACATTTAAAAACCTACAGGTGTCAAAGTATGTAGGTTTCTAAATCATTTTAGAACATCTTATCTTCTTCTGAACTATATAAACATAGGCCCCATGTCATTGACCCCAACGGAGTCACTCACCGGAGTACCCGCTAACGGCAGGTACCTGGTCCTGTGCTGCTTCTTTTGCCTCCCGAAAGGATAGTACTATGCGTGCGCCCTCAACTAACTTTATTTGTTTTTTCAAGTGGAGGTGACGAGAAAGCGCCAGCATGACATCACACATGGGGCGGAGCTTCCACAAGCGGCAAGTTTAAAACCCAGCACTGAGTATCACTCAGTGCTCAGTTATTGTGCTTGATTGAGCTCCTCTCTGCGTGCAGTTTATTTTGATTGGTCCTGTTGTCAGCAACAAGACCAATCAAAAGTCCAATCAAAATGGCTATTGTTATTCGGACTTTGCTGTCTTCTGTGATCCTGACCCTGGTTATCCTTATTTGGACTTTGCTGTCTTCTGTGAGCCTGACCCTGGCCATACTTTATGATCTTCGTTACTCCTGGAGAAAGGTTAATATGCTGTCCTGCTATTAGTCTTCGCTCTAGCTGTTGCTGTCCTGCATACCGGACTCCTTATCCTCCTAAAACCTCACAATCCCGTAAACCATGCACAATTTCAATAGTCAATTTGTTTCCTGCTATACAGTCATATCTACATTCAAGAAGAGGTACTTTAAATCGACTTCTGAGGTCTGGCCAGTGATTTGTGAATTGCCACAGCCAACTCAGATGCCCTCTTGGGAAATGATCCATTGACCTTCTTGCATTTCGTGTTTTTTTTTTTTGCAGCATTGCCTTCTATCAGGAACCGGGCAAGCACGCCCAGTAGCAGGTGATACTTTGGGGTCTGTCTGTACCCCACGATGCCTCATAGCTGAGGGATGATACAGACAGGCGCAAAGAAAGACACTAGAGGCAAAATACTAGGAAATAGTCTATATTGAGGACACTGACAGGACAGGAAGCCCACTGGCAGGGTTGAAGGGAAGAAGCCCACTGGCAGGGCTGAAGGCAGGAACAATACAGGGCCAGGTACAGGGCCAGAGCAAAGCAGTCCTCACACGTTACCGGAACAGGTTACACACAAGATCTGACATAAATAGGACAGGACACAAGACAGAACAACAGAGTACAGGGCTGACAAGACTACACGGGAACAAACAGGACTAGCCTAGGACTATAAGATAACAATTGGAGATTCCATCACATCATATGGCCATAGTATGCTTAGCTAACCACTATGCCAAAGTACTCCAATATACGGCGGGTCCTAACGCTAAACTCTGCCTAAAGAAGTACTAAACAAACTAAACATTGAATCTAAACACATATCAAATAGACATACCTGTAGACTGCAGATTGAGACAAAACGTATAAAGGAAACAGAAGCTGAAGCCAAGAGCAGGGCTAGAATCAAAGAATCAGAAGATCAGGACAGAGCATAAAGAAATCCAGGAATGGATTGTAGCGAAACAAGGAAAACCCAGAGATATGCGGCTCCGCAGCCTGGATGGGGCATGACACCTTCCTACGTTTAAGATGCTTTGGAGGAATTTATAATAAAAAAATAATGAAATCTTCAGCTAAAAGTATGCAATGTTATAGCTGTCATGGACCTCCAGCCTCCTCCCTATAAAGTTTGGGCCCTTTGTGTAAAGTGAGTACAAGGGATCCTTTGGGAGTACTTCTACCCCCTTGTACAGAGTGCCACATTTCCCACAGACTCTAAAGACTGTGGAGCTCAAACAAAAATTAGGACACCTGCATTTTGGGAGGAGGTTTTATGTGTGGTGTGTTACTCTCCATTGGGAGAGGACTTACAGGACAGAGACCTCCACGGCCAGTATTTGCACCATGATCTAATATCCAGCCGGTTTCAGCCAGTAGTCACGGAGCCACTTGTGTTTTCCATCTTAGACACAGACTACAATAGCGACCCCTACCGGGCTGAGTTGGGCTGAGTGCAAATACTGAGCAGTGTGCAAAGGAGAGTTTGGTAGAGAACTCTATGTAAATTCCCCCTTGTAATGTTGAAATACTGGTGTGTTTTCAATAAAACTCAGTCCTGTTTTCACCTTAACATTGTTTCTGTCTGATGCTTGGGGTGGGCTGCTGTAATAACTCACTGTTCTTTTCAGGACAGTACAAGCACTGAATACGCTAAGCTACAGCTAGCTAAAGCTCCAATACAGCTCCTGTGGCAGTACCCAGTTATTTATATTTAAATGTTAACCAAGAAAAATATTTGCATCTCTTATAATACACAAAAATGTGTTCAGCAATATAATTGCAAATCAAACTCTATGCAGACTATAAACGTAAGTATTACCATGTACTTTACCTTTACAAGTGCTGCTGCTGCTCGGAAACTCATTTTGGCCACTGATTCCCTTTTCCGTCTCCTTGGAAATCTGTTAAATCCAGATCTTGAACTGGTAAATGAACACAGAGATATTCCTCCAGGAGTAATTGGTGTATGTGGCATGCTACAGCCATCATTCTCTTCTACAATGCGGAAAGCACGTCCCCTTGCCAATGGATCTATAATCTGAAAAAATGGTAATGGTAATATGATTGAAACCAGTTGTGTAATTATACTATCAGTTTCTAAATACAATAATATAATAATGGTACAATGGGATATTCTAAATTCTAAAGGATTATTACATTTTAAAATCCCCAACCTCTAACACATATCTAATAATTGTTTTACAGTATATGAAGTAATAGCTGCATAATTTATGCTAAAAATTGTTTGTACACTGAGCTATTATGATGAAAACATCATCCTTATTTTGAGAATCAAACAATAACAATTGTTATATTAACAATACTACGTATGTATATTTGTACATGAAAATATTCCGTGTATACTATGTATAGAAACCCATTTATGATTTTGAGAATTCTGGCATCTATCTAAGGACAAAAGATCATTTTTACAACACACTACCTTTTGCATATTGAAATGAGTTGGTCCCATATAAAGAGGTGGAGGAGTTTCTGTGCTAGTCAAAGATATATTGTCTTGGCTTGGAAAGTCCATTTCTCTTATAACCTGAGGTTTTAACTTTCCGTATCTCTGGCTGCAATGCAGTAGGCTTTTTCTTTGCCATTTCTGGGTAGCATCACCGTCTTTACTTACTCCAAACCACTCTGCAGTGCTCCTAGAACACAGAATGTGAACAAATAACTATATGCCACCTTAAAACTGCCCTTATAGTATAAAGTATAATACAGTGTTTGTCTTTAATTCTTGTAAGGATTATACAAATCAGGTTTAATTATCAAACAAAAATACAAACACACTGCACTCCATACACTGCAAACATTCCAGAGCTAGGTTTTAGGACAGTATCAGGTCAATTGCATACTTGCATAACCCCTTTATTACAAAAGATATTTTACACCTTAAAGACTTTTTTTTAATTTAAGCTTTTCGATTGTCGAAACACAATTTACTGTAGTTTTCAAATAACTTTTATAAAAGTGGCATAATTGTGTTTGAGCAAATTACATCCCCAGCTTTTCCCACTCAAAGTAGACAACTACTGATACAGTGGCATGAAAACGTAAGTGAATCCTTTGGAATTACCAGCATTTCTGTATAAATATGTCTTAAAATATGATGTGATCTTCATCTAAATTACCATAAAGAACAAACAGCTGTTTAAACTAACAAAACAAAAACTGTCTGCGCTTCTTACCCTTATAAAGTTGGCAACTTATTAAATAATTAAATAAATAACAGCACTGACCTGAAAGTCCAGGGTGCTTCCACATCAAATGCTGTGGTAAAACTGCTACAGAACATACAGAAAGTGGGCTGATGATGATCAGATCACTCCTGGCCAATAGGAGTGATCTCATCATTATGGCAGCCCCTGGATGACCCTGTCCTAGAAAGAGAGAGGGGTCATCTAGTGTAATTATGAAAAAAAACCCACAAATTATTAATAAAAAATAAATAATTTTTACCTGATCACTTGTCAGTGACATTTTAAGTCAATGATTATTGATCGATCTCCCTGATCGATGTGAGTGGCCTAAACTTGTCACTTACATGTGATCTGATAAAAAATATATTTTAAAAAAATTTAAAGTTTTGACTCCACAATATCTGAGAAACATGACTTATCTATGCATGTGGGGTATCGCTGTACTTGGGGGGTCTTACTGAACACAAACCAAGACCTATTTTGTTCTTTCACATATCCACTCATAAAAATAAGTGGATGTAAAAAAAAGTGTTTTTAGAAGGCGCCGGTGTGGAATCAGCTGCATGGGACAGGCCAATATAACTAGATTCCTTAAGCTGTCTAGTTTTTGGAAATATACAGTTTGAGGGGGTTAAAATTAAATATGAGAAGTCGACCGTGTCTCTGATGAGACCTTGACCCAGTAAACTTATCTGTCAGAATTCCATGTTTGAAAAATGTACTGGGGGGGCGGTGTTTCTAACTACAAATCACAAGTTGTTTTAATAATTTCATGTACCCAGGGGGGAAAAAATACTGAAATACTGTGTTTGGATAGAATGGGTTTGTTAAAAATGAAAAAATGAACTTTTACTGCAATGTTTAGGACAGACTAGCACTAAAATGGTTAAATCAAAAGTGTAAAAATGCCCCAAGTAAAATACTTTGGCATGTCATCTTTCAAAAAAATATATACTTTTTTTTTTTTGCAGTTTTTCTTTTTCTTGCCACTATTGGGCACAACTCCCAGCATACCACATTTAAAAAAAAATCTTGTTTAGAAACAGCGATGCACGTCATTCACATTTAACCCTGTCAGTGCCAAAATAAATGAAAATACCACGCATATGAGGTGTTTCCAAAAACAGGATGAATACCTAAATGCACTTTTGGAAGTTTTTTTTCTCATTTGCACTGATTATATATAGTTTTTGTTTTTTTTTGTTAATTCTCCTTTTATTGAAGGAAAAATAAAACATGACCGTACAAGGTAGCACAGCAATAAAATAACATTAGCATGGTAGACATAGAGTAACGTCCAAAGAACATCGAGCACCTGCAAAATTACAGACTGAAGATGACAACATAACATGATGCAAGACCGCGGATGGTCTCAATTGCAGGCACATACAAGTGTTGACATTGTACAGACAATATGCAAATACAGAACCCATGAATAGCAATAGGGCGCAGCATGATCAGGGACTGAACGGCAAAAGAGCCGAAACAGAAGGTCCCGGTAAAGTGGGCACAAAGGAGACCAAATAGAACCAAACGAAAACAAAAACAAAACAAAACCTGGGTGGCAGGCATACAAAAAGAGAGCAGAACACATCAGATGTAGAGCGAATGCAGAGACCGTGCATATGAGAAAGGAAAGGGCACAAATTTAGACCAAGGGGGGGTCCGGACGATCATCCAGAGTGGATATAAAGGAACGCCAATAGAACCACTTTAGCTCCACCGAATGGTCCTGACCTTTAGAGGCGCTGGTAAGGACCTCCATCTGGTAAATAAATTCCACCTGGCGAAACCAAGCAGATATGGAGGGAGGAACAACGGACTTCCAGGAGCGAGGAAGAACGGTAAGTGCGGCATTAATTAAATGGAATTTGACGGAGCCTTTATAGGCGTGGTATGGAACCGAGTTATAATGTAGGAGTATAGCGGCCGGGGTAGCCTTAAACGCAGGGTCCGACACTTCCCGAATGACCTCAGCCACCCTGTCCCAGAAAGGCTTCAGGGCAGGACAACCCCACCATATGTGAAGAAGGGAGCCCGGGAAGGAATTACAACGCCAGCACAACGGGGAGACCTGGGGCAAAAATCTGTGTAAATCCAGGGGCACCTTATACCATCGGGTGACTATCTTAAAGAGGGTTTCCTGCACTCTGCTAGACACGGTACCCTTATGGACAATCATGAGCATCCGTTCCCAATCCTCCGGAGAGAAGGATAGGCCCAGATCGTGCTCCCAAAGGCTGAAATAGTATGGTTTGGAGGCAACCGCCGGAGTGAGCAGAAGAGCGTACAAAGCGGAGAGCAAGTGCGGAGGCTCCGATTCCGCAAGACAAAATTGCTCAAAAACAGTGGGAGGGCATGAACCACCACCCATGGCCCCGGTGGAGGAGAGAAAATGCTTGAGCTGGTGGTAAAAGAAAAGAGACAGGAAGGAGTTAGTCACAGTCCCCGTCAACTCCGACAAAGGCTTAAGGACAGAGCCCCTCGTCACGTGGCAGACACGCAAGGTGGAGACACCTGCAGGAGTAAAGGGCGCCAAACGAACCGGATCACGACCCGGAGCAAAGTCAGGGTGCCCAGAGATAGGGAACAGGGGGGAAGGGTGGGACACGAGACCACCAGCCCGAACCGCATACCCCAAGGCCTTCAGGGTGGGGCCAATCAAGGGGTGCTGGGGGTGAGACACACAGCGCTGAGGAGAAGCGATCCATGGAAGAGCGGCAATCGGACAAGACACCGCCGCAGCCTCCACCGACACCCACAGACGGCGCGCCCCAACCGACCACTCCACCACGCGGCGAAGATGCGCAGCTCTCCAATAGAGTTCCAGGTTGGGTAGGCCCATCCCCCCGACGTCTTAGGCCTCGTCAAGTACGAAAAAGAAAGCCTAGGCGGCCTCCCCCGCCAGATGTAGCGGAGAAAGGCACCATGACACTTACGAAAATTGGAGCGGGGGAGGAAAATGGGCAGCGTCTGGAAAAGGTACAGGAAACGGGGTAAAACGTTCATCTTGAGAACGCTGACCCTCCCAAACAAGGATACATGAGGGAATGCCCATTTATGAAGATCAGAAAGAAGAGAGGCCAACAGGGGGTCAAAATTGAGAGACCGGATCCGGGACAAATCGGAGGGGAGAAGGATCCCCAGGTACTTAATATAATCCTCTTTCCAACGGAAAGGCATAGTGGTACGTATATGGTGGGACAATTCCGGCGCCAAGCGAAACCCCATCACTTCCGATTTCGAGAGATTAATCTTATAGTTGGAGACATAGCTAAACCGATCCAGGACCTCCAACAACGCGGGAAGAGAGCGGCCCGGGTCAGAAAGCGTCACCAAAATGTCATCCGCGAACAAAGAGATCACATGAGATCGACCAGAGACGTCGACCCCCATGATATCCGCATGGGCACGTACAGCCGCCGCGAGGGGCTCAACCACCAGGAGAAACAAAAGGGGGGAAAGAGGGCAGCCCTGTCGCGTACCATTGGAAAGGGTGAACGGGTCAGACTGGATACCATTAACCGTAACCCGAGCGGACGGGGAGGAGTACAAGGCGCGAACACAGGTCAAAAATCTAGAACCCAGGCCGATGCCCTCCAGAACTTGGAACAGAAAGGGCCAAGAGACCCTATCGAACGCCTTTTCAGCGTCCATCGAGGCCAAAACTAGGGGGGTACCAGAATAATGAGCATGCGCCAGCAAATCAATGACTTTAATCGTGTTGTCGCGCGCCTCCCGCCCTGGCACGAACCCCACCTGGTCCGGGTGTATCAAGCCAGGCAAAAGGGGACACAAGCGGTTGGCCAAGACCTTGGCAAACAGGTTGACATCAACATTGATCAGCGAAATCGGCCGATAGCTGCTGCAGAGGTCCAAATTTTTGTCAGGCTTAGGAAGCACGACAATGCTGGCATCAAGCGCCCGAGGGTCAAAGGGCTCCCCCCTGGCAATAGCGTTAAAATGTGTGACCAAATGAGGGCCCAAGAGAGGGAGGAACTTTTTATAATAAACAACCGTAAAGCCGTCCGGGCCAGGACTCTTACCGGGAGGGGAATTCTTGATTGCAAATTCAATTTCCAACAAAGTAATCGGATCCTCAAGAGCCGCACTATCAGCAGCAGTAAGAACCCGTTTGAGATTTGCGGACAGGAAATCAGAGGTGGCAGCATGGAGGTCCAGACCAGGACGGCAGTCGGTAGGAAGAATATAGAGGGAGGAGTAATAGTGCTGGAAGCACTCAGCAATTTTATGGGAATGAAAGTGCAATTTGTTGTTACGGTCACGAATTCTAGTCAAGTAGGACTGAGCCCTCTTCGCCCTCAAGGCCCTAGCCAACAATTTGCCCGGCTTGTCCCCAAACTCATAAAAAAGACGTCGCGTCAACAAAAAATTACGTTTAATACGGGTGTCTAACATGGTCGCCAAGCGCGAACGAAGTGTGGTAAGTTGCAACTGGAGTGTCGGGAGGAGGGTGGCCTTGTGACGCAATTCTAAGGCCTCAATTTGCCTAACAAGGGATAAGACAGCATCCGAGTGCTGCCGCTTAGCCGCGGCTCCCAGCCCTATCAGATGTCCCCTCACGACCGCCTTGTGGGCCTCCCAAACCACCGCGGCGGAAACATCTGGAGTAACATTATCAGTGAAGTACTGAGAAATATGTGATGACAACGACGACAAATTTCCCGGATCATCCAACAACGATTCATTAAGCCGCCAACTCCACCGGGGCCTGGGCAGAGCAACCAGGGAGAGCCCCAGGAAAACTGGAGCATGATCGCTTATAGTGGAAGGGCCAATCGTAGCAGAGCGCAGGAAGGACAGGTGGAAATGGGAAATGAAAAAGGTATCTATCCTGGAGTAGGTGGCATGAGGGGCAGAAAAATAGGTATAATCCCGCTCATCCGGGTGCAAGGCCCGCCAAGTATCTATGAGTTGATTGAGCTTAAGATGTCTAAGGACTTTGCGAATAATAGAGTACGGGAGGTGTGACCTGCCTGAGGAAGTGTCTACTAAAGGGTCGAATACCATGTTAAAGTCCCCACCCAGAACAGTAACCCCCTCCTGGAAGTCCGCCAGTTTATTAAGTAGCGAAATAATGGAGCGGCCCTGTGATTTATTGGGGGCGTAAAGGTTCACCAGAGTAACCTTCTGGGAGCCTACATAGCCCTTGACAAATATGCAGCGCCCCTCGTCATCTCGCCATGGAGAAAGGAGCAAAGTTTGGAGCGTTGCTCCGGTTTATTGAGGCCCCTTATATTAAGGGTTACAAAACGCAAGTGGTTAGATGACATGGCGAAGGCTGACGTAGGACAGAGTGAAAAAAAGGGGCCACCACAGATCGAACAAATCATGAACAAAAAACAATATAACACAATAACAAAAGAAACGTGTGTAAAGTGTAGTGTATGAGGTGCAAGTAGGTCATAACAACGCCTACCACGGCGACACAAAGTGCCGACAACATATGAGCTGAGGGACTACAGAGAGTCCCCAATTCACTGTCCACGAACGGACAGGGGAGCTCGGGGGGGAAGCCCAACAGAGCAGACAAGAGGGTGAAGCAAAGGAGGGGGACAACAAGGTAGGCAGGCAGGGGAAAGAAAAATACCTCCGCTACCACCCCACCGTCCGAGAGGGCAGAAAATAGAGGACAAAGGGGACAAGAAAAAGTAGCAAGCAAACCCTCGCACCCACAATGGGCACTGACACAGCACCCACGGGGGGGAGGGGACACATACACAACTGGACGAGACACGAACCACACGAAGAAAGACCAGCAAAATTAGGACAACAGCAGGGGAAAGGTGGAGAGCGGGACAGCAGGTCAGGTGCATAGTGAAGGAAAAGAAGCCCTAAAACAAGGGGCAGCGCGAACCCTCCGGCAGGACCGGCCAAGGAGGACATACCCAACAGGGTAGCAAGGCTATGCGCGTGTGTGTGTGTGGCAGGGGGCGAGTGAAATCACTCCACTATATCCATAAGGCAGCCAGGCTATGAGCGAGTAGGAGTGTGCCACAAGTGGCGAGCAGATTCACTCCAGTACAAGGCAGCCACTACCAGACACAATCATAGGAAACCATTTTAACATAAAATCGATGCGAAACACAAAACGAAAGCCGGAAAATCAAAAACGAGGCGAAAAAGGACGGAAAAACAAAAGAATAACGGCCGAAAAACCAAATAAAATACACGATCGAATACAGTAGTCCCAGTCCACGATGATTGCCAGGGCGAAAAAAGGCACATCGTGAGACTAGCACAGACACTCACGATCCCAAATGGCCATAAGGCGGGCGTCCACGAAAGGAGAGAGTCAGCCTGTGGCGATCGAGGGCGTCGGGTCACGTCGGGTCCTCTTCTTGCGGTTGGAGTGCAATGTCCAGGAGGCGGCTGGATCCAGGAGAGGCGGCTGAGACGCTGAAGCTTCCTCCCAGTCAGGAACCTCCACGGCAGGTATGTGTAGATCCTCCAGAAAATGTTGCAGCTCCCCCGGGTGTCGCAAGATGAAAGAAGCGCCATTCCGCCGGGCGATCAACATGAACGGAAAGCCTCATTGATAGGGAACTCCAGCGTCCCGAAGCGCAGCCGTAAGGGGCCGCAACGCCCTGCGTTTTTGGAGAGTCAGCGGCGAGAGGTCCTGGTAAATAGAGAGCTTTTTTCCGTTGTAATCCACAGAACCAGAAGAGCGGCAGGCCTTCAATACAGCCTCTTTGACGGAATATTCGTGGAAACAGCACACCACGTCCCTCGGGGGAGAAGATGGAGATCCCTTCGGCCGTAGAGCGCGATGGGCCCTGTCAAACTGGATCGGTGCATCCTCCGGCAGGCCGAGCAGCAAATTGAACACCGACTGCAATACTGGACGAATTTGCTCCGGAGGGACCGTCTCAGGTAGGCCGCGCACGCGGAGGTTGTTTCGCCTCCCCCGGTTGTCCAGATCCTCCAGCTGTCACCAAAGTTGATGGATGGTTTCGGTGTGTGAGTGTAGGGTTGAAGAGTGAGAGTCGATGCGCTCGCAAGCGGTAGTGTGAGAGTCTTCGAGCGAGTGTACACGATCGCCCAGCTGCCTCAGGTCATGTTTAATGACCACGAGGTCGGCCCGCACGCCCCGCAGGGCCTGATCAAGTGAGGAGTCAATCACGGCCACCAAGTCCGCTTTCGTCGGAAGCGCCTTAAAAGCTTCCTGCCAGGAGGGACCCGGTGTGGCCGGAGGTGGGGAGCCCGTCTCCCGATCCCGGAGGCCATCCTCGGAGCACTCGCTGATCTGGCTGGCGGGAGACGGCGCCATCTTGGGCTCCGAGTCCCGAGAGTCCTGGTCGGACTGCCCGTGGAAATAGGACCTGACGGATGGAGTGGACGGACGGTCTCGCGCCCCTGATGTTCGTGGGGTGGACCCCACTCGGTTAGTTTTCCCCATCGTCGAAAAAAAGCGGAAAAAACAAGCGTAATAGTCGGACGACGGACGGAGCTCGAGGCTTAAGCTGCCATCTTCGTCGAGCGCTAACTCCGCCCCTCATATATAGTTTTTATAGTTGAAACTGTGAAAATATTTCCTTTTTTCCCTAATTTCGTACACAATTTTAGACATTTTTCATACTAAATGATGGTTTATATATATAATTATTATTTCAAAATAAAGCCCTACTTGTGCTGAAAAAAAACCCAACAAATGATTTGTGTGGGTGCACTAATTGAGAAATTACAGTTGAAGAAAGACATAGCAAAAACAGCTCTGATCTTTTAGCACAAACATGTAAAAAAAAAAACGGTCCTGAAGGGGTTATAGCTGCAAAGGGGGGACCAACTACATATTAATGTCTATGTATTTAGAATGTAATGTCATACTTTTTTAAATGTTTTTGTAATTGTAAGTCTGCCTAATACATTTTTTTCTTTTTTAATTATTTGATATTATAACAATGACAATAAATAAAGACATAAAATACAAACACGATTCCTTTCAAAGATTGACAATAACTAATAGGATAATTATTATTAATATTATGAAAATAAACAAAACTAGGCGACAAGGCTGGAAGAGATAAAGCAGTACGCTCTATAAAGATGGTGAATGAGGCTTGTGAGAGGGAGAAAGATCATATATTGCAATATGCATCAAGAGCTCTCACAGGCCCTTAGGGACTCATCTACCTAGTCCAAGATTCTTGTCATAGCAATTCCTTTTTCCATTTGACATACATATTTCATTTCTTGCCATAAAGGAGCATTGGCCTGTCACTACAGTCTAGCAAGTTTTTTTTAGAGCTATTAAGAGTTGTATTATTAAAATATCGTTTGTAAATTAAAATGGAATAAATGGGTTTTATCTTAATCCCAAATAGCAAAAACATATATAGGTGACCGCGCCCCTCACACCAAGTGAGTATAAATAATGCAAATAATAACAATTCAATGTAGCTTCAAGGTATTGGTATTATTTGCATTATTTATACTCACTTGGTGTGAGGGGCGCGGTCACCTATATATGTTTTTGCAGTTTTTCTTTAACAAATTGGGTTTTTGTTCTGAGGTGTACCAGCAGCACATTCACATTTACTTATTAGGTGTTTTTTGCTTGTATAATTGTATTTTATATTATTTATATAATTTTATTGCGCACTACTCACTTTTTTTCAAGATCCCAAATAGGTTTTAATTTTGTACAGCCCACCATATATGTAGAAGGGGCCCATTTGCTTGTTCACAGCACCAGCATAAATTAGTATTAACAGGGTTCATTTTAAGCAAAAGCTTAGGGCTCAAATACCATCTAAACATTAATTTAATTTGTAATTCCACCATATTTAAACAGTGGTTTATTATCTCAGTTATTGATTTAATCCAATGATCCTCTTCATAAACTATACCTAAATTGAATGCCCACTTCTCCAAAACTGTAACCTTTCCACTTCACCCCATCTCAGACTTATATCATTTAGAAATAGGTTTTATTTTACTTCTTTTTTAAAAGATCTGAAATTTCTCTATATTTCGGGCACCTTAGCTCTTTAACAATATGGTGCATCAAGTGCTCTTTAATTCTTAAATAAGAGAAATATTCCTTAAATGGGAGTAAATCCCCTGAAATTGGGAAAGGTTTTAACTCGCATTCCTGAAGGACCCAGTTCCTTAATTTCAAATCTCAGATAAACCATATTTATCTCTGTGACGGACCGACCAGGGACCTCAGGTTGTCCCTCTCCGCTAAGAGACGACTTCTCCCGCTAGGATGACAAACCACGGCAATCCGTCGGCAATATCCCCAAGCAAAGTAAAGGGATATCGCTATCCAGTACCCAAATAACCAGGCAAGAGTAGTCTTTAGGTACAACAAGAGAAGAACTGATTTATTTTAGACACACAGGGCTGGATATATCCAGCAAAACACACATTAACATAAAACAAGATATTGGGATACAACCCACCCCTGCATCTTGTATGCCACACTTTTTTCCCCCACTTAAAGTGGGGGTGCGGCCTAAAATCGGGGTTTTAGCGTAATTCATGTCGCCCGCCGCCCGGGACATGCCGTTCCGGGCGCCGGGCAGGTGTTTTTTTTCTTCTTTTCTTTATCACTTAGCCCTGCTGCAAACAGCAGAGTGAGGATCTGCCTCTCTGGCAGCCGGGGGACATCTGTGCGATGCAGACAACCTCGCTGCTGCGTTACATGACCTTCCAGCGCTCCACCATAAAAGCCCCAACGGAAGTGCCGGCAGTAGCAGAGGTTGTCTGAGCGCATCACGCAGACGTCCCCTGGCAGCCAGGGAACAACTTCCACTGCTGCCGGCACTTCCACTGGGGCTTCCACGCAGCAGAGGTTCGCGCAGAGTGGCATATCTAGGGGGGCAGAGTTGCATATCAGGGGGCATAAAGCATATCTATGGGAGCAGAGTGGCATTTCTAGGGCGGCCTAAAACATATCAGGAAGCAGCGTGGCATATCAGGAGGCAGCGTGGTATATCTAGGGCGGCAGAGTTGCATATCAGGGGGGCATAAAGCATATTAGGAGGCAGAGTGTCATATCAGAGGAGCAGAGTGGCATAGGGGAGCATAAAGCATATCTAGGGGGGTAGAGTGGCATATCTGGGGGCATAAAGCATATCAGGGGAGCAGAGTGGCATATCAGAGAAGCAGAGTGGCATATCTAGGGGGGCAGAGTGGCATATTTAGGGGGCAGAGTGGCATATCTATGGAGCCATAAAGCATATCAAGGGGGCATAAAGCATATCAGGAGAGCATAACGCATATCGGGGAGCATAAAGCATAAATGGGATTCAGAGTGGCATATCAGGGGGCATAAAGCATACAAGGGGGCATAAAGTATATCAGGGGAGCAGAGTGGCATATCTAGGGGGCAGAGCGGCATATCTGGGGGAGCATAAAGCATATCAGGGGGCAGAGTGGCTTATCGGGGGCATAAAGCATATCAGGGGGCATAAAGTATATCTGGGGGGCAGAGTGGCATATCTGGGGGGGCAGACGGGTATATCTATAATTAAGGTTCATTATGAATTAAGGGGGGACCTTAAAATGGCTATTGGCTTTCCAAATGTCTATATAACCTATGCTGACTATGCTGCATAATAGATACAAATAATGTTAAAATACATGTATTCCTGTTCATTAGATAAAATACTGTTTTACCATTCCACTGTGTATTTTTTTTTTTGTTTAAAGGTGAAAACGACATATACCAATTTGAGTCAAATTGTTTCTTGATGTACATGCAGTTTTCACCTTGTTTAGTGGCTCTTTAAATGTTTTATTAATAGCATTTGTCACATGAAAAAATCTCAATCAATTATCTAAAAAGCACCAGTGCATATTTTTTCCAGACTTATATTGAACACTTTGATTAACTGCTTTTCATATATATGTATATTTGCTAAACAGCTTGAAATTGTGCCTTTTTACAGTAAATTTTACTTATTTATGTGTGACTGCCTGAGTCTGTGTGTGAAAGAGACAGCCTGAGTCTGTGTGTGTGAGAGAGACCGTGTGTGGGTGTGAGAGAGAGAGAGACATCTCTGACAGCCAGGGAAGGTCTACGCACCGGGGACTCAGAAGCACCGGTAAGTTTGGAGGAGGGAGGGTGTTTAAATGGGGGAAATAAGGCATTTCTGTAGGCAGAGTGCTCTATGAAATGCCATTTAACCTTTTTAATGCCCCTCTGCCTCCAGTAATGCCTTTTAACCCTCTGTACGCCACTCTGCCTCCTGAAATGCCTTATACCTCCCTATATGCCACTCTGCACCATAATATGCCTTTTAACCCCCTAAATGCCAGAGTGGCATGTAGGGGTATAAGGCATTTCTGGAGGCAGAGTGGCACATAGGGGGTCAAAAGGTATATCATGGGGCACAGTGGCATTTACAGGGTTAAAAAGCATTTCATGGGGCACAGTGGCATTTACAGGGTTAAAAGGCATATCATGGGGTACAGTGGCATATAGGGGGTATAAGGCATTTCTGGGGCAGAGTGGCAAGCCTGGTGGCAGATGTGCATAACTGAGGGGGGAGGTTGGAAAAAAGGAAATAAAAACAAAATATTTTTCTCAATCATAGCTTTTATTAAAAAAAAAAAGTTCACATAATTTACATAAATTAACATTTACTGGTAAAACTTTTTCCTATAGTGTCATCCCCCAGACAACACACAAAAGTCCAAGCAGGCATTGTCTTACTTGGCTCAGTGATAGTCTTCTTCGGGGATTTCCTATTCCCACATCATCTCTCTGAATTTCAGGCTCCAGGGTTTTTTAATTTTTATTCATTTTGTATAGACATATAGATACAAATCTACACATGGACAGAAGACATAAGAATCTCTATGCAGTATGTTTCTTATTAAGGCATCTTAATCATCCTTGTCTTTACCGTGAACGAGGACAAACATAAAGGAAAAAGATAAGACAGAAAAAAGGGGACAGAATTTGTGCATAGTAGAGTTAAATCAATCAATTTTAATTTATAATCGGTCAAGCCATTTTGTCCAGTGTTCGATTCTCAGGTCATAAAGGCATTATTGCCTGATTCCTATCTCAATTTTTATCTCATTGATCACTTGTGTTTTAATTTCTGTCCATTTAGGTTCAAAGGATTGCTTCCAAGCTCTAGCTATGGCAAGCTTTGCATTCACTAGGATGTATGTAATTCCGGCAAAATCTATTCTGGGCATATTGGGCCAATCCATTTGTAGAAGAATGGATTCTTCCTTTAGATTTTGACCTGTAATATTTTCAATTTGTTTTATTAGTTCAGCCCATAGCGCTGTTATTCTGCTGCATGTCCACCATACATGTAAATAGTCTGCACTTATCTTACCACATCTCCAGCAGAGAGATGACGTTGAACTGAACATCTTTGATACTCTTAGAGGGTTATAATGCCATGTATTCATTACTTTGAAAAAGGCTTCAGACAAATTAAGGCAGTGCATCATCATATTGGGGTTTTTTTTTCAAAAAATTGCCATTCTTTCCACTCTTAGTATGGAGATATTTTTCCCAGGCTTTTATTGCTAATGGGTATTATAACTAGTCCCTGATGAAGTCAACATATGACGAAACGCGTTGGACTTAGTTTCTTAAAACATTAAGCATTTTTAATGGGCTATTTTAAATAAAGAACTTTTGGAAGATACCCTGCCTGCCTACCATCCGTTTGTATCCAGCAGATGACCGGTTTTTAAAACTTTGAGGTGGTTTTAAAAAGTTCCAGTAAATCTTCAGGATTCCTAAGATACAGGCTATCTTTAAGGCGCAGTTCCTACTACAATCTTGTGAGTGTGGCACAACTAGTGGGGGCTGTTTTAAACCTTTTAAACGTTATTGCACCATTTGTGGTTTTTATTCTTTTTACAGAGTATTTTTAAAGCTGTATCCCCAGAATTTGTTCTGTTTTATCCATATACCTGTTATAAGGGGCTTTTTGAAGGAAGAGTCCTTGGGGAAGCTACCACATATGTGTTCCGAGGAATGAATAGAGGGTTAAAAAGCTAAGTACCCTGTTTTTATATTTTTTCATTCTTGTAGAACACAGTTACAACTGTATTTTATTGCTAATGGTCTACAAAGTTTCTTTGGTAGTGGTTTTTGTTAGTTGAGGTTTTTTTGCTCTTTAGAAAGAAATCAAGATCTTCTGTTTTATCTTTGGATCTGCTTTTTTGTAGAAAAGTTTTACTCTTAAATATGAAAAGATTTTATTGTTTGATAACTCATATTCCTCTTGTGTCTGGGGAAATTGTTTAACCCCCTTCAGTCCCCTATGGTCGTACCGGTACATCCTGACCTTCTTGCAGTGGCAGGGACACATCCCCCCTGTCAGCAGAAGTCAGCATCGCTGCTAACGTCACCCTGAAGGTCATCGGAGGACAGGATATCCCCTGCAGGGTCTCTCTAGACCCTGCTGGGATATTTGATCGCTCCGATGAGGCACTGATCACAGACACTGTGATCTCTATGCAAGTGATCGGTGCGGTGGGATCACAGGGAGGATAGTGAGAAACCATGTTTCACACTCTTCTCACATGCTTAAAAACAATTAAAAAATCACTATTTTAATACAACAAATAATAACAAAAAAAACAATAAAGTGAGCTAATGTAGGGACTTACCTGCCTCTCCGGTCCCGCGCCGTGGCCGGTCCCGCGACGCTGCTTCCTCGACCGGCTTCCCGGGCAGCTAGTACCACCGCTACCTGGTCGGCGTCTTCACCGCGTGGCCGACCACGCGGCAAACAGGTAGCACAGTAATATTACACGTTACATACGTAACGTGTTCTTTTAACCTCGGGTGACCTCCTTAATGCAGGACACACCTCCACCTGTCCCTATTTAAACCTGGACTTCCTCTTCTGGTTCACCCTTGGTTGGTGTATTCTGTGGTTTTCCTGTGCGAGTTGCTGTGACTATTTCTTCGTTTGACCCGGCTTGCTGACTTCGTTCCTGTCTCCTGATTTGGCTCCTGATTCCTGTTCGTCTGGTATTTGATTCGGCTTGTTGACCTCGTCTCTGGATTCTGATTTGGCTTATCCTGATTACCTGTCTGACCCGGTTGGTTCTCTGACTTTCTGGTTCCTGTTTGGCCTGGCTAACTCTGCCATCTGGGGTCCTACCTCACCATAATCGTTACAGCTAAGTTATGTCAATGCGACATCACTGGCATTAATAACATGTTCAAGAGGTCCCTAAGAGGACCTCTAACCATACTGATAACAGTGCAAAAGTTTGTAAAAACAAATAAAATTACAAATTTTAAAATATATATAAAAAACACCTTTTGTGAGGATTCAGAGGGGAAAATATATATAAAAAATACGTTTTTTTCTAACTTTTGCTAAGTTTTACTAAATTTCTCATCCTAAATTTTCAGCTAATTATCTAACTATGGTATCAAAAGAAAGCCCTCTCTCTCCTTGAAAAACAATATATAGTTTACATGGGTACACTATTTGCAGGAAAGGGGAATAATCGCTGAACCGACATACCGCAAAAATGGCAAAATTACTCCGGGACTTGAGGTACCAAAAACCCCTGGGACTGAAGAGGTTAATGTCATTATTGATTATGGTATTTTCAATTTTTAAGATTCCCTTTCTTGTTTCAGCAAACAGTTTATTAGTCCCAACAACAGTATATTTAGACAGTACATTTAACGGGATTAACTGTAACACAATGGTAACTTTAATTGAATTTGGTGCCAGCAGCACCAATCACTGCAGCCTATGGTAAGATAGCGACCAATCACTTTAGAGGGGGCGAGTATTTGTATTCATGGCCGTCCCTTTAAACTCTCGGCCAATCAGGTAGGGAGCTACCCGACACACCATATATGGAGTTCCGGGGGGCGGACTTAGCGACCAATGAAAATAGGAGCTACGTCCCGCTCCACATATTGTGATCCCAGCGACCAATCCCAGATGTGTCTACCTTGCTCGATCTAAGAACGTACTCCAGCTGCCGGGCTTAACCTTTATTGTATGCGGCAGCTGGGGATATGTTCCTGGGCAAGGGACCTTGGGATTTTAGCCTCTTTCTTCCGGTTACATATTTTAGGTAGTCAGGGAAAAATAAGGGTTCTTGGCTCCTAGCCATGGAGCTTCCGTGACACCCAATAACTTGCATAAAAACGTTGGGTATTTCTAAACTCAGGACAAATATTTAGCAGGTTTTTTCATTAGTTTTTGCAGATGAGTAAAAGTGAGAATTTTTTAATAGTAAATTAGATGAAATGATAAAAATAATGGTATCTAAAAAAAGCCCTGTTTGTCCTGAGAAAAACAATATATAATGTGTGTGGGGGCTCAAAATGAGAAAGGAGAAAATTGCAGCTAAACAGCAACACTAAGGGGTTAATATTTGTTGACATTGTTGACATACAAACATACCCCACCACCTTTCCTTTTTCTTCTATCCTTCATAAATAACATGTAACCATTTTAGTTAACTACCCAGTCATGCCTCTCATTCCACCATTATGCTGCCCAGTCATGCGTCCAATCCCACCTATTATGTCATATTGCTTGGTGTATACTATTGCCTTTAGTTTCCCCATTTTGTTATTTAGACTCCTTGCATTAATTTAATATCATGAGTTTCTTGTATTTTATATGAATTTTTATTACATACCTCCTCTGTTCTGATCTTGCCTCTCCCCCATCTCCACCCCTTGTTCTGATCTAAAGCCCCTCTCCTTTCTGTGCTATCTCTATCTTCTAGATTTCTGTGCCCCCCCAGTTTAAAATCCCCTCCAACCTTCTAGCCATCCTGTCCCCCAGCATAGCAGACCCTCTTTCTTTTAGGTGCAATCCATCACAGCTATAAAGATTGTACCCAAGCGCAAAATCAGCCCAGTGCTCTAAAAAGCCTACACCATGACTAGCAACGCATTAACCTCCCTAATCTCCCGCCGCCTTTCTACTGTTGTGCGCGGCACAGGTAATATTTCTGAAAATACTACCTTGGAGGTCCTTTTCTTCAGTTAACTTCCTAATTCCCTGAAATCTTTCTTTAGGACCTTCCATTTTCCACTGACTTTGTCATTGGTACTAATATGGACCATGACAGCCAGGGCTTCCCAAATCCATCCACTCTGTCAGCAACATGCTGACTAGGAGACAGCAAACTGTCAGGTTGAGTCGATCAGAGTGGCAGATTACTTTATCTACTCTCTTAATTATACCACCACAATCTGTCAAGCCTTTCATACACTCTCAAACCCACCCGTAATAGAGTTCCCTCAGCTGTAAGAAGGAACAGCTTTCTCCAGTACAGCTACTCCTGAGGTGATGCACCCAACATCTTCACTCAGATCTTTTAGGCTGCACAAGGTCAGAACTAGTTAAACCTTTCCTCTTCCCTCCCACTCTGCTACCACGTGTAACTGTCGCCCAGCTACATGCCTGTTCCCTAGCTGTCTTATCTCCTCCCACTCCATTACCTGCCCCGACTACTCTGCTCAGTGAGAAGTAGACCACTTTAAAGATTGTCAATCTGTCTCAACGTTGCAATTCGCTTCTCCAGATCTCCAATACAAGCTTCCAGAGAAGCCACTTGCTCATACCAAAAAGTTACATACAAAACTTACAATAAAATAAAAAAGTACCTTGTCTAATGTTTTCTCTTTTAAACTCCTGTTTTCTTTTTTTAATTCCTACTTAAAATTGCCTACTTCAAAAGAGACCATCTCTATGTAGAAGCAACTCCAAATGAGCAAGCTAGATTCTTATATTTGTCCTGTGTTCAGAAATACCAAATGTTTGTTTGTTTGTTTTTTTTAACTTTTTTGGTAAGTTATAGGGCTATAAGTACAAGTAGCGCTTTGCTATTTCAAAACGGTCATGGGAATAGGACTGCAGAGGTTTATGATAACAAAATAGAGTTATTGCAGCCAGGTGCTTATACCAGAAAGGGGTCATTCACATGCAGTCACACATTTAATAGTGAATGTAGTTCCTCATCAAGTCCTGCTACTATAAACCCTGCATTTCTGCTGAAACAGTGCTCAGGGGGTGTTTCTCAGCCTATCAGAGGAGAGGGTCTAGGAAGAAACTTCTGGAAGAGCAGAGCTAAGCAGGGGAGTGGAGGAGGAAGAGAGACAGACTGTCCTCCCTTTAAGTAGGCCTGAAATAAGCCTGCTGCCTTTAGTGTGTGTACTGCTGACATCCAAGCAGTACATTGAAGTAGAAGTGTGCAGAGAATACAGCATGGTGCTGTATGCTTCCTGAGTGAGAGTGAGATACTGCAAGTACCCAGAGCTTCCAAGTCCTGCATCCTGTACCAGTGAGGTGAAAGCAGAGCTGCAGACAGACATCTGTGTGGGAAGACAGTTATACTCTCAGCCAGGAGGTTAAAGGGGCAGCATCCCAGAGCTGCCTGAAGACACTAAGGAGAGGTACTTAACTAATATATATCAACATATATATACTTTTCTCCCCGGGTAGCGCTACCTGCATCAAGGGCCCCAACAGTGCACCAACACTGGGACATCTGGGTGGGAAGGACACCTACATTTGGGGTGGGGGAGCGGGTGTTGGCAGTTATCTGTTAAATATATATATTCTCAGGACTATGCACCCACTGCTAGAACTGAACTGCATGGGCACAGCAGCTGGGTCTTTATATTATAATACCTGTTTATTTCAATATAGTCTATAAGTAATTTGCATTTTAGTTGTGTGTGTTATTTTCTTGTGTGAAAGGGGCCATTTCTCAGTGGGTGGGTTCCCCTACTCAACATAGTACAAATCACTGAGTGGAGGCACTGCATAAAGAAAGAAGATGTCCCGATCTCCCAGCAATTGCGGAGGCTCAGGTTTCCTGTCACCAGCGTCACTGAAATATGTAACTACCAGCCTGACAGCGGAGCAAGGTAAAAAAAGGGTTACAGATGGAGGCACTGCTGAGATGAGTTGGGACGTTAATAGAGTTATTAGTAGCATTTCGTACCCCTACTCCCTAGAAGTTCGGGAATGGGCACTGCGAAAATCTATTCCACCTAACCAGGCTGTGGCTATATGCAATATACCTCTTGCATTAAAAAGAAAAAGTTTTGATGATGCCATTCGACAGATACAAGGATTAGAGCATTTTCATCTAGTACAGACCCGGAAGGATGAAACAGCAGGATTGGCTGTGGCTTTAGTAAGAGGCTATGGACCTCTGAACAAGGAAGATGGTCCTATGTGTATAGAGTTGCCAGGGACACATATACCTGGCAGTCCTTTGATTTACGCTTATGAAAATAGCGACGATGACGGTGAAGTCAACGATGGGGACAATGACAACATTTTCAGCCCCGACTCTGATACCAAAATCCATAGTAACAGTGAGAGCGGTTGTGAAACTGTAAGGAAGCATCTTAAGCTGCCCACGCGAGACAGATCTCGAAAGAAGTATCATACCACCCCTGTTACTCAGAGAAATGAGACAAGTCCATCCTTAACTAAAGTACTGGCTCAGCTGTCTAAAAGTGTTGTACAAGCATCTCATCAACAGCACTACAGGAAGTTGAAAACCTTTTCCGGTGTTATGCCTGTGCCCACAGGTGAGGAGGATTTCTCTACCTGGAAAAGTAATGCAGTCCAGATGTTAAAAGAGTGGACCTGTGTTGAGAATGTTAAACGTCAACGAATCATTGAAGGTTTGAAAACTCCAGCATTGGAATTAGTGAGACATCATCTCTTGCTATACCCTGACTCAACAGCCAATGATATTATCGAGGTGTTGAATGAAGTCTATGGAGATGATGATACAGAGGATGAACTACGTACTCAGTACTATAATACCATCCCGAAAGAAAAGGAGAAACTCCCTGCTTATTTGGTTCGCTTAGAGTTGATATTAGGTAAGCTGTTTGAAAAGAAGATAATTTCTCGAGGTGAAATTGATGCATACAGAAGAAAACAAGTACTTAGAGGGACTCGTTCACAGGATAATAGAGTTATGTCCTTAACTGCTCTGTTGCGATCTAGAGGTCCCCTTAGCTTTTCAGATCTAATAAAGGAGACTAAAGCCATTGAGAATGAATTCTCCTATGCAGCTAGCCAAAAGGGAATTGACACCAAAGCCTCTGGAAAGGAAGAACGGAAAACTGAGTTCAAGGAAAAGAAAGTGGATGCTCAACACAAAGACTCAGAGAAGACTCCTAGAGCGTGGCCACAGCCCGAGATGAGGAGAGAATTTAAGTTTTTCAACTGTGGACAAAAGGGACATCTGCTAAGTAAATGCCCTCTTAAGGCTGGTTCTGCTAATGTAGAAGTCCTAACTATTGAACCTGCAGAGCTTAAATGTCACAGGAAGAAGAAGCAAAGGAAGCAAAGGAAAAAGCTACCTAGTAAAAGTAATGATGAACTGTCTACAGATATTAGGATAGGCCTAAAGTCTCTCATATCTCCTATGGTTGAAGGAATTCATGCCTCAGCATTGCTGGACACAGGCTCCCAAGTAACTATAATTTTCCGTCCATTCTACGATGAGCATCTAAGCCATTTACCTATCTTGCCAGCAGATGATGTCAAGTTGTGGGGGTTGAGTTCCCAGGCTTATCCTGTCGAAGGAGTCGTCAAGGTGCAGATTGTGATTCCTCAGCTGGACACTGGAATGGTGTATCCTATGGATGTTGAAGCCTTAGTGTGTCCAAACCTAGGTCGGCCTGGTATTCCCATTATACTTGGGACGAACACTCACATGGTTCGAAGTCTGTTGCAAACCTACCTTAAGGAAGTGGGAGATGTCTATATGAAAAGGATGGAAGAACTAGAACCAGCCCTGAGACAAGAATGTCATAAATTGGCTCTTGAGACCCAAACTGGACAGTTTCGTTTTTGGGGTCCCCAACCTGTTTCTCTAAAGCCTGGAGAAATTAAGTCTGTTACAGCTGTTGCAGTCTTGGGAGAAGGTGTGTTTTCTGGGGATTGTCAGTTCTGCCTGGAATCCCTTCCTGAGGAAGACTCCATTAAAGGTTGGACTATTATGCCAGAAGTGAAAGACTGGAGAAGTCAGAAGATCGACATATTTGCAGTAACTGTCTTCAATCGATCTGCTACTGATATTTGTATAGATCATTGTCAGCAGTTGGGAGTTATCCACCTTCTGGAAGAGATAACCCCTCTCACTATGCTGACAGTAAATTGTGAAGAAAATTCTTCCAGAGACCTAAAGTTCAATCTGGATGGGTCCCACCTACCCCCAGAATGGACAGAGAGACTGTTGAAGGCTCTTAGATCCCGAGAAGGGGCCTTCTCTACAGGAGATATGGATGTGGGCTGTGCCAAAAGTGCCCAGCATAGCATTAGGCTAAATGATCCTGCTCCCTTTCGTGAGAGATCCCGACAAATTGCTCCTCGAGATATTGAAGATGTGAGAAACATACTTCAAGAAATGGAAGAGGCTGGAATTATTTGTGAGTCCAGAAGTCAGTATGCTTCTCCCATAGTCGTGGTGAGAAAGAAGAATGGTTCAGTGCGCCTGTGCATTGATTATCGCACATTGAATAAGAGAACTATCCCTGATCAGTATACACTGCCAAGGATAGAAGACCTCCGGAATGCCTTAACCGGGAGCAAGTGGTTTAGTGTCTTAGATCTACGGTCTGGATACTATCAAGTGCCTATGAGAGAAGAAGATCAGCAGAAGACTGCATTCATTTGTCCCTTGGAGTTTTTCCAATTTACCCGTTTGCCACAAGGTGTAACCAGAGCTCCAGCCACTTTCCAACGACTAATGGAGAAGACATTAGGGGATCTGAATCCAAGGGAGTGTCTGGTCTACTTGGATGACATAATTGTATTTGGAAAGAATCCCGAAGAGCATGAAAAACGGCTGCTGAAAGTGTTAGATCGTTTACAGGCTGAAGGTCTCAAACTTTCATTAGATAAGTGCAAATTTGCTCAGAATTCAGTTACATATGTTGGACACATCGTATCCGCTGAAGGAGTGGCCACAGACCCTGCCAAAATTGAAGCAGTTGTTTACTGGCCCAAACCAAGTAACATTGAGGAGTTGCGTTCTTTCTTGGGATTTTGTGGCTATTACCGGCGTTTTGTGGAAGGCTACTCCAAGATAGCCCGAAGTCTTCACAATCTTCTGCAAGTGCAACCTGTTAAAAAGGGGCACAAAATTCTTCACCCCAAAGACCCTATTGGGGAAAAGTGGACTTCAGAGTGTGAAGAGGCTTTTCAGCTTCTTAAACAGAAGATGACTGAGGCGCCCGTTCTAGCTTATGCTGATCCTGACAAGCCATATGTTTTACACGTGGATGCGAGTTTGGAAGGACTTGGGGGTGTCCTACACCAACCATATCCTGAAGGGCTTAGGCCAGTGGCCTATATCAGTCGGAGTTTAACCGGAAGTGAGAAGAATTATCCAGTACATAAATTAGAGTTCCTTGCCCTTAAGTGGGCTATTGTGGAGAAGTTGCATGATTACTTGTATGGTGTTAAGTTTGAGGTGCGAACTGACAACAATCCTCTCACTTACGTTTTGACTCCAGCCAAGTTGGATGCTACAGGTCATCGGTGGTTAGCTGCGTTATCCAATTATGAGTTTTCATTGAAATACAAGGCAGGACCAACGAATGTGGGGGCTGATGCTCTATCTAGACGACCTGGATTGCCTGCAGTGAGAGATGAAGAGGAGTGGGTTGAGATCCCTGGCCCAGGAGTCAGAGCCCTTTGCCAAACCTCAACAGTGGAAAATGAGTGGGTACATTTCTCAGAGTTGCGGTGTATAGACTCTCTAAGCTGTACGCCTGAAGCCATTCCAGAGGCTATGTGCCTTCCAGCCACAATTCCCCTGTGGTCCATGATTCGAATAGAGGAAAAGCAAAAAGCCCAAAACCAAGATCCTGTAGTTGGTCGTTTGTTAAGAGCTGTGAAGACTAATAATCTTAAGCTTTTGAATGATTTACCCGCTGAGCTACAACAACAGTTTAAGAAGCAGTGGCGTCGATTCCATATTGAAAATAAACTCCTGTATCGTATTATACAATACCATGATCATCCTGGCAGGAAACAATTAGTCCTACCTCAAAGGTATAGAGGGATGGTCCTGAGGTCTCTTCATGACCACCATGGCCACTTAGGAGTAGACAAAACCTTTGGGTTGATACGAGATCGCTTCTACTGGCCTGGAATGAGAGAATCTGTAGAGCTGTATTGCCGGAGGTGCAGAAGATGCATCCAGAGGAAGACCCTACCTACCAGAGCTGCACCCATGGGCCACCTTAGGAGTTCGGGCCCCATGGATTTAGTCTGCATGGATTTTTTTCTGCATAGAAGCCGATTCTACTGGCACCAGCAATGTTTTGGTGATTACTGATCATTTCACCAGGTACACTCAATCATACCCAACAAAAGATCAGAAAGCTGCCACTGTTGCTAAAGTATTATGGCAAAGTTCTTTGTACATTATGGGTTCCCAAACCGGCTGCACTCTGATCAAGGTAGAGATTTTGAAAGTAAGCTTATTCATGAGATGTTGAAGCTACTTCAGATTGAAAAGTCTAGAACGACCCCATACCACCCTGAGGGAGATGCTCTTCCTGAGAGGTTCAACCGAACTCTGCTTAATATGTTAGGGACACTTAAAGATTGTGAGAAAAGGTCCTCGAGTCGGCATGTAGAAGCGATGGTTCATGCATACAATTGTACACGGCATGAATCCACTGGCTTCTCCCCGTATTTTTTGATGTTTGGAAGAGAAGCAAGATTGCCCATTGACATCCGCCTGGGAGTGTCCTCAGATGGAATGAACCATGGATCTCACTACCGATATGTCAGGCATAGAAACATAGAAACATAGAAAGTGACGGCAGATAAGAGCCAGAAGGCCCATCCAGTCTGCCCAACCTCTGAGTACTCTCCTTTAGTACTTGCCCTTATCCTATATCTAGCTTGGCATTATGCCTATCCCATGCTTGCTTAAATGACTTTACTGTATTAACATCTACCACTTCCACTGGGAGGCTATTCCATGCGTCCACTACCCTTTCCGTAAAGTAATATTTTCTGATGTTACCATTAAACCTTTGCCCCTCTAGTTTATGCTTGTGTCCTCTTGTTGCGGTTTTATTTCTTCTTTTAAATAAACTTTCTTCCTTTACTTTGTTGATTCCCTTTAAGTATTTAAATGTTTCTATCATATCCCCCCTGTCCCGTCTTTTTTCCAGGCTATATAGGTTAAGATCCTTTAACCTGTCCTGGTAAGGTTTATTTTGTAATCCATAAACCATTTTAGTAGCCCTTCTCTGCACTTTCTCCAACATATCTATATCCTTCTGGAGATATGGTCTCCAGTACTGTACACAATACTCCAAGTGAGGTCTCACCAGTGACCTGTACAGCGGCATGAGCACTTCCCTCTTCCTACTGCTAATACCTCTCCCTATACAACCAAGCATTCTGCTAGCATTACCTGCTGCTCTACTGCATTGTCTACCTACCTTTAAATCCTCAGAAATAATTACCCCTAAATCCCTTTCCTCACACGTTGAGGTTAGGACAGTACCAAATAGTCTATACTCTGCCCTTGGGTTTTTATGCCCCAGGTGCATTACTTTGCATTTATCCACGTTAAATGCCAATTGCCACAGCTCTGACCATTTTTCCAGCTTACCTAGATCGTTTGCCATTTGGCTTCTTCCTCCAGGAACATCAACCCTGTTGCAAATTTTTGTGTCGTCGGCAAATAAACATACCTTTCCATCAACACCATCTGCAATATCACTAATGAAAATATTAAAGAGAATGGGTCCAAGTACAGATCCCTGAGGTATCCCACTGGTAACAAGACCTTGTTCTGAATATACGCCATTGACTACAACCCTCTGTTTTCTGTCACTCAGCCATGATCTAAACCCAGAGATTGCAGTTTATTTATAAGTCTTCTATGTGGGACAGTGTCAAAGGCCTTACTGAAATCCAGATACGCAATGTCTACTGCACCACCTTGATCAATTACTTTAGTCACCCAATCAAAAAAATCAATAAGATTTGTTTGGCAAGATCTTCCTGAGGAAAACCCATGTTGTTTTTGATCTTGAAAGCCATGTGACTTCAGATGTTCAACAATCCTTTCCTTTAACATTGTTTCCATTAATTTTCCCACTACAGATGTAAGACTAACTGGCCCGTAGTTGCCCGACTCCTCCCTACTGCCTTTTTTGTGTATAGGCACAACATTCGCTACTTTCCAATCCCCAGGGACAACTCCCGTTACCAATGATTCGTTAAATATATCAGTTAACGGTTTTGCTAGTACACCCCCAAGCTCTTTTAATAACTTGGGGTGTATCCCATCAGGCCCCATCGACTTATTTGTCTTTACCTTAGACAACTGAAGTAAAACCTCCGCCTCGATAAACTCACATATTTCAAATGATTCAGTCTTTTTTCCCAACTGAGGTCCCATTCCATCATTCTCATCTGTAAAAACTGAACAGAAATATTCATTGAGGCAGTCAGCTAAACCTTTATCCTCTTCTACACATATGTCTTTTGTTTTTAGTCTAACTAATCCTTGTTTAACTTTCCTTTTCTCATTTATGTATCTAAAAAATGTTTTATCTCCATTTTTTACTGATAGGGCAATTCGCTCTTCTGCCTGTGATTTGGCAGTTTTTATAACTTTCTTTGCCTCTTTCTGCCTAATTTTATAGATCTGTCTATCTTCCTCACTTTGGGTATTTTTGTATCTACTAAAGGCTAACTTCTTGTCTTTCATGATTTTGGCCACTTCTGCAGAGTACCACAGCGGTTTCCTTAATTTTTTACTCTTACTGACCAACCTAATACAATTTTCTGTTATCTTCGATAAAACAGCTTTTACAAAATCCCATTTCTCCTGAACACCATTTAAATTGTGCCAGTCTGATAATGACTCCTCTATACATTTTCTCATTTTAGAAAAATCAGCTTTTCTAAAATCTAAAACTTTTGTTTTTGTGTGGTGTGACTCAGTCACTGTTCGTATATTAAACCACACAGACTGATGATCACTAGATCCCAAACTTTCACCTACAGAAATATCTGTTAACAAATCTCCATTTGTGAACACTAAATCCAATGTGGCCTCCTTACGAGTTGGTTCCTCAACCACCTGTTTTAAAGATAATCCCAATAAGGAGTTTAGAATATCCGCACTCCTGGTACAACCAGCTACTTTCGTTTTCCAGTTCACATCAGGGAGATTAAAGTCACCCATGATTATAACATCCCCCTTCACTGTCATTTTAGCTATTTCCTCCACTAGTAGATTATCGAGTTCTTCTACTTGTCCTGGGGGTCTATAAATCACACCTATGCGAGTTACTTTACTTTTGCCAAATTGTACTGTAACCCAAACCGACTCTAAGTTCTCTTCACCAACTTGTATTAAGTTAGATTTTATGTTATTTTTCACATATAGGGCCACCCCTCCCCCTTTCCTGCCCTTTCTATCTTTTCTATATAAAGAGTACCCCGGTATGGATATGTCCCAGTCATTTTTCTCATTATACCATGTCTCAGTAACAGCCACTATATCAACATTCTCAGTTGCCACAACTGTTACAAGTTCATGGATCTTATTCCCTAAACTGCGAGCATTTGTAGACATGACCTTTAGCTTGTCATTTAACACCGATGCTGCAATCACTTTCTGTCCTTGCTTTGGGGGGCAAAACATATGCTTCTCCCTATTATCTTTATAGACCAAGCCCCCAGATCCACCCACCTGGTTACTAAGTAAATCACCTTCCCTTTCTATACTGTCTAACCCGGTATTTATTCCCTCCCCCCCCCATTCCTAGTTTAAAATCTCCTCCAACCGTCTAACCATTCTCTCCCCAAGCACATTGGACCCTCTTGCATTTAGGTGCAATCCATCACGACTATAGAGATTGTACCCCAAAGCAAAATCAGCCCAGTGCTCTAAGAACCCAAAGCCCTCCTTCTTAAACCAAGACTTCAGCCATGCATTTAGCTGCCTAATCTCCCGCTGCCTTTCTGGTGTAGCGCATGGCACAGGTAGTATCTCTGAGAATACTACCTTGGAGGTCCTTTTCTTAATCTTACTACCCAAGTCCCTAAAATTATCTTTTAGGACACTCCATCTTCCTCTTACTATGTCATTGGTGCCAATGTGCACCAAGACAGCTGGATCCTCACCAGCCCCTCCCAATAATCTATCCACTCTGTCCGCAACATGCCAAACCCGGGCACCCGGGAGACAGCAAACCATTCGGTTGCTGCGATCAGAGCTACAGATTACCCTGTCTGTTTTCCTGATTATTGAATCCCCTACCACCACAACCTGCCTGGGCTTTCCTTCCTTTCGGATCCCCTGCACATTGGATGAGCTGCTCTCCCGGCTGTTAGTGAGAACAGCTTTTTCCGCAAAGCCTACCTCTGAGTCTGCCTCCCCAACATGCTCACTTAAAAGGGCAAATTTGTTGGGAGGGAGAGACTCTGGGCTGGCTTGCCTCTTCCTCTTCCCTTCCCCACTGCAACCACGTCTTACTGTCACCCAGCTATGTGCCTGACTCCCTTCTGACTGATCTCCTCCCTCATTGCTAGGGGCCCCATCTAAACTTTGCTCAGTGAGCAACAGACTCCTCTCAAGGTTGTCAATCTCTCTCAGTGTTTCAATGTGCCTCTTCAGAGCACCAACCTCAGCTTCCAGAGAGACCAATTGATCACACTTACCACAGCGATATGGACCCAGGAACTGCTGTTCCAAGCATGCATACATATGGCATGATGTGCACTGAGTGAAATCTCCAAGCTTGCTCATTCTTTATAAAGGGACGCGAGTATAGAATTTAAACAATTGCTTTATGTCACTTACCCTCCTTGCTCTTGCGTTGCACTAACTGCTGTGGTGCACAAACTGGTCACTTACAGAAAGCAAGTCACTTAGAAAATGCAAGCCCCTTACAGTGAGCAAGCTCTGTGAGTTTAACCACTTCCTTATATACAGAGCAACCCAGTTAATTGATTATAAACCCCACCCTTAACTAATTACACTATAGAAAATGGGAGAGAAAAAAACCAAACAGTTAATGCAAAACACACAGTTTTTTTTTTTTGTTTTTTTACCACAAACCCTTCAACCCTCTTGTTGCTGGTTGAGATACAAACCCACTGTTGGTATACTTATAATACCACTTCTCTGCCGCTGCTGTGGTGCACAAACTGGTCACTTACAGAAAGCAAGTCACTTAGAAAATGCAAGCCCCTTACAGTGAGCAAGCTCTGTGAGTTTAACCACTTCCTTATATACAGAGCAACACCAGGCAATTAAAGGAGAACTTACAAAAGGCTTATGGGTTGGCTGAGCAGGCCACAGCCAAGCTGAATGAAGATAACAAGCAAAGGTATGATACTAAAGTACGTTATAAGGACATTCAGCCTGGAGACAAAGTCCTACTGAGAAATTTAGGCATTCCAGGAAAACACAAGTTGGCTGACCGTTTTTTCCAAGATCCCAGGGATTCCCGTGTACAGAATCAAGGGGCCTGAAGGCCGGATAAAGGCATGGCACAGGAATCACTTATTACCTGTGGCTTTTCCTGAAAATAGTCAGAGTAATGGAAATAAGGGCCCTAGTATGCAACCTCCATCAACAATTGACCGTGGAGAAGGTTCTAGTGGAGTTGTTCCTGTTAGCAGAGGAGCTGCTGAATCTGGCTGTGAACAAGACTGGTGGACTTTACCCCAACCTTTTGTCCACGATTCTCCTCCAAATTGTCTGAATCCTGAAAGCCCTAGCTTTGTCCCAGGTTCCTCTGAAAGAGACTTAAGTACTATGGGAGAACCAGAGCCTCAAGCTTCTGGACCCCTCCCCAACAGTGCAAGGGGAAGACCTTGTGGTGAAGATACCAGAGGACTTCCTCAGAGGAATCTGGGCCGCAGCAGGAGAAATAGAAGGCCACCGAGGTTTCTAACATATGACAACATTGGGGAACCCACCTACTCTCAGTCCCAACCCATGTACAATAAATTGATAAATGTGTTGCACGCCCTAACCGAAATTCTTGGTGAGAGTGCTTTACTGTTCTAAGTCGCTGTTCGTGTATCATGTACCATGTTGTGTTTTACTGTTTTATACTTTGCTAGGATGTTCTGTTCCTGCCAGTGGGAGGCAGGAGGGTGTAACCCAGTGCAGTTATTTTGTCTAATAACATTACAGCTGGGTTGTCATAGATACTGACCTTTCCTTCCAGCACCAGGTTACTTGTCTCCCCTGAGCCAATCAGTATCTCTATGGGACATATGTCAGTTTTCCTAAGCTAGGGAATGTTTCTCAGCCTATCAGAGGAGAGGGTCTAGGAAGAAACTTCTGGAAGAGCAGAGCTAAGCAGGGGAGTGAAGGAGGAAGAGAGACAGACTGTCCTCCCTGTAAGTAGCCCTGAAATAAGCCTGCTGCCTTTAGTGTGTGCTGACATCCAAGCAGTACATTGAAGTAGAAGTGTGCAGAGAATACAGCATGGTGCTGTATGCTTCCTGAGTGAGAGTGAGATACTGCATCCTGTACCAGTGAGGTGAAAGCAGAGCTGCAGACAGACATCTGTGTGGGAAGACAGTTATACTCTCAGCCAGGAGGTTAAAGGGGCAGCATCCCAGAGCTGCCTGAAGACACTAAGGAGAGGTACTTAACTAATATATATCAACATATATATACTTTTCTCCCCGGGTAGCGCTACCTGCATCAAGGGCCCCAACAGTGCACCAACACTGGGACATCTGGGTGGGAAGAACACCTACATTTGGGGTGGGGGAGCAGGTGTTGGCAGTTATCTGTGTTAAATATATATATTCTCAGGACTGTGCACCCACTGCTAGAACTGAACTGCATAGGCACAGCAGCTGGGTCCTTATATTATAATACCTGTTTATTTCAATATAGTCTATAAATAATTTGCATTTTAGTTGTGTGTGTTATTTTCTTGTGTGAAAGGGGCCATTTCTCAGTGGGTGGGTTCCCCTACTCAACATAGTACAAATCACTGAGTGGAGGCACTGCATAAAGAAAGAAGATGTACCGATCTCCCAGCAATTGCGGAGGCTCAGGTTTCCTGTCACCAGCGTCACTGAAATATGTAACTACCAGCCTGACAGTGGAGCAAGGTAAAAAAAAAAGGGTTACATACGTGTTTGTCAATTGTTTTGGGAATGACCACATTTGGAAAATGTGCAATTAGGTTTTTCAAATTGGAAGTTGAACATTTGGTTATCCTGCTCTCATGGAAATTATATATTAAAGATACTTAATTAATCCCATAAGAATCTCACTGTAAATTGGATTAATTGCATCTTGGAAGATTCTTTCTTCCTTTTTTTCCCCCTTTTTCCTCTCTCCTTTCTTCTGTTTAAGCGCTTTAGCTTAAAACAATTCTCGAATTGGAAAGAGTTAAAATACTGGCATGCTAAATGCCCATGGGGTGTCTACTTAAAATATGTATAATTTGACAGGGTAAATTTCCAATCAGAAAAAGTCAAACGTCCCAAATGTGGCTTTTTAGTTCCCAAAAACCCAACAAACCCATGCACGTGGGGTATCACTGTATTCAGGAGATGTTGTTGAACACATATTATGGTGTTGTGTGACAGCGACTACTACTACAAACTTTGAAAAAAGGCTGGTGGTAAAATGTTTACATGCAAAGAGATAAAAATACCAGCATTTGAAATACCCTGGGGTGTCTAGTTTTCAAAAATATATGTTTTTATAGGGCACGCTGAAATAGCAAAGCTCAAAGATGTACCAAATAGGGCATGGGCAGTGGATCACCAAATGTCAAAGTTCAACTTTGAAAAATGCGCATGCCCCAAATGTGGCCCTTTTGCCCCCCAAACAGCCAGACAAACCCATTCATGTGGGATATTGGTGTACTCAGGAGATGTTGCTGAATACATATTGGGGTGTTTTATGACAGTGACATATACCAGGACCTGTTAATTTATATCTGAAGTAAAATGTATGTAAAGAAATAAAACGGAAAAAATGACTACCACAAAGTTTGACAAAGACTGGTGGTAGAATTAGTGCATGGAAAGAGTTAAAATACTAGCATTTGAAATACCCTGGGGTGTCTAGTTTTCAAAAATATATGATTTTATGGGATAAATTGCATTGGCTGGCTTCAAAGATAACCGAAATAGCACATGGAGGGACGAATTACCAGATTTGGAAAAAATGGTTTTGAAATACCAAAATGCTACCTGTACTTATTGCCCCATAACATGCAGAAAAAAGCAAAAAAACATTGGGTATTTCTAAGCTCAGGATGAATAGTAGAATCTATTTAGCAGGTTTTTGAAAGGATTT
This sequence comes from Spea bombifrons, assembly GCF_027358695.1. NCBI lineage: Eukaryota > Metazoa > Chordata > Amphibia > Anura > Pelobatidae > Spea > Spea bombifrons. The sequence goes on from NC_071093.1 coordinate 23,018,238, forward strand.
TTCAAGTAAAAGTTAGAAAATGTCATTTTTTTTCTAAATTGTTCCCCATATTTTATACTTTTTTTAATGGTAAATAATATGACACAATCAAAACAATGTCATCTAAAGAAAGTCCTTGTCCTGAAAAAAACCCAATATATAACTTGTGTGGAAAGAAGAAAATTACAGCTAAACACGAGCAGCGCAGAAATGTTAAAACAGCCATTGTCACGAAGGGTACAAAAATAATATTGGCCTTTGTCAAGAAGGGGTTATTGTCCACTGTTTACAAGGACAGATGCTACTATATAAGGGAGAGGTAAAAAGGGGGGCTTGGGAAGGTCTCCTATATCATCTAGCATTTCCTCGCAGATCCAGATTGTTCCCAAGACAATGGTAAGTGTCTATCACTGCACAATAATAGTCTGTTAAATTTTACCCGTAACAAGACGTGACAAAAATAGCCAAGAAATCTAACATTTGACTTGTACTGTTAATATTAAAATTAAAACTGGCCTTCTTGACATTGATTTGCATATCTGAAAAGGTTAGTAATGGCCTTCACCCATTCCTCCAACAAAAATAATCTCCCCAGCACCTCCTCTCATTTAGGTATAAAAAGCAGGCTGTCTTGGAGACATGACCAAAATACCGTTTCGTAAGTGTAATCGCTTTCTGGATCCAAGCTACTAGACTGCATATAGATTCAATTGAATGAGTGGGCTTTTTGTTTCATAAAAGTAGGTCAGAGTGAGAACATTCTTGTGGGAGTGGGAATTCTTGTGGGAAATAGCACTTGGTGAAACCATCATTGAATATTTAAGTGAGATGAGGAGCAAACATATCTTTGAATGTCTTGTAATAGACGTTATAGGAACCGTCTGGTCCAGGGGATTTGTGCAACTTTAGACTTTTTATGTCCTCTAGGACCTCTGAATCCGTAATTGGTTGGCAAAGTTGTCCTTGAGGTTCAACAGACAGTTGCGGGTGGGTAATGTGTGCAAAAATGTGGAGATGCCTCCCATGGTAGGTAATATTGGGAGGCTCTGATGTTGTAGGGCTTTTTGTATAATTTGCAAACGATTCCGCAATGTTTTTGGGATTGTATATTGCATATTTTTTTGTAAAGTTATACACAACCTAGCCAAAATCCGTCTTAGCTTATTAGCTGATAAACTGTCGGCCTTGTTCCCTTTAATAGAATACCGTATTTGCTCGATTATAAGTCAACCCCCTCAAAATCTGATTATTAGTTTATGAAAAAAAGAAAAAGCCTGAATATAAGACAACCCTATAGGAAAAAAGTTTTACCAGTAAATGTTAATTCATGTAAACTATGTAAACCATTTTTTAAATAAAAGCTATGATTGAGAAAAATATTTTGTTTTTATTTCCTTTTATTTTCCAACCTGCCCCCCAGTTATGCACATCTGCCCCCAGGCTTTCCACTCTGCCCCAGAAATGCCTTATACCCCCTATATGCCACTGTGCCCCATGATTTGCCTTTTAACCCTCTAAATGCCCCTGTCCCCCATGATATGGCTTTTGACCCCCTATGTGCCACTCTGCCTCCAGAAATGCTGTATACCCCTATATGCCACTCTGGCATTTAGGGGGTTAAAAGGCATATTATGGGGCAGTGTGGCATATAGGGAGGTATAAGGCATTTCAGGAGGCAGAGTGGCGTATAGAGGGTTAAAAGGCATTTCTGGAGGCAGAGTGGCATTAAGGGGGGTTAAAAGGCATTTCATAGAGCACTCTGCCTACAGAAATGCCTTATGCCCCCATTTAACACTCCCCCCTCCCGCAAACTTACCGGTGCTTCTGAGTCCCTGGCATGTAGTCGGGGCAGCAGGTAGACGTCTATGCGATTCGCGTAGGCAACTTCTGCTGCAGCCAGAAGGAGGTGCGGTTAGCAGCAGGGGGTGGCTACGTCCATCGCACATACACCCTCCGGCTGTCAGAGAGAATTCCCCGCACTGGTGAACTCTGACAGCCAGGGAAGGTCTGCGTGATGGATGCAGACAACCCCAACTTCTAACCACACCTCCTTTCAGCTGCAGTGGACGTTGTCTACGTGAATCGCGTAGACGTCTACATGCTGCCCCGGCTACACACCAGGGACTCAGAAGCACCGACTTGTGGAGGTTGTGAGTCCATTCATCAAGGTTGTGTATAGTCTATAGCTCCAGGGAAGAGTGTGAAACCTGTTTAGTGAAGACTCTTTACCCTAATAGGTCTGTAGATGATCTATGGGTGTTAGGTCTAATGCGGCATATTACTCCTATATCCAAATTTTGTGTTATTTTGTGCCCTTGACTCTAAACGATGAATGATGAATGATGCCGTTTGTTCCTCCTTATAGAAAGTCCACTTTTAGCAACCATTCATCATTTGCAGCGCCACAACCACACCTACAATGTGAGGAATTTGTATTTTATTGAGGGTGTGGTAGATAAGTTGAACTGCCTCCCAGAAGCTAAAGAAGGGAGAGAATTTAAACATGCATGGGACAGGCATGAACCTATCCTGAATCTAAGACCAAGGATGGATTAAGGTTTGAGTCTTTACATCAGGAAAACAATCAGACTAGATGGACCAAATGGTTCTGCAATCAAATTCTACTGTTCTATGAATTCACTAACGTGGTGCAAACCAGGTGTTTGAAGTATAGATGTTCTAACTCCCTAATATCAATCTTCATTATGAATATCCAAACCTCAGTGAGAAACTCTTGCATAATGATATCAGGGAATCAAAATGTTAATTCTTAAATATTTTATTTTATTTTTTAATCTGAAAAAAACAAAACATGCATCACTCTACATGCACTTGTCTGACTGCAACAAAAATTTAGAAAAATGTTGGCACTTTCTTAAAAATGTTGGTCTCCTGTCAGCTAGCAGTCCATTCACAGGGATAGTGCTGATTTTCTCAATAAACAATATATACATAATATATATAGACGTACATAAGAAACAAACAGTATTAACAATACCTTTTTATGGTTTGAGTGATTGAGGCTTGGCGTTGTAAGAATGGCCGCTTCTGTTCATAAGGAGGTGAAGTTATTCTTGTGTTTTCAACCGGCATGCTTAAACTTCTTAAAAATGCTTGGCGCTTAAATGGCTGAAAATAACATTATGAAATTAAAATATATGCATGTAGTGTTAACAGCAAACATATTATTTATACTGGAGATTTCCTTTGAAATCCCAACCAGAAAACTTTTTTTTTATGAGAAATTGTTTATAGAGTCTAGTAATCTAGTGATAAACATTCAGTAATCAAAAAATGTCTGAAACACACTGCATCTGATTTGATGAAGAAGTGTTAAAAGGGAATGTCTCATCAATAATTTTCTCCTTGAGAATAATACCGTATTTGCTCGATGATAAGACTAGGTTTTGTCAAAGTAAATGCTTATCAGGGGGCAGAGTGGCATATCAGGGGGGCAGAGTGGCATATCATGGCGGGCAGAGTGCTATATAGGGGGTATAAGGCATATCAGGGGCAGCAGAGTGGCATAGTAGGGTGGCAGAGTGGCGTATGGGGTATAAGGCATATCTGGGGGCAGAGTGGCACATAGGGGGTGTAAGGCATATGAAAAACCCTAATTAAACTTTTTCTTTTTTTTCTAAATTAATACTCAAATGTTGGGGGGTCATCTTATAATCATGGTCGTCTTATATCATGGTCGCCTTATAATCGAGCAAATACGGTATATAGCAGTGGTTGACAAACTTGCCTTGGATCTAGAAGCTAGCCAAAAATACTATTTTTATTTTCGTATATTGCATTTGTAGTTTGTCATTTTTGCAGAATTCTTAGTAGCTTAATTAGAGTTTTGCCTTCTTTTGGATCGAGAATAGGAATGTTAGGTAGAAGGGTTAAACTTGATGGACTTAGGTCTTTTTTCAACCTTATGAATTATGTAACTATGTAACACAATATAGAAACCAATACTGTCAGGATTCCACCCTGTCTGTCCAGACTTATTTAGGTGTCATGTCTGTTGCAGCCTCTTGAGGTCACCTGTCAGATCAAGAGTACCTTGTATGCTAATGATCTGATCACCTGCATCTGCAATAGATCATGGAATGTTTTATGCACACTTAAAGAAGGACTGGACTGCTGGGCCCTCTCACTGGTCCGGGTGAAATGATAATGAATCCGCTTGGGATGGAATCCTTTTTAAGAACAAAAATGCGGTTTTAAATTCTATTATTGAAATAACTACCAGAAGTCCGCTTTCACCCCTTCTGTCTGTGCCATTGAACCCCTTTTAGCCCTTCCTGTAAAGCCATTAGTTCAGTGAAAGCAAATAGACCAGGGGCGTCCCAACATACGGCCTGCGGGTCAAATGCGGCCCGCTGGACCTCGAGGTGGGGCCCGCATGAGATCTGCAGCCAGGGACGGGTTAACGTAGGGGCTGATGTAGCTGCTGCTCCATGTTTGTGAATGAGTAAATTAAATGAATATGAGTGTGGTAGCATGGATGGGTAAATAGGGGGTAAGCATGGCACAGGGAGGCTGTTTGGGGGCAAGGATGGCAAGTCCTATGCTTGGGGAGGTCCTGTGGATGCAATCTGGGTGCCAGGGCTGACATGATACTAAAGGGGGAGGCAATATACAAGCGTGTGGGGGCATTAATTCACAAGGGCATGGTGGCATCACATAAATCAATACTAAAGAGGGGGCTGGGTGGTTGGATAAATATACAATGTGGGGCTGGCAACATCAATACACAAGGGGAGCAGCGGGAGCCATTACATAAATCAATACTAAAGGGAGGGGCAGGCTAGGGGCATAAATACCGTATTTGCTCGATTATAAGACGAGGTTTTTTTCAGAGCAAATGCTCTGAAAAATACCCCTCGTCTTATAATCGGGGTCGTCTTCTAATCAGACCTCAAATAGAGGTCTGATTAGGAGACTAAGATCCAGATCCCCCGCACCGCTGCAGGGGACCTGGATCCTCCTGTCGTCGCCCCCCCCCACACACACTTACCGGTGCTTCCGGAGGTGAAGTTGGCAGCGGGGGTTTGTATGCGTCCGTCGCAAATACCTTCCCCGACTGTCAGAGATCAGAATTCCAGAGTTCCTGATCTCTAACAGCCGGGGAAGGTATTTGCGACGGACGCATACAAACCCCCGCTGCCAACTCCACCTCCTTCCGGCTGCCGCGGAATGAGACGTCAACCCGCTGCCCCGGCAATACATCAGGAAATTGGAAGCACCGGTAAGTAAGTGTGTGTGTGTGTGTGTGTGTGTGTGTGTGTGTGTGTGTGTAGGGCATTTCTGGAATGCCTTACACCCCTATATGCCACTCTGGCACTTAGGGGGTTAAAAGGCATATTATGGGGCAGAGTGGCATATAGGGAGGTATAAGGCATTTCAGGAGGCAGAGTGGCGTTAAGGGGGCATTTAATAGTGCACTCTGCCTCCTGAAATGCCTTATACCTCCCTATATGCCACTCTGCCCCATAATATGCCTTTTAACCCCCTAAATGCCAGAGTGGCATATAGGGGTATAAGGCATTTCTGGAGGCAGAGTGCTCTATATAATGCCTTTTAACTCCCTTAATGCCACTCTGCCTCCTGGAATGCCTTATACCTCCCTATATGCCACTCTGCCCCATAATATGCATTTTAACCCCCTAAATGCCAGAATGGGATATAGGGGTATAAGGCATTTCTGGAGGCAGAGTGGCACATAGGGGGTCAAAAGGCATACCATGGGACACAGTGGCATATAGAGGGTTAAAAGGCATATCATGGGCCACAGTGCCATATTGGTGTGGCAAGCCTGGGGGCAGATGTGCGTAACTGGGGGACAGGTTGGAAAATACAATAGAAAATATAAAAGAAATAAAAACAAAAAAAAAAATATTTTTCTCAATCATAGCTTTTATTAAAAAAATAGTTTACATGAATTAACATTTACTGGTAAAACTTTTTTCCTTTAGGGTCGTCTTATATTCAGGCTTTTTCTTTTTTTCCTAAGTTAATATTCAGATTTTGGGGGGTCGTCTTATAATCAGGGTCGTCTTATAATCGAGCAAATACGGTACATAGTGCTGGCTGAGGGTGATACACAAGGGGGCAAAAACAAAAAAGAGGGGGTCAAGTACAAAGAAGTGTTTTTTAAAAAAATAACCGCACTTTTATTAAAAGATTCCGGCATGTACTGGCTGACTTAGCATGATAGGAGTGTGATTGCCTTTTACATATATATAATATTTTTTTTCTGTCCAATTTTGGTGTGTTACTTACTTTTAATAAAAGTGTGTTTTTTTTTTTTTTTTTTTAAGGAGGAACAAAAAAAAAAAACCAATATTATCTACCGTATTTGCTCGATTATAAGACAAGGTTTTTTCAGAGCAAATGCTCTGAACAATAACCATCGTCTTATATTCAAGGTTATCTTCTAATCAGAGCTCAAATAGAGGTCTGACTATAAGACTAAGATCCAGGTCCCCTGCAGTGCTGGGGGACCGGCAGCCGGTGGAGGTCTGTGCAATGTGCGCAGACAACCTCCGCTGCTGCCAGCACTTCTGCCAGGGGGTTCTATGAGTGCATTCATGGACTCAGCAGACGGCAGCAGCAGCGGAAGTTGTCTGCGTGCATCTGGCTGGCTGCCACCACTACACACCAAGGAGAAGAGATGGGGGAGAAGTCTAGGGACGCACTGGTAAGTCGGGGGAGGGTAAGAGTGGCATTTGGGGGGTTTAAGGGCGTTCTGGAGGCAGAGTGGCATATAGGGGGTTAAAATGAATATCAGGGAGGCAGACTGGCATATAGGGGTTTAAAAGGAATATCAGGGAAGCAGAGTGGCATATAGGGGGTTAAACGGAATATCAGGGAGGTAGACTGGCATATAGGGGGTTAAAAGGAATATCAGGGAAGCAGACTGGCATATAGGGGGTTAAAGGAATATCAGGGAGGCAGACTGGCATATAGGGGGTTAAAAGGCATATCTGGGGAGAGTGGACAATAGGGCATCCAGAGGCATATCTGAGAGGCAGAGTGGCATATAGGGGGGTATAAGGCATTTCTGGAGGCAGGCTGGCAAATAACGAAATAAAAACAAAAAATGATTTTTTCTCATTCATAGTTTTTATTAAATATGAAAAAATAGTCTACATGTGAATTAATATTTACTAGTAAAACTTTTTTAAATTAATATTCAAATTTTGGAGGGTCGTCTTATAATCGAGCAAATACAGTATATAAAAAAAAGGTTTTTTTCCTAATTTTCGATAGTTTTTACTAAATTTCTCATCCTAAATTTTCAGCTAATTATCTAACTATGGTATCAAAAGAAAGCCCTCTCTCCGGCGTATAAGACGACTGGGCGTATAAGACGACCCCCAACTTTTCCAGTTAAAATATAGAGTTTGGGCTATACTCGCCGTATAAGACTACCCCTCTACACAGTATACAACAACCAGCCAATCACGGCAAGCGATGTACCTTACCGGTGACTGGCTGGTTGTTGTATACAAAGCCTGCTTGGATTGGGTGGGTCAGCTCTCCCTAACATATGCCTGTCCACACACACATGTATAGACATACACTGCCCTCACACACCCCTTCCTTTACACACATATACACGTACACAACAGCTTACAAACACACATATACACATACACTGCCCTTACACACGCCTGTCCATACACATATACATACATACACTGCCCTTACACACACACACACTATATATATATATATATATATATATATATATATATATATATATATATATATATATATATACACACACATACTAACATACGCCTGTCCATACATACACATTTATACACTGCCCTCACCACACACCCCTGCCTTTACACACACATATATATATATTGTGACAGTGTAAACCCCAGGGAGATGCTTAGTGTGGCATTTGGGTACAGGTGCTATCCAGATCATAAATATGGGTCCCTGGGGTGGAGCAATTGGAGAGCAGGGTGGGCCAATGCTCCGTTTCCCCATTTTGTGGAAATTCCATGCCAGGTTTCCCAGGAGGCAAGAAGTCCGCAGGATCTGGTCCAGGATTCCTATGAGGCCGGCGTCAGGCACAGGTGCTGGGCATTAAAAACCCCTGGAGCCTGATATTCAGAGAGACTGTTGGGGAAGAGGAAGTTTCCCTGAGCTCCCAGGGCAAGGAGAGGCCCTGAACAAGAGGACCATCCCTGAGCCAAGTGAGGCAATACCTGCCTGGACATTTTGTGTGCTGTCTGGGGGAGGTTTTCCAGAGCCTGGCGTAGCTGGGTCTGATTGGGAGGTTGAGTTAGTGGGTGAATAGGCTGGTCAGTCTGGACCAGTATAGTTTAGTTAGAGAGGGCTCCAATTGGGAGCTAGGTTTTGTTTTTATGATTTGGTTTTGGGGTTTGGCGATTAAAAATAAAGCACTGTTTTGCTACAGCTGGTGTTCCTGACTCTGATTGCCCTAGAGGACTGTGCTTAAGACCCCTAACTGTGATGTTTATGGCCCTCGTGCTACAGGGTTTGTCACAATATATTCACTGCTCAAAATAGTAAAGGGAACACTTAAACAACACAATGTAACTCAAAGTCAATCACACTTCTGTGAAATCACACTGTCCACTCAGGAAGTAACACTGATGGACAATCAATTTCACATGCTGTTGTGCAAATGGGACAGACAACAGGGAGGAATTATAGGCAATTAGCAAGACACCCCCAATAAAGGAGTGGTTCTGCAGGTGGTGACCACAGACCACTTCTCAGTTCCTATGCTTCCTGGCTGATGTTTTGGTCACTTTTGAATGCTGGCGGTGCTTCCACTAGAGTGAAAGCATGAGACGGAGTCTACAACCCACACAAGTGGGTTTGCTGTGTCTGTCAGCATAGTGTCCAGAGCATGGAGGCGCTACCAGGAGATGTGGAGGAGGCCGTAGGAGGGCAACAACTCAGCAGCAGGACCGCTACCTCTGCCTTTGTGCAAGGAGGAGCAGGAGGAGCACTGCCAGAGCCCTGCAAAATGACCTCCAGCAGGCCACACATGTGCATGTGTCCACTCAAACGGTCAGAAACAGACTCCATGAGGGTGCTATGAGGGCCCGACGTCCACAGGTGGGGGTTGTGCTTACAGCCCAACACCGTGCAGGACGTTTGGCATTTGCCATAGAACACCAGGATTGGCATATTCGCCACTGGCGCCCTGTGCTCTTCACAGATGAAAGCAGGTTCACACTGAGCACATGTGACAGACGTGACAGAGTCTGGAAACGCCGTGGAGAACTTTCTGCTGCCTGCAACATCCTCCAGCATGACCGGTTTGGCGGTGGGTCAGTAATGGTGTGGGGTGGCATTTCTTTGGGGGGCCGCACAGCCCTCCACGTGCTTGCCAGAGGTAGCCTGACTGTCATTAGGTACCGAGATGAGATCCTCAGACCCCTTGTGAGACCATATGGTGGTGCGGTTGGCCCTGGGTTCCTCCTAATGCAAGACAATGCTAGACCTCATGTGGCTGGAGTGTGTCAGCAGTTCCTGCAAGAGGAAGGCATTGATGCTATGGACTGGCCCGGCCGTTCCCCAGACCTGAATCCGATTGAGCACACCTGGGACATCATGTTTAGCTCCATCTATCAACGCCACGTTGCACCACAGACTGTCCAGGAGTTGGCGGATGCTTTAGTCCAGGTCTGGGAGGACATCCCTCAGGAGACCATCCGCAACCTCATCAGGAGCATGCCCAGGCATTGTAGGGAGGTCATACGGGCACGTGGAGGCCACACACTACTGAGCCTCATTGTGACTTGTTTTAAGGACATTGCATCAACGTTGGATCAGCCTGTAGTGTGGTTTTCCATTTTGATTTTGAGTGTGACTCCATATCCAGACCTCCATGGGTTGATAAATTTGATTTCCATTGAGGATTTTTGTGTGATTTTGTTGTCAGCACATTCAACTATGTAAAGACGCAAGTATGTCATATGATTAGTTCATTCATTCAGATCTAGGATGTGTAATCTTAGTGTTCCCTTTATTATTTGGAGCAGTGTATATATATATATATATATATATATATATATATATATATATATATGCATATATATATATATATATATATATATATATATATATATGTATATATATATATATATATATATGTATATATATATATATATATGTATATATATATATATATATATATATATATATGTATATATATATATATATATATATATATATATGTATATATATATATATGTATATATATATATATATATATATATATATATATATATGTATATATATATATATATATATATATATATATATATATATGTATATATATATATATATATATATATATATGTATATATATATATGTTACTGTGAAAGACCGAAATTGGTGAATGTCGACTTTCACCGGTGAATGTCAACACATACCAAATACGTTGGTGAAAGATCGAATATTTCATTTCATGATATTACATTCGGACCCTCACCGGTGTATGTCGACAATCACAGATATGCTCTGGTGGAGGTCAAAAAGAGTACATTCGGACCCTCACCGGTGTATGTCGGAGACAAATAGGCGACTGGCTGTCTCCCGCTGCTGTCAGTCCGTATGCCAAATCCTTTGTTCTGCTGTCAGTCCGTATGCAACTCCCGCCAAATCCTTTGTTCTGCTGTCAGTCCGTATGCCAAATCCTTTGTTCTGCTGTCAGTCCGTATGCAACTCCCGCCAAATCCTTTGTTCTGCTGTCAGTCCGTATGCCAAATCCTTTGTTCTGCTGTCAGTCCGTATGCAACGTTTGATGGTGCGAGTAACGTTTTCTACATTTTTTACGACACCCTTATTTATAATCAATGGATACCGCAGTGAATCGTGATCTTTTTATTGAAAAGTTAAATGCATTAATTGCGGAAAAACGAGAAGACAATTGTTTTTATTTTTCTCAAGAAAAGTACTCTAAAATACTTTCTGAAGTGGTTTCTGCTAAAACTAAGTGCAATACACCTTTGGATTACAGACGATTAAAACGTTTTGATGTTTTAAAAATTAATGATGAAGAGAAGTTAATTGTACCATTAAAACAAGGAGACACGAATATCCAGTATTATGTTACCAATGAGGAATTGTTCAGTATACTATATGAAACTCACACCAGAATAGGCCACGGAGGAAGAACACGTATGCTGAAAGAATTGCAAGTTAAATACAAAAATATTACGTATGAAGTTGTCATGTTGTATTTAAATTTATGCAAACAGTGTCAAATGAAACACAGTGCACCTAAGAAAGGTATTGTTGTGAAACCAATGGTCAGTTCTGAGTTAAACTCAAGATGTCAAGTTGATCTGATAGATCTACAGTCAAACAGCGATGGCGAATATAAATTCATAATGGTTTACCAAGATCATTTAACTAAGTTTGTCCAGCTACGACCTTTGAAAACTAAGAGAGCTGAAGAAGTAGCGCATCACGTTCTTTCAATATTTTTAACATTTGGTGCTCCAGCAATATTGCAATCAGATAATGGTAGAGAATTCAGTAATCAAGTCATATCCGAACTATGCGCTATGTGGAAAGATGTTAAGATAGTCCATGGAAAGCCTCGTCACAGTCAAACACAAGGCTCAGTTGAAAGGGCCAATCAAGATATACAGAATATGCTATCCGCATGGATGAACGATAACGATACAAATAAATGGTCAGATGGTTTACCCTTTGTACAATTTGCCAAGAACACTACATACCACGAAGGAATACGCCAAAGTCCTTATGAAGCCATGTTTGGCGTTAAGGCTAAAAGAGGCATAGCATCGTCTTTTTTGCCTAGCGAACTAATCGCAAATATTGAAACCGAAGAACAACTCAAAGAAATTGCCAATACTTGTGAAACCGAAAAACAGCATGAAGAAACTGTTGATACTTCTGAAAAAAATTTGTGCGGTGGTCTTTCGGAAAACCATATTTCAAGGAAAAATATTGAAGAGGACCTGCATTCTACTACGTTTCCACATCAAGCTCTAACTGGAAAACACGAGTTAATTTCAATAAAAAGAGCGGCCGCGAAAGAGAATCTTGTACTGCAAGCAAACAAAATGTTACGCACCTCACAAAAACAATTTCCTCCTGCTCAAATTGGCGATAGTGTACGAATACAAGTGCCTGATGTCGACCGTGGTCGTACAGATAGCCGAAATGTGTTAGCGGTTGTTGTTGGGATAGAAGACTCCGACTTCTATAAACTGGCAAATAAAAATGGTACCCTCAAGCAGCTTTACACACGTAACCAGTTCGTAATTTGTAAAGAAAAGTTACTTTCCATAAATGAGATTTCGGCTCAAGAAATTTCGCTGAGAGAAGCAGCTGCAGCTAATTCGAGAAGCGGCGGGCAAGGCTATACACGCTGTCATTGCAAAAGGAAGTGTTCCACAAATAAATGCAGTTGCAAAAGCAAGGGACTTCTGTGTAATTCAAGATGTCATAATAGTTTCAGTTGTTGCAATAAATAAGTTAATGTAGTTGCAAAAGCAAGGGACTTCTGTGTAATTCAAGATGTCATAATAGTTTCAGTTGTTGCAATAAATAAGTTAATGTAGTTGCAAAAGCAAGGGACTTCTGTGTAATTCAAAATGTCATAATAGTTTCAGTTGTTGCAATAAATAAGTTTCTAATCACATAATTGAATCCTTTTATTATCACCCTTGTGATATTTTATCGCCGCTGAAATACGGAGAAGAAAATAGAAATCTCCGACATTCACCATTAGTACTTGGTGAATGTCGACATTGGCCGGTGTAAGTAAGAAATAAGGGTATTTAGCAATTATTTTGGACATACACCAAGCGACTATGTGAATGTTGTGACTTGATTACTGAATTCTCTACCATTATCTGATTGCAATATTGCTGGAGCACCAAATGTTAAAAATATTGAAAGAACGTGATGCGCTACTTCTTCAGCTCTCTTAGTTTTCAAAGGTCGTAGCTGGACAAACTTAGTTAAATGATCTTGGTAAACCATTATGAATTTATATTCGCCATCGCTGTTTGACTGTAGATCTATCAGATCAACTTGACATCTTGAGTTTAACTCAGAACTGACCATTGGTTTCACAACAATACCTTTCTTAGGTGCACTGTGTTTCATTTGACACTGTTTGCATAAATTTAAATACAACATGACAACTTCATACGTAATATTTTTGTATTTAACTTGCAATTCTTTCAGCATACGTGTTCTTCCTCCGTGGCCTATTCTGGTGTGAGTTTCATATAGTATACTGAACAATTCCTCATTGGTAACATAATACTGGATATTCGTGTCTCCTTGTTTTAATGGTACAATTAACTTCTCTTCATCATTAATTTTTAAAACATCAAAACGTTTTAATCGTCTGTAATCCAAAGGTGTATTGCACTTAGTTTTAGCAGAAACCACTTCAGAAAGTATTTTAGAGTACTTTTCTTGAGAAAAATAAAAACAATTGTCTTCTCGTTTTTCCGCAATTAATGCATTTAACTTTTCAATAAAAAGATCACGATTCACTGCGGTATCCATTGATTATAAATAAGGGTGTCGTAAAAAATGTAGAAAACGTTACTCGCACCATCAAACGTTGCATACGGACTGACAGCAGAACAAAGGATTTGGCATACGGACTGACAGCAGAACAAAGGATTTGGCGGGAGTTGCATACGGACTGACAGCAGAACAAAGGATTTGGCATACGGACTGACAGCAGAACAAAGGATTTGGCGGGAGTTGCATACGGACTGACAGCAGAACAAAGGATTTGGCATACGGACTGACAGCAGCGGGAGACAGCCAGTCGCCTATTTGTCTCCGACATACACCGGTGAGGGTCCGAATGTACTCTTTTTGACCTCCACCAGAGCATATCTGTGATTGTCGACATACACCGGTGAGGGTCCGAATGTAATATCATGAAATGAAATATTCGATCTTTCACCAACGTATTTGGTATGTGTTGACATTCACCGGTGAAAGTCGACATTCACCAATTTCGGTCTTTCACAGTAACATATATATATATATATATATATATATACCGTATTTGCTCGATTATAAGACTTGGTTTTTTTCAGAAAAATACCCCTCGTCTTCTAATCGGGGTCGTCTTGATACAAGTGATACAAGTCTGCCCCTGGGGACCCACACTTGCTGCAACGGTCATCAGATTTAAGCCCCATCTTGTATAATATTTCAAGAGAGTAATAAGCATATCAGAATACATGGAAGTTGGCAGAGCTCTACAAGTGGCACTCACTGCATCATAGACATCAGCGATCTCCAGGTTAGGCACATGTTGAATCCATTTCTCAACCTCGAGTTGTAACCAAAGACGCTGCCTCGCCTGTTTCCGTGACTGTATCGTAGTGTTTAAGAGGGGGCTCTCTAGATCATCTCCCTCCAGCCTATGTATTGGAGTGTGCAGTAAGGATAGCAGGTAAACACATTTAGACGTGGCTTGGTCCAGCAACACGTCGGTGTTAACATTTGATTGTTTTATCCAATCTATCGCATATCTGGTCATTGCTACAATACTATAATCCCTATGGGATGGGAGATTAAGTCCCAAAAAAATATTTTGTGCGTTCTAAATGATTTACATTTTTTAAAATATTTTCAGATTACTTGTAAATGACAAGTTTAGGCCACTGACATTGATCACCACAATTGTGGCATCGTGGGGGCATTTTCTTTGGATGACGTACATTGGTCTATAATCATTGCATTGCTCTACATCAGGGGTGTCCAAGTTTTTTCTGCAGTGGGCCACTTCATCAGAATTGTATACGTGCGCGGGCCGCACTCATTTTTCACTGTGACAAAAAATATGGCCTTTAATAAAATTTGCAGATTAAAATAAAGTAAAATGACACAAAACCTTTACTCTTCCTCTCACTGATTTCTGGGCCTAGAAAGTTTTGTGACTACAAATTCAGGATTCCCTAGATTTATTCTAGGAATGATCTAAAATGAAAATTCTGGACCAAAACATTCAGGGTTCACTTAGCCAAAACCGAAAATGACCCCCACCTTTAAAAATAATAATAAAAACTCACATTTTTAATAAAAGTAGGTAACACACAACTGGACAAAATTAGCAATATGACTTGGCAACCAGTAAATGCTGGCAACCCAGGCAACCAGTAAATGCTGGTACCTAGGCATGATGGGACTGTGCTCGCTGTGATTGCTGTTAGCAATCACACTCCTATCATGCCAAGTCAGCCAGTACATGCTGGTACAGGGTGGCTGTAAGTGATGTGCAGACCCCATACTGCTGGCAGCATCACTACACAAGGGGGGCAGCTAGCTAGGTTTCAGCATGTACTGGCTGACTTGGCATGATAGGAGTGTGATTGCTAACAGCAATCACAGTCCCATCATGCCTAGGTTCCAGCACTTACACATCCATCCAGTAAATGCTGGAACCTAGGCATGATGGGACTGTGATTGCTGTTAGCAATCACACTCCTATCATGCCAAGTCAGCCAGTACATGCTGGTACAGGGTGGCTGTAAGTGCAGACCCCATACTGCTGGCAGCATCAATACACAAGGGGGGCAGCTAGCCAGGTTTCAGCATGTACTGGCTGACTTGGCATGATAGGAGTGTGATTGCTAACAGCAATCACAGTCCCATCATGCCTAGGTTCCAGCACTTACACATCCATCCAGTAAATACTGGAACCTAGGCATTATGGGACTGTGATTGCTGTTAGCAATCACACTCCTATCATGTCAAGTCAGCCAGTACATGCTGGTACAGGGTGGCTGTAAGTGCAGACCCCATACTGCTGGCAGCATCAATACACAAGGGGGGCAGCTGGCCAGGTTTCAGCATGTACTGGCTGACTTGGCATGATAGGAGTGTGATTGCTAACAGCAATCACAGTCCCATCATGCCTAGGTTCCAGCACTTACACATCCATGCTATCACACACACACACACTCATTTATTCATATAATGCTTCCTCTGTGCAGTCCAGAAGACCCTCCCACAAGTAAGTAGCAGGGCTTGAGGTGCGGCTCGCGTGGGATCGGTTGCCCTGGCTGCCGATCTTACGTGGGCCGCACCTCGAGGTCTCGCGGGCCGCATGTTGGACGCCCCTGCTCTACATCCTTCCCCTCTTTCAACAACAATGAAATCGTTGCTGACATTTGTCAGGGTTGAATGGCACCTCCCTTAAGGATTGAGCTCGAGTCAGGTAAGGTCCCAGAAGAGGGAGGTAACCCATCCAGGGCATTTGCCCTGTTTCAATTGCTTAACAGCCACAGCCAATTTATTGGGCCTAAGATAAGTGCTAAGATAAGTAGATATTTTAACCTTATTCCGATCGGACCTCCCTGACTGGCACCATTAGGTAAGTCGCCTGCCCCTTAAGCCCGCAGCAACTGCGACCGGGCCCGCCACTTCAGGGACTTAAATTAAAACATCAGGTTTTTTTTTTTAACTTTATTTAACATCCTCCATGTTAAATAAACGTAAAAAAACCCAAAAAACCCCAATGTTTTAATTTAAGTCCCGGGCTCTGTCACGTTGCCGGCGTTTCATGCTGAGCGCCGGAATACGATATCATATGCCGGCGCTCAGCTGTGAAGCGCGCACCGCGGCAGACCGGGAAGACAGATGCCTCACACCCCCACCACAGGACTCCGGCAACAAGGTAAGTGAGGATAATGAGAAGTGGGGAGGGGGTAGATAGTGAGAATAGGGAGGGGGGTAGATAGTGAGAAGGGGCAGAGGGAGAGGGGGTAGATAGTGAGAAGGGGAAGAGGGAGAGGGGGGTAGATAGTGAGAAGGGGCAGAGGGAGGGGGTAGATAGTGAGAAGGGGCAGCGGAAGGGGCATAGATAGTGAGAAGGGGCAGAGGGTAGATAGTGAGAAGGGGAAGAGGTGGGTAGATAGTGAGAAGGGGCAGGGGGGTAGATAGTGAGAAGGGGCAGAGAGGATAGATAGTGAGAAGGGGCAGAGGGGATACATAGTGAGAAGGGGCAAGGGGGCAGTGAGAAGGGGCAGAGGGGATAGACAGTGAGAAAGGGGGAGAGGGGATAGATAGTGAGAGGGGGAACATAGTGAGAAGGGGCAGATAGGAAGGGTAGGGGTAGATGGGGAGAGGGGGTAGTGTGAATGCGTACGAGAATGAATGAATTAATGTGTGGATGAATTGTGTGAATGCGTACAAGACTGCATTAATGAATATGTGTAAATGATTTGTGCGAATGAGTGAGTAACTGTGTAAGTGTTTGTGTCTATCATGAATGTTTAAGTGATTTGGTGAAATGCAAAGATGGTACATGAAGGGTGGGCTGTTTGCCGACAAAGGTGTATTACACTGGGCTGTTAGGGGACAAAGCTGGCTCAGGCTGGGCTGTAATGTGTGTGTAATCTGGGTACTGATCAGGTTCTATGTGGGCAATGTGGACACCAGGGCTGGCTTTGGGGTGTGCAACCTGTAAATCCAATTGATTTATAGCTGCAAAGCTGGGTGTGTGTTGTTTTGTTGATCTGTATCTGGTACGCTCTGTTTCCATACATTATTATTGTATACCTACAAATAGAGGGTTTGTATGTCTGATTCTGTTTATTTCATCTATACCTTCAGTGCTGAGTTAACATGTGATTTTCAATTGATCTATACCTGCAAAGCTTGGTTTTTGTGTTGATTCTGTTGATCTATACCTGCAATGCTATGTTTCCATACATCATTTATGCATACCTCAAAATATAGGGTTTGTATGTGATCTATACATGCAAGTGCTGTTTATATGTGTTTGATCTATAGTTCACAGGGAGGAAGGAAAGGAGAGGTATGGCTTAGTGAATGAGGGACAAAGGGACTGGGAATGATTTCAGAGGAGAGGACCTCTCAAAGTCATGGTCAGGGTGAGAAGGGGAAGACTGCACTGTTACAGTCTTCCCCTAATCTGCAGTCAGTGTGGCAATTTTTTTTTTGGTGTGGTAGCGGAGGGAGTGATTGCATTCTAGAGAGCGTGGAGCAGGGCCCGAGGGAATGTTGGTGTGGCAGAGCCTGTCCTGATGTGTGTGTCTGGGTGGCAGAGCCTGTCCTGGTGTGTGTGTTTGGGTGTCGGTGTGGCAGAGCCTGTCCTGTTGTGTGTGTCTGGGTGGCAGAGCCTGACCTGGTGTGTATTTAGTCATCTGTTTTCTGGCCCTTTACTTTCTGTACGACTAAATTGAACTATTTAATTTTTACTTATCCAGAGATAAAACGCCCTCCTGAATTTGTAGTCACTTCAGAGGCAAAATATTCTAGGCCCAGAAATCAGTGAGAGCAAAAGTAAAGGTATTGTGTTATTTACTCTATTTCAACCTGCATATCTTATTAAAAAGGATTAGTGGCACTAAATTGTGGCCTCAGGGGTCCCGTGTATGATGACTATTTTTCATCACATTGCTCTGCCTAGAGGATTGGCTGAGTGCTGCAATTCAGTTGGGGTGGTCTGAGGTCTGAGTTTCTTCCCTGCTGTGCTGTGAGTCTGTGACTGGCAGACTTACTTGTTGTGAGGGTGATCTGACCAGCCAAGGCCCAAGGAGTGCCACACTGCCACCAGTTTTTTTTCTAAGTACCAACTAAATGGTCAAAGATTAGTTACTCTTTTGAATCTTTCATTAAAGATATGGCACTTTATAAATTGCATGATGTTATGATTCATTTATTAAATATTTATGTAATGCTAATTGATTACAGTGACAAAAACATGCTGAAATATAACTAATAGACAACAAGAAATGGTATATTACATTTGTCAGAATTTGGTTTAACAAAAAAAAAATAAAAAAAAATGGGCTGCTCAGTCTTAAATGCTCGGGCCTATTTTTTGTCCCAGTCCAGGCCTGAGAAGCTCTAAAATATTAATGTTATTCTATTTATATCCCTGTATGTCATGCCTTTCTAAGAAAACATCGAGACCCCTTTTGAAGGTATCTAATGTATTGGATAACACCACCTCCCTTGGAAGTGAATTCCATACCTTTATTGTCCTCACTGTAAAGAATCCCTTCCTTTGTCGTCTATGAGACCTGCGCTCTTCCAGTCTCAGAGGGTGACCTCTTGTTCTTTGTACATTTCTGTTAATGAACAGGTCACTGAAGAGCTCTTTATATTGGTCCTGCATATATTTATAAAATGTTATCATATCCCCTCTGAAATTATGCCAGGGCATTCTTCATCCTGGGTGGTATAACCTTAAATTGTTATAAACCAAACGGGATAATGAAGGATGATTTCCGCATCGCTTCGGTGTCCAGAGGAATCTGCCAATAGCCCTTGCTCAACTCTATAGTCATCCCTCCCACTATCTGGTCCAGCAACTTGTCTACTCTGGGAACAGGATAGGCGTCTGTCACTGTCCAACCATTCAGTCGCCCATAATACAATTCAGAAGCAGACCTGGGGCTGACCGATGGCTCTATGACCTAAAGCTAACATCTCCTTAATCTATTTTCTCATACCCTCCCTGGCTGCATCCGTTATGCGGTACGTCAGCTGCTTCTATTGGGTTTGCTGTGGCATATCCACCTGATCCACGGCTAAAGAGGTATAGCCCGAGTGTCAGGGTCCTGGCCTATCTGCAGTGATTTTCCTCCTTCTCATTGTGTGGCGGCACCCATTTCATGCTATAGCTTATGAATCTAGAGAAAACCCTCCTCTTCCTTCAGGTTGTGCCCATAATTAGCATGCTAGTTCAGCTGCTCACTGCCCTTATGTGGTTTCAGACCTCTGAGTGAGTTCCTGTTATCTCTGTGTGGATTCCTGTGTATGACCCAGCCTGGCTGATTATCCTTCTGGTTTCTGAAATTGTGGTTTTCTGTACTCCTGATTCTGCTTTATCTGACTACCCGCTCTGATTCCTGACTTCAACTTTTTTTCATTTCTGATTTGGTTTGTTTATTATTATTTTTAATAAAGGTGTGTTTTCCAGCATTTTTTATCTCCGTCTTGATTCTGGTATACTGACACTGGGAGAGACAGGAACATGTCCTAGCGCTCCTCCAGCACATTCTGGACTTGTTCTCGAACTTTATCGCTAAACTGTCTCCTATTGATACCTGGCCAAAGCCAGCCTGCGAGCCCAGCTCCCCTGGTAGTTCCAGCAGAGGGAGACTTTCCTAGTCCTTTGTTGATGGAGCACAGATAGCTACTACTGCCTCATCTCTCTCCCTCTCCCTGTATGCCTTCAGCATGTTCACACCAAATGTTCTCTTGACCCTTTACCTGACCACTGGGAAACTACATATTCCACCACCTGATTCGGCCCCTGCCAGGCGGCCAGAAACATGTTGCTTTTGGGGTTTCAAGACCAAGAATTCCTGGTATGTGTGGTCTCGAGCAGACCAAAAACACCACCTCTTCTGGAGGCTTTGGGCAGCTTGGAGATTCTCCCATACCACGGTAGCCAAAACCCTGAGCCAGTCCTGGAACTCTCGCACGTAGGAGACCACAGATGTCCCCCTCTGGTGCTATCATCCCCTCCTAGTACTTTCCACCTGAAGAACCTCCCTATAGGCAAACAACAAATGGGGCAGATAGCGCTGCCAGTCCCAATGAGTCTGGGTGAATGACTGGAGCATCTGTTTCAGGGTTCCATTAAAATGCTCACAAAGTTTGTTTGTCTAGGGATGGTAAGTGAAGCTGTAAAATGGCCTGATCCCACACAGCATCCATAGCTGCTGAGTAAGCTCTACAGTAAACTGAGTGCCCCAGATACTTTCTAGACTGATGATCTCATCGACTTTATTCATCAACTTCTTAAAAAATCTGAAAGGATGCTTATTTGGGGCATACAAACTTACAAATGGAAAAATCTCACCATTAACCTCACAGATCAAAATTATAAAACGAATATTTGAATCTATTTATGTGTATATTTCTTTATATATAATTTGTCTGGATGTTAATCAAGCTGTGCCTCTCTGTTTTTTTCTTACAGTAACTGTGGATTATTGTTGGAAAATGATTCTAGTGGGTCTCCTGGATAAAAGCCATATCCACTTTATTTTTTCAGAGAAAATCCAACAAAACTGCTTTTTTTTGTTCGAATTTAGCCCCTGAGTGTTCACTGTGGGGAATCTAACAAAAGAAAACCTCTTTCCCACACTTCCCCTGACGCCGAAAGCTATCAGTTTCACAAACAACAAGATCCTAAAGCTCTATTAGTAGTCCCTCCCTGTACTTCTGATAGAACACATAACTATCTTGTTTGTGCCCAACCTTTCTACCTTCAATGACACTTTAGTACGCTGTTATAAAAGAGCTTAAGCAGGGGAAAGAAGAGAACGGCGGCCCTATCTAATTTAATTAACCCCTTAAAGACCAATGATGTGCCTGGCACGTCATTTCATAAAACACTCCACCCCGGTCTCTCCGCTCACCCAATGATCTCCTTCTAGCCTCACCTTTGATTTCTAGCTATAATAATAATAATACCTGAAGTACAATTTGTGTAATACAAAATAAAAAAAAATACTACAACAAATTTTGACAAAGGCTTGTGGTAAAATTAGCATATGGAAAGGGTTAAAATACCACCATTTGAAATACCCTGGGGTGTCTAGTTTTCAAAAATATATGGTGGGGTAAATTGAATTAGCCCAGATGGCCCACTTAGGACATGAGGGCAGTAGGACCAGATGTTAAAGTTCCAAGTTGAAAAATGTGCACTTCCCAAATGTGGCATTTTAAATCACAAACAACCCGAAAAACCCATGCATGGGGGTATAATTGTACTCGGGAGATGTTGCTGAACACATATTGGGGTGTTGTTTGATAGTGACGTATACCTGGTGCTATAAATTTATACCTGAAGTACAATTTGTGTGAAAAAACGCAAAACAAATTACTACCACAAACTTTGGCAAAGGCTGGTGGTAAAGGGTGTACATGTGCTTTCTTGAGCAGGGGGACCTTTCAGGCACTGCAAGATTTCAGTCCTTCACAGCGTAGCGTGTTACCAATTGTTTTCTTGGTGACTATGGTCCCAGCTGCCTTGAGATCATTGACAAGATCCTCCCGTATAGTTCTGGGCTGATTCCTCAGCGTTCTCATGTTCATTGAAACTCCACAAGGTGAGATCTTGCATGGAGCCCCAAACCAAGGGAGATTGACAGTTATTCTGTGTTTCTTCCATTTGCGAATAATCGCACCAACTATGAGTAACCTTCTCACCAAGCTGCTTGGTGTAAAAGATTCTAACACATTTAACATCTCTTCTAACCCCAATAATATAAAAGGACCATATGTAATTATTGGTATAGGCAATAGTCAAAGATATGTAATCATTGGTCATAAATAAATGATCATTAAGAGATATATTAATAGGCTTCAGGGTTTCCTTGACCTTAAATATGGAATGAAGGATTTTCTGAACAGGCATTCTATAGATAGGATAGTAACTTGTTAATGCATGATATAGTTGTAACTGTAAAAGGGCATTACAGTATGCTTACAGTGACCACCTAAAATAGGGTTTAGACGTGTAAAGACCTTAGTAAGCTGTTTGAACACCCAATTAGGTGAAGACCAATAGACTGACATCATTATTTAAACCGCATATAAGCTAAGCATTTGTAAGACATGAGGGAGGCATGGTAAGAGAGGTTGAGGGAAGATGTACTTGCCATCCACGGACTCTTCACGTCCAGAACACTCCCTCCCTCCATCCTCAGGAATGCATAGGACAGATGCCATCAACTAAATTCCTTTCCAAGGTTTTGTAAGACTTGTATTATTTTTTTTGTTATATACTTTTTATATTCTTCTTCTATTTTTTTTCGTATTAAATGTTTTACCTTTGTTTGCATCTAAGTGACTCTGCCTATTTTTGATGCACATACATATATATGTGTTCCAAATTATTTGAAGTTTGTGTTGGCCCTATATTTTTATTACATATCTGGCGTGCCAGCCCTGCGTATTTTTTCTTGTCCTTTGCCCTCCAGCTTGCTCAGGGGGAAGGGCAGATATTTCTGTACACTTTTTGCAAACTGTCGGGAGAAAATTAAGAAAAGGACCTTTGAGAATACAGACTTCCAGACTTTATTGGAACAACACGTGCTAAAAGACACTACTGACGGCAGATGCAAGAAAGCCATACAGCGTGAAGCAACAGCCACTCAAGGAGAGATCACTAAGCAGGGTAAGTCATGGATTTTATAAAAACGTATGCTAACAAAAGTAATATAACTTTTGAATTTGAGAATTGTCCTACTTATGCACAGTTATGGGCTAGTATGTACAAACAATGTGAGCTAGAGAATATGAAAATAGATAAGAAATTGTTTTGTATAGATAAACTTAAGAAGAAACTGCAAAATGTCCCAAGCATGTTTAAAACGTTTAATGAATTGATTGTGGTGGATTTACAACCTAGACAAAGTATTTGCATGATCAACAAAGTTGTACCAGAATCTAACCCTGATGACAGTACTGGCAACTTTAACAGCTGTCCCGACTGTTTTGTTTTAGCTCAGCAATTAGAGAACTTGGAGAGGGATATGGGTAGACAAGCTCAGTTACTATCTAGATTATGTTTAGAAAATAAGAAGGTGTCAGTTATCACAAGACAAGGTAGTAAGAAGGGCGTATCCTTTGTCCCCGAAACAGCTGGTGCCTCCACGATAGATTCTGATGAGGAACTTGACTTAGGAGGAGCTGAGAGACAAAAGCTCAGAGACAGGGCAACAAAATTGACTTTAAAAATTAATGATCAATTAATGAAAATTGCCAAAGATATTCCTAAATACGACGATAAAATGGATGCATTCCATAATAATCGATGTATTTGAGACAAATACCTATTAAATAACAAGCAAAGGAACAACATTTTCAGGGTTTGGATACCTTCCCATATGTCCAAAAGGTTACAGGACACACCTACAGAGGACGCATTAGGTCAATTAGTGCATGCAAATGACGGGGATAGATTGAAGCAATTAATTCTGTTTACAACTGGTGACTCATCTCCATCTCTTGACTTAATTGAATCTCTAAAAGTAAATCTTCAAGATAATCCCTTTGCATTTCGGTTGAAATTTGAGAAAGCCTTTAGAATGGTAATGGCAGTTGATGATGGAGATGAACCACAGGCAATGGTTATAGCATTTGTAAGGAAATTTAAATATCTGGATCCTGTATCAGTTCAGCTTGCCTCTGAAAAACCTAGTTTGCAAGAAGCAGCCATATTCATTGATCACATTAGAAGAGCAATGAAAATGTCAACTGTAAAGGTAAAAGTATCTACAGTACAGGAACTAATTGACAAACGGCTAGAATTAACTCAGAATGACTGTCACAATCCACAAACTAATCCTACTAATTTTGAACAAGTTGATAATACTAATCAAAGGAAAATTAGACCAAATGTCAGTTGTTATCATTGTGGTAAGAAAGGACATTTGAAGTGGCAGTGTAGACAATTTCTTAAAAATAGAAATTTTGTCCCCAGAACACAAAAGTTTAGGAAAGAGAATGGGCTGGTGCCAACAGCCCCACCTACTGGTGAACAGTTTAAGTCAACGTCCCCATACACTCCACTAATAAGACAGGTGCGAGAGCTCACAACAAATAGTACTGCTATTAATGTAACAGGAAAGAATTTCAGGGGGAGTCTGACACCCTCTCAGTGACTAGATAAGAATCAATCACTCTGTAAGTTGACCTATGTAGCTCCGGTGTCAACTGACAACTGTGGCAGACCATATGTCAAGGGAAAATTACAGGGAAAAGAGATTACATTCTTAATTGATACAGGAGCTCAACAAAGTGTGACTAACCAAGCATTACCTATAACTTCTAACTCACCTGTTTGCACGATTGTAGGTTTTAGTGGAAAGGGTAATACTTCAGCAACTTTGGTTATTGGTGTTTTGTTTGAGATTCCTGGCTATTTGTGTACTGAAATTGATATCTGGCATTGTCCTAGCTCAGAAAATATCTTAGGGGCTGATGTAATGAGAGAAAGAGGTTGGGTCATTGACTTAGGGAATCAAGTGATTTGGAGAAATAATAACCTTAAAGGGTCTGTAGTAATAGATCCAAGTGACTATAGTATAGTGGCCGTCATTAATTTAATTGAGGAGGGATCCCCAAATCATGTTTGGCCACAAATGGATTTTGATGACTTGACTCTTGTAGAAATTGTGCAGAAACATCCCTCGTTATGGGCTCAGTCTAAGAATGAGGTAGGGACAATGAAAGATTTTGTTGTCAAAGTGGAAGGAACAGATCCCATAGCTCAGAAACAGTACCGATTGCCTCCAGATTCAATTGAGCCTTTGTCCAAAATTATTGAAGAACTACTTCAACAAGGCGTCATACGCAAATCAAATTCGGTGACAAATTATCCTTTATGGGCAGTTAAGAAACCAGATAATTCTTGTAGAATGCTTCTAGATCTGCATATGTTTAATAAATGTATCCCAAATGTGGCGTCAATTGTAGCAGATACCCCCGACATCATGTCTCGATTGAATGCTAAGGCAAAGTTTTTCTCAGTACTGGATATCAGTAATGGTTTTTTCAGTATTCAGATAGAGAGGAGTTGTCAATACAAATTTGCTTTTACTTTTCTAAATGAGCAATATGTATTTTGCAGATTACCACAAGGGGCACACGTCACCTAGTCTGTTTCATGAGGCATTGGCAAAAGTGTTATCAAAATTCTCAAGGCAAGATTGTATTCTACAGTATGTTGATGATATCTTGTTGGCAACAGAGAGTAGAGAGGAACACCTCACCTTGTTAGCATTATAGTTTGATCTGTTGTATGAGTCAGGATTGAAATTAAATCCAAGGAAGGTCCAATTACTGAAAGAAGAGGTTCAGTACTTGGAAGTTTTGATAAGCCTGGGCCAGAGACGTCCTTTGCAGGAAAGAGTAGCAACAGTAGCAGCATTACCTGTACCTACAACTTTCAAAGCTTTAAGACAATTCCTGGGACTTGTAAATTTCTCTAGAGACTTCATAGAGGGCTTTGCTGAAAAAGCTAAACCCTTATATGACTTACTAAAAAGTACTGATGATGACAATTCATTTGGTCCATGGGGAGATGAGCAGCAGAAAGCATTTGAACAACTAAAACTTGATTTACAGACAGCACCATCTTTGACAACTGTGTATCCATCTAAGCCTTTTGATTTACAAGTTCATACCTCAGAGACGGCTGTCTCAGCAGTTTTACTGCAGCTACAGGGAAAAGAATGGAGAATAGTTGGCTATTTTTCCAAACTCCTTTCACCTGTAGAAAAAGGGTTTGAAACGTGTGCAAGACATTTGGTGGGTGTACACTTTGCAGTTAAGGCGACTGAACATATTGTTGGGTTTAACAAACTAATTCTGCAGACTCCTCACTCCACTTTGAAATTGCTTCTTGAAAAAAGTATCCCAGGAGTGTCACATCAAAGATTTGCACATTGGTTGTTGTCTTTGTCTCCAAAACAGATTGAAGTGGATCATAAAGCTAAATATGTGCTCCCTCAACTACTGCAATATGAGGGCGAATCACATGAGTGTGTTGAGACATTTCAGGGGGATTATCCATCTCTTTTTAGAAAAGAAGTAGAGGAAACTGATGAACCAGTATTTGTAGATGGTTCTAGATTTTGTTTGAAAGGACAGTATTATACCGGATATGCCATTTGGTTTCCAAAGAAAGGTCGAGCTATTCAGAATAGATTACCAGGACATTTTTCTGCCCAGAGAGCAGAAATTGATGCTGTTAAAACAGTATTGGAAATTAACGAGAAAGAAAACAATGATCCTTTGGTAATCTATAGCGATAGTTCATATGTCGTACGTTCACTACTTACCAGTGTAGAAAAAACGAGGTTTTGTGATTCATCTAACAAAATCTTAAGTCATGTTGATACATTGCAGACTATCTTTGAGCTTGCTTCTAAAAATCCTAACCGATATGCTATTGTCAAGGTACCAGGCCATAGCAGATGAACTAGTGATTTAGCTTTTGGAAATGAGAAAGCAGATTCTCTAGCAAAGGAAGCAGCTTTGACAGGAGAGATAGTGATGGAACTAGAACCGTTGGAAGTACT
This sequence comes from Spea bombifrons, assembly GCF_027358695.1. Taxonomy (NCBI): domain Eukaryota; kingdom Metazoa; phylum Chordata; class Amphibia; order Anura; family Pelobatidae; genus Spea; species Spea bombifrons. Next base: position 23,045,304 of record NC_071093.1, read on the forward strand.
ACCAGTAAAGAGTAAGGAAGCAAATATACCTTCATTCAGCGATGAACAGATGAAAGATCCGTTCATTGTGGAATGTAAGAATAAAATAACACCTCCTTTTGTTTGTGCAAATGGAATGGTGTGTCATGAGATGCAAGGTAATTTACTTCCAGTTGTGCCTAAACACTTGCAGACGGAATTCACCCGCTATAATCATGAAAGCTTAGGTCATGTGGGTCAGCAAAAGTTGCTGGAAATCCTCAAAGAAAAGTTTTATTGGGACAAAATGGAGGACTCTGTACAAAATGTTGTTCAGTCATGTCTCATTTGTGCTCAAGTAAACCCCAGGCCTAAAGGACAAAAGCCTCCACTTCTAAGAATTGCACCTGCAGATGGTCCGTGGTCTACATTGCAGATTGACTACATGGGTCCCCTACCTTCAGGTAAACAAGGTCTCAGGTATGCATTGGTTGTGGTAGATGTATTTTCTAAGTGGGTAGAACTATTGCCTGTCAGGAAAGATGATGCTTTGTCTACAGCAAAAGCATTAGTGAATCATGTTTTTTGCAGTTGGGGAATCCCATGATTCTTCTGACAGAGGAAGCCATTTTACTAGCAAAGTCATGCAGGCTGTTGACTGTGCGATCTTGGGGGTACGTCAACAATTTCATGTTCCATACCATCCTCAGTCCGCAGGTATTGTAGAAAGAATGAACAGAACGATTAAGTCTAGAATTGCAAAAATGTTACTTGATAAAGGAAATAGTTTGGTTGATGCAGTACCTCTGGTATTGATGAGTATTAGGGGAACAAGCTCCTCAACTACCCAGTATACACCTTTTGAATTAATGACAGGAAGGAAAATGCCATTGATCTTTCCTCATGAACCGTTTTTGTCTACTCCACAGAAAGATGCCATTGCAAGAACTAAGTGGTTACAGGTACTTCAGGAGAATTTAAAAACGATCCTTCCACACGCAGGTCCTAGAATGCTTCAGCGTATGGTACCGGCTTATTGTTCGAAATGGAGCAGCATCAGTAATGATTAAGACTTTTAGGAAGGCGGGACCTTGAGAAAGCAATTGGGAAGGACCGTTTGAAATAATCGACACAATGGGTCAAGTTATGATCCTTGTTCAAAGAACAGAAAAGACTGTGAAAATTACCCGTAGGCAGCAGAAGCTGTGGGTACATGTTGACCAGTGTAAATTGTATGTTTCTAACTAAATTCTGTTCTTGCAGGAACACAGTTCTGCAAGAAAATGGAGAAACAAAAATGTTTACTATTGGAAGGAGAACCCCCAGAGAAACAGCAATACAAGAAGCTTGACATCAAAATAGCATAATGTTTTGATTACTGTGTTGTTTGAACTGTACCAAAAGCCAATTGGAATTGATGATCAGACAAAGGATTTACCACAGAAGACATTGTTATTGCATAAGATAAGAGAAGTTCGGGTGGATCGACTCCTGACATCGGACATTGATACGTCAAGAGACATTGTTGGACAAATTAGATTCATTATAATTTAAGATATACAGATTTTGTATTTGATGGGGAATTAGATGTTTCAGCTTCTCTTCATTTTGTTTCTAAAGTAATATGTCTTCCAGGGCAAGAAAAGGTTGTCTATCATAATCATTCATCATGTGAGGCAAGGATTGAAAGTGTTACATCTATGCATGAATTGGTCAGAGCATTCTTGTCAAATTGTATGCATAATGAAACTCTTCACAGAGGATTATATTGCATAGAAGGTGATTTGAAAAAGTTGGAGATAGATGGAAAAAAAAGTTTAATGTCTCCACTATAGGCACAGAGCGTTTAAGAACACTACCTCTGCAATTTAATCTTACACAGATAAAACCATTTTCCTTGGAAAACATGGATTGAGGAAATAAAGAAAGATAAGGGATTATTGGCCATATTAAAGCAACAATTGAAAGATGCAGAAATTGTATTCCAACATAAACAAGGTGAATTAGAACAAATTCAACATCAATGGAATGATATGTCTGGAGTTAGTTGGTGGTCAAATTTTAAAAAATCAGTAAATATGTGGTCACAATCCTCTGTAAAATCCGCAGCTGGGAATATATTGTCAAATCCAATTGTTATTATAGCTATACTTGTTTTATTATGTATTGTTTATCAAAGTTTTCTGATGTGTAGAATAAGTAAGATGTATAAACAAGTTCAGTATGAAGTAGATAAGGGAGATGGAATATTAAGGGAAATGATAAAAAGAGCACAATCTTCTCATTCCATAACAAATGTAGAGAAAAGGGTGTCTCATGCTAATGATTATCATATGGTCTCAGGAAAAGTGTGATGTGATTGTAGTATAAATGTGATACGAATGATGAGTAAATGTGTATATTTGAAAATATATGATAAGGATATTATCCTATCATCAGGGGAATTGTAAAAGATTCTAACACATTTAACATCTCTTCTAACCCCAATAATATAAAAGGACCATATGTAATTATTGGTATAGGCAATAGTCAAAGATATGTAATCATTGGTCATAAATAAATGATCATTAAGAGATATATTAATAGGCTTCAAGGTTTCCTTGACCTTAAATATGGAATGAAGGATTTTCTGAACAGACATTCTATAGATAGGAAAGTAACTTGTTAATGCATGGTATAGTTGTAACTGTAAAAGGGCATTACAGTATGCTTACAGTGACCACCTAAAATAGGGTTTAGACGTGTAAAGACCTTAGTAAGCTGTTTGAACACCCAATTAGATGAAGACCAATAGACTGACATCATTATCTAAACCGCATATAAGATAGGCATTTGTAAGACATGAGGGAGGCATGGTAAGAGAGGTTGAGGGAAGATGTACTTGCCATCCACGGACGCTTCACGTCCAGAACACTCCCTCCCTCCATCCTCAGGAATGCATAGGACAGATGCCATCAACTAAATTCCTTTCCAAGGTTTTGTAAGACTTGTATTATTTTTGTTATCTACTTTTTATATTCTTCTTCTATTTTTGTTCGTATTAAATGTTTTACCTTTGTTTGCATCTAAGTGACTCTGCCTATTTTTGACGCACATACATATATATGTGTTCCAATTATTTGAAGTTTGTGTTGGCCCTATATTTTTATTACACTTGGCGATGGTCTTGTAGCCCATTCCAGTCTTGTGTAGGTCTACAATCTTGTCCCTGACATCCTTGGACACGATCTTGGTCATGGTGGAGAGTTTGGAATCTGATTGATTGATTGCTTCTGTGGACAGGTGTCTTCTATACAGGTAACAAACTGAGATTAGGAGCACTCCTTTTAAGAGAGTGCTCCTAATCTCAGCTCATTATCTGTATAAAAGACACCTGGGAGCCAGACATCTTGCTGATTGATAGGGGATCAAATACTTATTTGAGTAAAATGCAATTCAATGTAAAACTTGAATTTATAATTTGAAATGCGTTATTCTGGATTGTTCTCATTGTTCAAATAAACCTACTGTTATAATTATAGACTGATCATGTTTTTGTCAGTGGACAAACGTACAAAATCAGCAGGGGATCAAATACTTTTTTCCTTTACTGTATAATCGTTAATTTCTAACGATAATTTGTTTTCCCTTAGTCCTAACGGCAGCACAAGAGGGGTATTACTGCCCCTGTGAACAATTAGGACAGGTGGAAAATTAATGATTTACACAATTAAATAAACAATTAACCCCCTTACTCCCCCCTATAAAGGGAACTCCACCCCTAACCACAGTGTGCTATAACAAGAATTAATTAAAAAATATAAGAGGGAGGGATATTAGTGTGCTGCCGTTAGGACTAAGGGAAAACAAATTATCGTTAGAAATGAACGATTCCCTTATGTCCTAACTGGCAGCACAAGAGGGGAAGTAGCTAGAAAATTACTGCCACGTTTCCCCATGCGCTGACCGGACTTGTTTATATTTTACGTTGCTCATTTCATGTTTCCAGCCACTAGTGGCCGCCCTTGCATTTCAGAACCACTCAAACCAATTATCAGGTCCAGCTGCAGTTGCTTACCTGATTATCACAGCCTTTATAAGCCTGCCCAGCCCTGCAGTCTGGGCCTTGACATTGAAGTCAAAGGACTACCTGTTTGATTCCTGAGTGGTTCCAGAACCTGCCTTGCTCCAGAACCTGCCTTGCTCCAGAACCTGCCTTGCTCCAGAACCTGCCTTGCTCCAGAACCTGCCTTGCTCCAGAACCTGCCTTGCTCCAGAACCTGCCTTGCTCCAGAACCTGCCTTGCTCCAGAACCTGCCTTGCTCCAGTACCTGCCTTGCTCCAGTACCTGCCGTGTTCCTGAGTTGCGGCCTGCGCCCCACTAAGTGGACTCCCAAGTAGAGTACCCTGCAAGTGGGCAACCTGCCGTGTGCCCTGCAAGTGGGCAACCTGCCATGTTCCTGAGTTGCGGCCTGCGCCCCACTAAGTGGACTCCCAAGTAGAGTACCCTGCAAGTGGGCAACCTGCCGTGTGCCCTGCAAGTGGGCAACCTGCCGTGTGCCCTGCAAGTGGGCAACCTGCCGTGTGCCCTGCAAGTGGGCAACCTGCCGTGTGCCCTGCAAGTGGGCAACCTGCCGTGTGCCCTGCAAGTGGGCAACCTGCCATGTTCCTGAGTTGCGGCAAGCGCCCCAGTAAGTGGACTCCAAAGTCGAGTACCCTGTAAGTGGGCAACCTGCCGTGTGCCCTGCAAGTGGGCAACCTGCCATGTTCCTGAGTTGCGGCCAGCCATGTGCCCCGCAAGAGGGCTTGTCTGCCGTGTGCCCCGCAAGAGGGCTTGTCTGTCGTGTGCCCCGCAAGAGGGCTTGTCTGTCGTGTGCCCCGCAAGAGGGCTTGTCTGCCGTGTGCCCCGCAAGAGGGCTTATCTGCCGTGTGCCCCGCAAGGGAGCTTATCTGCCGTGTGCCCCGCAAGGGAGCTTATCTGCCGTGTGCCCCGCAAGGGAGCTTATCTGCCGTGTGCCCCGCAAGGGAGCTTGTCTGCCGTGTGCCCCGCAAGGGAGCTTGTCTGCCGTGTGCCCCGCAAGGGAGCTTGTCTGCCGTGTGCCCCGCAAGGGAGCTTGTCTGCCGTGTGCCCCGCAAGAGGGCTTGTCTGCCGTGTGCCCCGCAAGAGGGCTTGTCTGCCGTGTGCCCCGCAAGAGGGCTTGTCTGCCGTGTGCCCCGCAAGAGGGCTTGTCTGCCGTGTGCCCCGCAAGGGAGCTTATCTGCCGTGTGCCCCGCAAGAGGGCTTATCTGCCGCGTGCCCCGCAAGGGAGCTTATCTGCCGTGTGCCCCGCAAGAGGGCTTATCTGCCGTGTGCCCCGCAAGAGGGCTTATCTGCCGTGTGCCCCGCAAGAGGGCTTATCTGCCGTGTGCCCCGCAAGAGGGCTTATCTGCCGTGTGCCCCGCAAGAGGGCTTCCTGCCAAGTGACATTCCTTGTTCAATTATTGTTGTACCATCACATGCAATACAGCTCTTAAACCTGATCTTCTGTCTGTGGTTCATTCCTGCGTCTGTCTGTAACAACTCCAGGCCGTCATGCATCGTGGGGTACAGACAGAGCCCCTCGTATCCCCTGCACCTGGGCTCCTTATCTATCTGTGTCCTCGGTTAGTGACAGAATGTCAAGGCCAATACAAGGAGTCCGCGGGGATACCTGCAGCGTGGAATTAGTGGTGAACACGAAGACCAAGACCCAGACACAAGGAAAGATGAGACCACAGGTCTGTGAGCATCCGGAGGCTGCTCCTTGCGGTGGGGGTATGTCACGTTTCCCCATGCGCTGACCGGACTTGTTTATATTTTACGTTGCTCATTTCATGTTTCCAGCCACTAGTGGCCGCCCTTGCATTTCAGAACCACTCAAACCAATTATCAGGTCCAGCTGCAGTTGCTTACCTGATTATCACAGCCTTTATAAGCCTGCCCAGCCCTGCAGTCTGGGCCTTGACATTGAAGTCAAAGGACTACCTGTTTGATTCCTGAGTGGTTCCAGAACCTGCCTTGCTCCAGAACCTGCCTTGCTCCAGAACCTGCCTTGCTCCAGAACCTGCCTTGCTCCAGAACCTGCCTTGCTCCAGTACCTGCCTTGCTCCAGTACCTGGCGTGTTCCTGAGTTGCGGCCTGCGCCCCACTAAGTGGACTCCCAAGTAGAGTACCCTGCAAGTGGGCAACCTGCCGTGTGCCCTGCAAGTGGGCAACCTGCCATGTTTCCTGAGTTGCGGCCTGCGCCCCACTAAGTGGACTCCCAAGTAGAGTACCCTGCAAGTGGGCAACCTGCCGTGTGCCCTGCAAGTGGGCAACCTTCCATGTTCCTGAGTTGCGGCCTGCGCCCCACTAAGTGGACTCCCAAGTAGAGTACCCTGCAAGTGGGCAACCTGCCGTGTGCCCTGCAAGTGGGCAACCTGCCGTGTGCCCTGCAAGTGGGCAACCTGCCATGTTCCTGAGTTGCGGCAAGCGCCCCAGTAAGTGGACTCCAAAGTCGAGTACCCTGTAAGTGGGCAACCTGCCGTGTGCCCTGCAAGTGGGCAACCTGCCATGTTCCTGAGTTGCGGCCAGCCATGTGCCCCGCAAGAGGGCTTGTCTGCCGTGTGCCCCGCAAGAGGGCTTGTCTGCCGTGTGCCCCGCAAGAGGGCTTATCTGCCGTGTGCCCCGCAAGGGAGCTTATCTGCCGTGTGCCCCGCAAGGGAGCTTGTCTGCCGTGTGCCCCGCAAGGGAGCTTGTCTGCCGTGTGCCCCGCAAGGGAGCTTGTCTGCCGTGTGCCCCGCAAGAGGGCTTGTCTGCCGTGTGCCCCGCAAGAGGGCTTGTCTGCCGTGTGCCCCGCAAGAGGGCTTGTCTGCCGTGTGCCCCGCAAGAGGGCTTGTCTGCCGTGTGCCCCGCAAGAGGGCTTGTCTGCCGTGTGCCCCGCAAGGGAGCTTATCTGCCGTGTGCCCCGCAAGAGGGCTTATCTGCCGTGTGCCCCGCAAGGGAGCTTATCTGCCGTGTGCCCCGCAAGAGGGCTTATCTGCCGTGTGCCCCGCAAGAGGGCTTATCTGCCGTGTGCCCCGCAAGAGGGCTTATCTGCCGTGTGCCCCGCAAGAGGGCTTATCTGCCGTGTGCCCCACAAGAGGGCTTCCTGCCAAGTGACATTCCTTGTTCAATTATTGTTGTACCATCACATGCAATACAGCTCTTAAACCTGATCTTCTGTCTGTGGTTCATTCCTGCGCCTGTCTGTAACAACTCCAGGCCGTCATGCATTGTGGGGTACAGACAGAGCCCCTCGTATCCCCTGCACCTGGGCTCCTTATCTATCTGTGACCTCGGTTCGTGACAATTACCTATGAGGGAGGGTCTTCCGGCTGATCGACGTTCAGAACAGACCGCCCAAAGGCAGTGTCTTCCGGACGTCTTAAATTTAGCCTATAATGGCTTATAAAAGTGGAGCTAGAACTCCAGGAGGCTGCAGCACAAATATGTTGAAGAGGGATGAGGCCCCTCTCAGCATCCGAGGTAGCTACCGCTCTGGTAGAGTTAGCGTGGACAAAGGCTGGAGGAGGCAAGCCTTGAGTCGAGAAGGATTCTCTGATGGCTTCCTTTATCCACCTGCTCAGGGATGGTTTAGGAGCTTTAGATCCTTTGTTCCTGCCAAAAAAACTGTAGAAAGAGATTTTCATCTTTCCCGAAGACACCGGGATCTACAGACATCTGGAGACGTCAAGAGTATGTAGAAGAGATTCTTCTTCTGTTGAAGGATCCGGGTGAAAAACAGGTAGAGAAATGACCTGATTAATGTTCTGAAACAAAGGAACCTTCGGTAAAAAAGCTGGCAGGAACCTCAGGAACAGCCTATCAGGCAGGAATAGGGTGTAAGGCTCAAAGGCACACAGAGCTTTCAACTCACCAATTCTCTTGGCAGAGGTGATCGCCACTAGGAAGGCAGCCTTCCAGGAAAGGTACTTCATGTCCACGCTTTCCAGTGGCTCGAAGGGGGGGTAGAGCATAACCCCCTGAGCATGACAGTAAGGTCCCATTGAGGGACTGATCTCAGGATCTTAGGTTTTAACCTTTCGGCTCCTTTAAGGAACCTCCTGATAAGAGGTTCTTGGGACAGGGGTTTTCCTAGAAAAGCCGATACGGCTGAGGTGTGTGCACGGAGTGTAGAGGGAGCTAGGCCTTTATCCAGTCCATCCTGGAGGAACTGTAATATGGAAGAAATGGGGGGATCTGAGAAACCCACTTTGTTCTTCGCACACCATAGTGAAAAAACATTGTCTAATCCGGTTGTAAGCTCTATTAGTAGATCCCGCTCTCGAATGAGAAAAAGTCCTCAAGACCCCAGAAGAAAGTCCACTATCCTTCAATAGGGAGCTGTCAATCTCTAGGCTGTCAGATTGAGAATTCTCAGATCTAGGCGAGACCCTGTGCCCAGAAACACAGGGTTCTCTGATATTAGAAGCTGCCAGTACAGACCCTGAATCATCCCCATGAGCTGGGTGAACTATGACCTCTTTGGCCAGAATGGAATTATCGCAATAATCGAGGTCTGGTCCTGTCTGATCTTCATCAATACCCTTGGTATCATGGAAATTGGAGGGAAGATGTAAGCCAGCCCGAACCTCCAAGGGATGGACAGAGCATCTATCGCCCAAGGATTGTCCTCCCTGTATAGGGAGCAGAAGATCTTCACCTTGGCGTTGAACCTCGTAGCCATTAAGTCGATTTCTGCGAAGAGTAATTTGATGAAACACTTCCTGGTTTAGTGACCACTTGCCTGGAACACTGAGACGGTCCGCTACCACATTGAGAGATCCCCGAATGTGGACTGCAGAGAGGTGGGAGAGGTTCTGCTCTGCCCATGATTCCCACTTCCTTGAGAAGAGGTTGAGATCTCGTGCCACCCTGTTTGTTGATGTAATAAACCACCGTCATGTTGTCTGAACGAACTCTCACCGTTTTGCCACGGATTTGAGGAGCAAAGTGAAGGAGCGCCAATCTGATTGATCTGAGCTCTATGAAGTTCGAAGACATAAGGCTCTCTGGACGGGACCAAGTACCTCGTACTGGAATGTCCTCTAGATGGGCTCCCCAAGCTAGAAGGGATGCGTCCGTGGTCAACAGAATCTAGGCTGGCTGAATCAAGGACCTCCCATCTTTCAGATGCTCCCACCAACTGAGGAAGCGGCGGACTTGAGGAGACAGGGTGCACATTTTGTTCAACCCTAAAGGGTTGCGATTCTAAATGCCCAAAACTTCTGATTGGAGAGGGTGTAGGTCCCAAAGGGCCCAAGGAACTGAATCCGCAGTCGCTGACATGTGCCCAAACATCTTCATAAGCGTTCTGATGGACCCTGACTGAGGGGTCCTTAGAGAACTGGCGGCTCTGACAACCCGATTGCGTCTGTCGAGAGACAGAGAGTCATCCGGGTCAAGTCGATTATGAACCCCAGAAACTTCCTGGAAGTGGATGGAACCAACTCGGACTTTTGGTAGTTTACTTTCCACCCTAACCGGTGGAGAAAAACCAGAGCCTGCTGAAGATGAGAATGCAGAATTTCTGCAGAAGCGCTTTTAGAAGGCAATCTTCTAAATATGGGACGATTTCTAGGCCTTCTAGTCTCAAGATTGCTACCACGGCAACAACAACCTTGGTAAAGGTATGCAGAGCAGAGGAGATTCTGAAGGGAAGGGCAGCAAACTGAAGGTGTTTCACTACGCCACAAAGGGATACAGCCGCCCGCAGATATTTCCTGTGGGCTTGGCAAACAGGAACATGTAGGTCAAGTCTAATAATGTCTCCCGACTGTAAGATATTTATTACAGAGCGGATGGACTCCATGCGGAATTTCTTTCTCGCTATGAACTTGTTCAAATGTCGTAGATCTAAGATCATCCGCCAGTCTCCTGTGATCTTAGGCACTAGTAAGACTGGCGAATAGACGCCGAATCCACGCTCTTCTGGAGGAACTTCCTCCAACGCCTTCTTCTGTATATAGGCGTGGATAGATTCCTCTAGGACACTCGCGCGAGAGAATCTTTATTTATTTTTTAGATTCATATTATATATATATATATTTACATTTTATTATTTATTCATTTTTTAGATTCATATTATACATATATATTTACATTTTATTATTTATATTATCAATTTTCATGGATTATATTATTATTATTATATCTAATATCGTCCTAAATCACCGTTTAATGAATTCCTTTTTGATATTTCTTTTTGTCTGTCCCCAATTTTAATTTTTAACTTTCATCTCATTTTACTCATTATTGGTCTACATTTTTATTTTTACTTACCTTTTTCTTGGTTCTAAATACATTGGAGATTTAATACATACACACTGTTTCGTTTCAAATATGTTTATTGATTGTCTCCGTTTTTTACCCGGGGTGTCTGTTTAAAATTCCTGTGCCCGAGACGTCCGGAACCCTTTAAAGTAAAAGGCTTAAAGATAGAAGAAGCACTCCTCCGTTTTCCTGAATTAACTTTATTTAACAAGTTGCGGAGGAACAAAGATGAAAATTGAGCCAGGAGGAGTGACGAAACACGCATAGTGACGCGACTACGTTGCCGTGCGACTGTGCCAGGATGATGGAAGTTACGTGATCGCGTCAATGCGTGGTAACGTGATGACGTAACCGCTCGAGGACGTGATTGGACTGGAACACCACCGGGAACCTTTAAAAACGGGACAAACGGACGAAAAAGTATAGACTGCAGCTTTTTACTTTATTTTACTTTATTTGTAATATCTGTATTCTGCTCCTGAAGAAGCCAACGAGTTTGGTGAAACGCGTTGAGAGACTTTGAACGATTTTTCCATACGGATATTTCTTACTTCGCTGGATGCTTGTTTTCACTCTGCGCTTATAGCATAACAATTGTGTTGTGCCAACTGACTTGTGAGTTTATCCAGTTTTTTCTTATTAAAATTTACTTCATATTATACTGCACCATTGGCGGTTCTTTTATCTGCATTTCAGGATTTATCAAGATCTGACATTATCTGATGAGCCTCTATTACCAGTTACTCTTGTGAGTGCAATATATATTCACTACACAGATATTTTGTTTGAACTTGCTACACTATTGTGTTGTCATTTTTCTCCACATGTTCATGCGCCCCTTGTTCGATATACTGCTGTGATACACTTGTGAGGATTGTTGTTTTTGGGAGCTGCGGAACCTGTGGGGAGTATATATATATTATTTTCACTCTAGACACGTGAGGGTGTTTTCTATTTTTCTTGTACCATTATTGGATTTACCCTTTTGCCTGTGTTTTGCCGTCTGTATACTTGTCTGTTACTTATGGTGAGATGTATCTGTTTTGTTTAATATACATATATTCACACATTCAGCTTTTGTCTCATTTGTGAAGTGTATTTCTATAACTGTGCGTTCTTACTCTCCTGTGCTACACCCCCCGACGAAGCTCATTGCAGCGAAACGTACGTTGGGGTTGGTACGTTTGGACTTGGCACCATTCATCATCAGGCTTTTTGCTGTTTTCAGCCTTGTTACTAGGTTTGGTTAGTAACTTTTGAGCACCGATGTACCATTGCTGTATGTTATTTCATTTGTTCCTTTTTACTTTATCGCTGTGGTCATCCTTGTATTTCTCTTATTTGTGCCTTTATATACATACGTATTTCCATCCTAGTTCCTGTAGTCCTGTGCCCTTGTTCATACGTACCTTCCTATATGTGCCTTGGTGCCGAGATGCTTTTTTATTATATATATATTTTTTATATGTATTTAAATCATATTGTTTAATAAAGATTTACTTTATATATACCTTTTTTCCTTACGTGCTCTCCTTGCAATAGGTTTTGGTGTTTATATATGTACAGTGCACGTATTCTACCATTATTGGTAGTTTGTTCGTTTTTGGGACTTCAATATCCAGTAAACCCTGAGATATGACGAGTCTGACAGCCACATCATCAAAAGCATTAGACATGTCATCATAAGATATTACTAACTTTGACAGAGTACTTCAATTCTTTATATTTCCTCTCAGAGTCTGTGTTATCATATACAGTTGTGTGAAAAAGAAATTACACCTTCTTTGAATTCTATGGTTTCATATATCAGGATATAAGAATTATCTGTTCCTTAGTAGATCTAATAGTTAGCTAAATACAACATCAGATGAACAATACATGACATATTACACTGTGTCATTCAACAAAAATAAAGTCAAAATGGAGAAGCCATGTGTGAAAAACTAAACTTATGATTCAATAGCTTGTAGAACCACGTTTAACAGCAATAACTTCAAGTAATCATTTTCTGTATGACTTTATCAGTCTCTCACATTGTTGTGCAAACAGGGAAAAGAAAAAATGTCGGTGCGCTAAGCTAGTCTCAGGCTCAAATAATACAAATGTGTAATATGAGGCCTACCAAACAGGTGTAAGCATGCTGCAAGAAACAGTGTATTGGCTGTACAATGTATACAAAAAACAAAAACTGTCTGCGCTTCTTACCCTAATAAAGTTGGCAACAAATATGTAAACATAATATAAATGAGAGGTTTTGGTTATATGAATTGGCCAAAGCATAATTAAGCTCACCCGCCACGTCAAGGCACACTCTCAATAGGGTGAGAACAGCCAATACACTGTTTCTTGCAGCATGCTTACACCTGTTTGGTAGGCCTCATATTACACATTTGTATTATTTGAGCCTGAGACTAGCTTAGCGCACCGACATTTTTTCTTTTCCCTGTTTGCACATATTTGAGGTTGTTGGCTCCTCATCAGTCTGGTTGCAGCTTGCTGTCCAAGGGTTAATGGGGAGGAGGTTTAATTGCACCTCCCCCAACACATTAATAAGGTTTTGGTAGCAGTATAAACTGCTTTGTGTGCCCACTATGTAGGAGGTGAGAGTAGGTTCTCACCCTATTGAGAGTGTGCCTTGACGTGGCGGGTGAGCTTAATTATGCTTTGGCCAATTCATATAACCAAAACCTCTCACATTGTTGTGAAGGGTTTTTGGCCCCACTCTTCTTTACAACACAGCTTCAGTTCATTGAGGTTTATGTGCATTTGTTTATGCACAGTTCTCACCACAGCATTTCAATCAGGTTGAGGTCTGTACTGGACCATTGCAAAACCTTGATTCTTTTCTTTTTCAGTAGTTCTGTTGCAGATTTGCTGGTGTATTTGTGATCATTGTCCTGTTGCATGACCCAAATTCAGACAAACTTTAGCTGTTGGGCAGATGGCCTCACATTTGACTCTAGAATACTTTGATATACGGTGGAATTCATGGCTGACTGAATGCTCCAGACCAGTAAATTGCTAGAAATTTCAGCTGTTATAGAGGTGATCAATTAATTAAGAGAACTTGATCAGCAGCACCTCTATGCTTCTTAGCATCTTAATTCCTATGGAAGCAGTAAGGGTGAATTTAGTTTTTCACAAATGGCTTCTCCATTTTGGCTTTATTTTTGTTGAAGAAATCATGACACAGTGTAATATGTCATGTGTTGTTGTTCATCTGTTGTTATATTTTAGACCTGCTAAGGAACAGATGATTGTCATTATGCCCTGATATGTAAAAGTATAGGGTGTACCTTCTTCTTCACACTGTAGAATGACAATTTTTCTTAGACAAATACGAGAAACATTTTGAATGCTGGAATTTTAAAAGAATTTTGGAAGAATCAAAAAACAAACAAAAAATTGTTCTCTAATCCTGTAAATGTGAATTATTATAGTGTCCCTTGGGATATATGCTGGCAGAATCTCTTTAGCTTTGGAATAAGACTGCAGTTTATTGATAAGTCTTCTATGTGGGACAATGTCAAAGGCCTTACTGAAATCCAGGTATGCAATGTCTACTGCACCACCTTCATCAATTACTTTACCACCCAATCAAAATAGTCAATAAGATTCGTTTGGCACGAAGCCCATGTTGTTTTTGATCCTGAAACCCATGTGACTCCAGATGCTCAACAATCCTATCATTGATCGCCTCCTAAACTTCAATGGTGTCGCTGAAATGCCTCAATAACGAGGCATTCGGCAACACCAAACACCCCAGGACGCGCTGTGACTGCTCCGGAGAGCGGCCACAACCACCACTGCAAGTGATTTGGCCACTTGCAAGATGGCGGCACGTCCTTTAAAAAAAAAAATAACAAAGTTGGAAAAGTTCGCTAGAGGGTCTCCAGACCCTCTTGAGAACTCTGGCTCCACTTACAGTTTGAATACAGGTACTACATTCAACCATGCAAGTCAATGGAGCCCAGTTTTCTAATCACAATGTGATTAGTAAAATATTTTAAAAATATGGGAGGAAAAAAAAAAACGAAAAAAAAACTGGTAACATTTAAATAATTATTTCAAAAATTATGAGCAAGTGCTAAAATTAGCGCTGTATCTTCCCAAACATCTTGACATGGAAAGAGTTAAAGTAAAAGCATTTGAAATAAAAAAAATAATGGTTTGATGGGGTAAATTGGAGTGGCTGGGCTCAGGCACAGACTGACCAAAATGGGGGGGGGGGTGCACTTCCCAAATGTGGCCTTTTAGCCCCCAAACACTAGACAAAAGCATGCATGTGTGGTATCACTGTACTCGGGAGATGCTGTTGAACACATATTGGGGTGTTTGACTTGTACCTGCATCTATAAATTTATACCTGAAGTACAATTTGTGTGAAAAAAATACTACCACAAACTTTGGCAAAGGCTTGTGGTAGAATCTCATACATGGAAAGGGTTAAAATACTAGCATTTGAAATACCTTGGGGTGTCTAGTTTTCAAAAATATATGTTTGATGGGGTAAATTGGATTAGCCAGCTTTAAAGCTGGCCCATAAGGATATGGGGGCAGTAGGACCAGATGTAAAAGTTCCTCGTTAAAAAAAATGCACTTCCTAAATGTGGCATTGTACCTCCCAAAAACCTGACAAACCCATGCATGGGGGTATCACTGTAGTTGGGAGTTGTTGCTGAACACATATTGGGGTCTTGTTGGAAAGTGACACACAGCAGGAGCTGTAAATCCATACCTGAAGCGCAATTTTTGTGATTAAAAAAAACCACAAAATAAATTACTACCACAAAGGGAAGAAGGGAGGGGGGATAAGGACACAGCCATCACGAGTCAGTGATTGTCTTTGTGTACCAGGGAGTACGCATATTCCCCAGAAGAAGGCCACCCGCCACAGGAGGGAACGTGTGCATATAATAGTCTTTTGAGCAACCAAGTTTGCTCAAACTATAGGGCGTCTGTGTAGGAATATCATAGGATCCAATAGTTTCTGGAAAACAGCAGCTTGTGGTGTTCCACTCAATGTTGTTGTTCCTCAATGAGTATCAGCTCAAGATATACAGGAGGTCAAAATGAAGAGGAGGATTTGAAAGTAAAAATAGCAATTTATTAGTAGTAAAATCTAAAAAACGATATGCTTGCAACAAGCAAACAAAGTTCCATGCTTTGCCTGTGTAGTTTGTGCTACTTCCAGGTGGGCGTGTCGCCAATTTGCATAACGCGTTTCACCAAATCAGGCTTCCTCAGATGCATACCAGTCCCTCTTCTTCATTATCCTTATATGCTCTGCTGCATTAGATCTGCCAGGTGGAGTCCCTTTATGTGCAGCTGATGTTTAAATCCAATATTATTAGAATGCATTATGTATAAAAGTTTGTCCATATTTAGCACTCATATTAAAGTGTCCATAAAAATATCTATAACAATGTCCATATTGCACAAAGAGAATGAATTAAAAACACACTTAACTATAAAACATTTTAATCATAATAAGTTAGAAATTGGCTCAGAGACCTATCAAACCCATCCATATGGGGCATGTAGTGTTTCTCACATATTAGTAGAATATTTATAAAGATCATGTATAAATACCCATATAAATAGATATACATTACATAATTTAAAACATATAAAAGCATATATGAGAAATATATATCTAAAATCACATATACATATATATTAATAATAAATTAGTTTCATATTTTATGAGGGAATAATTAATCTAAAAAATTAAATAGATCAAAATCCTGATTCAATCCCATAGGATGTAGTGTTTTCAATACATAGACCCACTTCATCTCAATCTGACCAACTTTTTTAATAAAAATTTCAGCTGCACATAAAGGGACTCCACCTGGCAGATCTAATGCAGCAGAGCATATAAGGATAATGAAGAGGAGGGACTGGTATGCATCTGAGGAAGCCTGACGCGTTATGCAAATTGGCGACACGCCCACCTGGAAGTAGCACAAACTACACAGGCAAAGCATGGAACTTTGTTTGCTTGTTGCAAGCATATCGTTTTTTTAGATTTTACTACTAATAAATTGCTATTTTTACTTTCAAATCCTCCTCTTCATTTTGACCTCCTGTATATCTTGAGCTGATACTCATTGAGGAACAACAACATTGAGTGGAACACCACAAGCTGCTCTTTTCAAGAAACTATTGGATCCTATGATATTCCTACACAGACGCCCTATAGTTTGAGCAAACTTGGTTGCTCAAAAGATTGTGAGTACCAATCTTATAGGAGGGTCAATATCTTTTGTATAAACAATATTATACTATTATCTATATGTTTCTTTTATTTTTCATGTGAACCTGCTGAGAGTCTCATAGAAGACATCACATGTGATTTGAACCCAAGTATATCTGTTATTTTTTTTTTTTTTTTTTTTGCACGATGGGTGTTATTTTGTAAGGACAGACATGTTCAAGTATTGCATAACACTATTAATATAGAATTATTACAAACGGAGCGCTGCACTCTATCTTTTGCTTGTTTTATTGTCACGTAGGGGTTAAGTGTTAAGTGCTGGCAGCTATTTATACTCACTTTATATATCAAAATATCTATTAGAAGCGCCGTCACTTTATTTTTGTACATTTTTTGCATATAATAGTCGTCCCAAGCCTCCCAGGTGGAGTGAAAAAGACGCAACGTGTTAGAGGCCGTATGTGCCATTTGTTCATATATACGGGTCGTGGTGATGGAGTATAACACCTCTCGGATCGTGGGGGGGGATCCTTCCATTTATGAGCAATGCAGATCTTTGCTGCGAGCAAAACATGCGCTAAAAGTTTCCTACACGGCGCCTCTAGCGACGGTGGGAACATGTCAAGTAAAGCCACCTCAACCCCCTCATCTACAGGAATGTGCAGCAATTGAGTAATGAGACGGAAGACATGCTTCCAAAATGAACGAAGGGCAGGGCACGCCCACCAGACATGTAACATAGTGCCCACCTCACCGCACAGCCTCCAACAGAGCAGGGATGAAGAAGGATACATTTTAGCCAGAGTAGCAGGTACATAGTACCAGCGAATCAAAACTTTGCGATTGGTTTCGAAATGAGTGGCATTCCAGGACACACCCTGGAAGTTCGCAAGGGCATCATACCACAACCCGACGTCATAGGTGCGACCAAGATCTTTCTCCCATTGTAACATATACGTGAGTTTGACCCCAGACCCATGACCCAGCAGAGCCGCATAACAAAATGAGATAGCCTTCGGGACGTTAGGCGCCTTTCGGCAAAGCGTGAGAATCGGTGAGGTGGAAGCGGAAAGGGCAGAGCGATCCAGGCGCGTACGGAGAACATAAAGGGTGTTAGTTTAACTAGTGCATGGAAAGGGTTAAAATACCAGCATTTGAAATACCTTGAGGTGTCTAGTTTGCATTGGCCGGCTTTAAAGATACCCGAAATGGCACATGGGGGAAGAATTACCAGATTTGAAAATAAATGGTTTTGAAATAGCAAAAAGTGATTTGTACTTATTGCCCGATAACTTGCAGAAGAAAGCAAAAAAAACATAAAAACATTGGGTATTTCTAAATTCAGGACAAATAGTAGAATCTATTTAGCAGGGTTTTTTTTTGTTTTTTTTTATAGACATATATAACACAAACATACTGTCAGGAACTGGGTCCATACAGACGACTGTAAAGACCCAGAGTGCCCAAAGATTGTGTTCAGGAGTTGTTGCGCAGTAGCGGAGATGGACAGGGCCTGGTGCAGGGCGACTGCACTCTCCCAGGTGGGCATCTAGGGTTGAGCAGCCACATTCCAGCACCCTGACATAGCAGTGGATGATGTCCAGAACAAAGCAGGACTAAACCTGGCTGGATGTAGAAATCATAACAAAACTTGGATCTGACAAAACGAACAAAGCTTGGAGATATCCTGCAGGCACCCTGCAGCAGGCATGAGACATAGCACCAGAATCATGACAGGGTGCTGCAGGCTGGGAGTATGGAAGCTAAGCAGAGTATATAATGGAAACATAGCAAGCATGGAGGACAGAGCATGGAACAGGGAGACCGAGCAAGGAGCATAACCAGACAAGACATGCCTGATACAGGGCACAACAAAGGACTGGGAACAAGGCAAGGAACACAGGGGAAGGAGTGAGGAGCCGGAATCCTCTGACGCTTCTCCTTTAAGCAAGGATAGGACATCTTAACTGGGACATGGGGAGAGGAGAGAGGAACCGAAATCCTCAGATGATT
Organism: Spea bombifrons; assembly: GCF_027358695.1. NCBI lineage: Eukaryota > Metazoa > Chordata > Amphibia > Anura > Pelobatidae > Spea > Spea bombifrons. Next base: position 23,063,786 of record NC_071093.1, read on the forward strand.
CAGGGAAGAAGGGCAAATGTACATAAGAGACAGACAAACATGAATACAGGAACCAGCCTAGGACTGTCTCCCGGGTGCTCGGGTCTGGCATGTTGCTGACAGAGTGGATGGATTATTGGGAGGGGCTGGGGAAGACCCGGCTGTCATGATCCATATTGGTACCAATGACAAAGTCAGTGGAAAATGGAAGGTCCTAAAGAATGATTTCAGGGAATTAGGAGATAAACTGAAGAAAAGGACCTCCAAGGTAGTATTTTCAGAAATATTACCTGTACCACGCGCAACAGTAGAAAGGCAGCGGGAGATCAGGGAGGTAAATGTGTGGCTAAAGTCATGGTGTAGGAAGGAGGGTTTTGGCTTTCTAGAGCACTGGGCTGATTTTGCACTTGGGTACAATCTTTATAGCGGTGATGGATTGCACCTAAACGGAAGAGGGTCTGTTGTGCTAGGGGAGAGGATGGCTAGAAGGCTGGAGGAGTTTTTAAACTAGTGGAAGGGGGGGGAAGGACACAGAGATCTTGAAAATGGAGATGGGGGAGGGGCAAGATCAGAACAGAGGAGGTATGTATTAATAAAAATTCTCATAAAATTCAAGAGACTCAGGGTAATATTAAATGTATGCTTGCTAATGCAAGGAGCCTAAATAACAAAATGGGAGAACTAGAGGCAATAGCATACACTAAGCAATATGATATAATAGGCATAACAGAAACATGGTGGGATGAGACCCATGACTGGGCAGTTAACTTAAAAGGTTATACATTATATAGGAAGGACAGAAAAAGCAGGAAGGGAGGAGGAGTATGCTTGTATGTTAGCAACGAGCTAAAGTCAAATATTAAGCATCTTGAAGGCGACAAGGGATTTGTGGAAGCTTTATGGGTAGATATCAACTTGGGGCAAAAAAAGGAAAATAACTACTGCTTGGGATCTGTTATAAACCACCTAATGTTAATAATGATGAGGAAGAACAGCTGCTAGAACAAATTGAGAAAGCTGCACATCTGGGTAACACGTTAATTATTGGAGATTTTAATTACCCGGGCATAAATTGGGATAGAGGGACTAGTAGCTCTGCAAGGTGTAAGAAATCATTTTTATACTTTTATTTTGTTCTGCACATTTTAGGCCTGAATGCAACTTGAGTGCTAGGAACACATGGTATCAATTAAGTGACGTAGTTTAGAGGGTCTTCTGTGGAATGCCGGTGTATCATATGACTGTTCCAATAGGATTCCTTTACGTATACCCTAACCAAATGTAAAGGGGTATAAACTGGCATGATTACAAGGTCTCTTTCTACGCTCTTTCCACGCTCTCATCTTCATCTCACCAAGATACTTAGCCTACAATACCTTTTTATCAACCTTTGTTCCAGCATTGGTATTGTATGAATTGATAATTTGTTATCGAATAAACCTAATTAATAAGACATAGAAGCTGTGGTCTTGATTACTGTTTGATCACTGGAGAAGCTTAGATATTCAAGACAACGAATATTCTAACACAAGGGGATTCAGGTTTTTGAACCTATTAAATGACACCTTCATGTCACAACTGGTACAAGCACCAACTAGAAAGGATACTTGTTTGGATCTGGTGATAACAAACAATGTTGATCTTGTGTCTAACATTCAAGTGGGGGAGCACTTGGGTAATAGTGATCACAATATGGTCTCTTTTGAAATAAACTCAAAAAAGAAATTGCCCATGGGGAATACTAAAACGTATAATTTTAAGAAGGCAGCTTTACAACTTATTGACTGGCAAAAACTCTTCAGGGATAAAAATACTGAGGAAAAATTGAGTATTTTCAAACAAATATTAGCAGGGTACACTTCTCAGTATGTACCACTAGGAAACAAATATAAAAGAAACAAATTGAAACCGATGTGGCTTAGTGGGGTCGTTAAGCAGGAAATTAAAAATAAGAAAATGGCTTTTACAGCATTTAAATCAGACGAATCAGAGGCATCCTATATAAGATATAAGGAAGCCAATAAAGCATGCAAAAAGGTGATTAGATGGGCTAAACTAGAAAATGAGAGGGGGATTGCCAAAGAGAGCAAAACTAACCCCCAAAAATTCTTTAAGTACATAAATTCTAAAAAAAAAAAACAAAGAATGAAAACATAGGTTCATTAATAACAGAGAGGGGAGTGTTGGTTAAGGAGGACCAGGAAAAAGCAGAAACTTTAAATAATTATTTTTCCTCAGTATATGTTATGGAGGAACCTATGGCAATGGATATACATAGGACCACTGAGAAAAATTTTCAGTCAAACTGTGAGTGGATGGCCAAGGTGCTGCAGCAGCTTAAGAAAATTAATGTTAACAAGGCTCCGGGGCCTGACGGTATTCACCCACGAGTACTTAAGGAGCTGTGTCAGGAAATAAGTGAACCTCTGTTTCTAATCTTTCGGGATTCTTTTCTTTCAGGAATTGTACCAGAGGATTAGAGGAAGGCAGATGTGGTTCCTATTTTCAAAAAGGGTTCCAACTCTGTGCCCGGAAATTATAGACCTGTGAGCTTAACTTCCGTGGCTGGGAAAGTATTTGAAGGGCTGTTTAGGGATAATATTCAAGAATTCCTTGGGAAGAACAGTATTATTAGCATAAATCAGCATGGTTTTATGAAACATAGGTCCTATCAAACTAATTTAATTGCATTCTATGAAGAAGTAAGTAGAAGTGTCGATCAGGGTGTTGCAGTGGATGTAATCTACTTGGATTTTGCCAAGGCATTTGACACGGTTCCACACAATAGGTTAGTATTCAAACTGAAGGAAATTGGTCTAGATGCAAATTCTTCTTCTTGGGTAGAACATTGGCTTAGAGATAGAGAACAGAGAGTTGTTATAAATGGTAAATTGTCAAGCTGGTCAAAAGTGGTAAGTGGTGTCCCTCAGGGTTCTGTTCTGGGACCAATTTTATTCAACATATTTATAAATGACCTGGCAGTAGGCATTGAAAGACATGTTTCTGTGTTTGCAGATGACACTAAACTAGGTAAAGTTATACAGGGCGAGCAGGATATTACTGTGCTGCAGAGGGATCTAGATAGACTGGGGGACTGGGCACACAAATGGCAGATGAAATTCAATGTAAATAAATGTAAAGTTATGCACTTCGGGGTAGTGAATGCACAAGCAACCTACACCCTAAACGGTAGTGAATTAGGGGTAACGACAAATGAGAAGGATTTGGGAATTGTTATAGACAACAAACTAGGCAACAATGTGCAGTGTCAGTCTGCGGTTGCTAAGGCCAGTAAGGTATTGTCGTGTATAACAAGGGGCATCAAGTCGCGGAATAAAGATATAATTTTGCCTCTGTATAAATCAATGGTAAGGCCGCACCTTGAATATGCTGTGCAATTTTGGGCACCTTTTCTAAAGAAGGATATCATAGCACTAGAAAGGGTGCAGAGGTGGGCTACAAAATTAATAAAAGGAATGGAGCACTATAGTTATAAAGAAAGGTTAACTAATTTAAATCTGTTTAGTTTAGAAAAACGTTGCCTCAGAGGGGATATGATAACATTATATAAATATATTCGAGGCCAATACAAACCATTGTGTGGAAATCTGTTCATAAACAGGACAATGCATAGGACACGTGGTCATGCGTTTAGACTGGAAGAAAGGAGATTTAGCCTAAAGCAGAGGAAAGGGTTTTTTTACAGTAAGGACATTAAGGATGTGGAATTCTCTGCCTGCAGAGGTAGTTTTATCAGAGTCTGTACAGACGTTTAAACTGCAACTGGATGGATACCTGGAAAAACATAATATTCGGGGATATAATCTTTAATTATGGGGAAACAGCTTATTGATCCAAGAAGAAATCTGACTGCCATTTTGGGGTCAAGAAGGATTTTTTTCCCCTGGTTAGTGCAAAATTGGAAAGAACGAAACCAGGGTTTTTTGCCTTCTTTTGGATCAACAGCAACAAATTAACAGATATAGGAAAGGCTGAACTTGATGGACGCATGTCTTTTTTCAGCCTATATAACTATGTAACTATGTATGTAACTATGATAACAATTGGAGATTCCGTCACATCATATGGCCATAGTATGCTTAGCCCACCACTACGCGAAAGTACTCCAATGACTGTGGGACCTAACGCTAAGCCCTGCATACGAAAGTACTGAAAGTACTGATAAACTAAACATTGAATCCAAACACAGAACCGAGAAGGACATACCTTTAGACTGCAGACTGAGACAAACAGAACAAACGGGTGGGACACACCTTATAAAGGAAACAGGCTGAAGCAAAGAGCAGAACTAGAATCCAGGAATCAGAGGTACAGAATAGAACATACGGAAATGCAGGAATGGATCACAGCAAAACATGGGAACTGAGGCAAGGCAGGGAAAACAGAGATATGCAGCTGCGCAGCCTGGATGGACCCTGACACATACAACATAAAAAAAGTATGAAAAATATTACAATCCATTATAGGTCCGAGAATCAGATTACAATTTAAGCTTCAGTTTTATAACAGTATGAAGCAAAAGTATTTTAACTGCTTATGCAATAAACTAATGGGTGAGCCATAAAAAGGTACCAATCGGACCAAATTCCAAAATGGATCAAAGCTAATTTACGTATTCGCTTATTTATCATACTTACTAATGCAAAGACATTCATACAGGACGCATACATTCAAATGTGGCGGTAGCAGGAAGATGGAAAAGGTTAGTTATCAGTGACTAGAAGATATTTCAAAGGCACTATACCCATTGGGGTCTTACGGTAAATATATAAAAGGAATAAAATGGCATAAAAAGACTCAAAGAAGTTAAGATTTAAATCCAAGAAGAAAAGATATCTAAGAGATAGAATCAGAATTATATACATGAGTGCCTAGTATATAATTAGACCAAGGAGACCATATGTCATTATAATTAAAGAGATTTTGATTCAACAAATAAAAATATTTTTCCATATTTGCTTGATACGATATTATCTATTTCCATCTGGGAGCTTCATCTTTCCTCCAGGCTCTAGCCAAGCATATTTTTATAGATAATAAGATGTTAACTGCCAGCACTACATGAAGAGGGTAGGGCCAGATGAAAAAGCCAGTTATAAGAATGGACGGAAAGGTTGCATTTAGATATATATGAGAGAAGCCTGGAAGTTTCCAGCTTAATATTTTCCAATTTGCAGAATGCCCACCAAATATGGAGTTGAATCCCCTCCTCATAACCACATCTCCAACATAAGTTGGAGTTTGAATTAGAAAATTTACTTAAGGGAGAAGGGACTAAATACCATCGATGTAGCATTTTAAAAAACATCTCCTGAATATTAATTGAATGCACCGCCGTCCTAACTTGTGACCACGTCAGCCCAGCTTTCCATAGAAAATGAAATCTCACACTCCCTTTGCCATTTTTCTACAGAAAGAGGCAATATCATTTTTTAAAGTGTCAAGATAAGATGATATCCTGGAAATTAGTTTTTTTGTGATGTTTGTTAATAATTAAATCCAGTTCTGAGGGTGGGTAGACTATATGGGATTTCAAAAAATGTTTCAATCTAAAATAAGAAAACAGTTCGTTATCAGGAAGTGTAAACCTAGATTGTAAATCTGAAAAGCTGAGAAATGAATCATTCGATTTTAATTCTCCAAGTGTAAAAATGTTGCTTAAGGTCCAGCTTGTTAAATCAATGTTCTGCATATGATATTTAAGGACCTTCAAGGGAGTGAAAACTGTAAATTCCGCATCTGTGCCTTCTAATGTTCTAAACTTATGGCTTGTTTTTGTTGCATCCAATATAATTGGATTCATAAAGTTTAATTGTTTTGAAGTAGGGGGTCTGAGCCAAGAAAGATTGAATAAATCATACTTGTTTGCCTGAATGCATTCACATCGTAGCCAACCTAAGTCCTTTTTAATATCCCAATATAACACATGTGTGAACATTACAGCTTCATGTAACATTCTGATATCTGGAAAACCTAGGCCTATGTATTTAAAACTTCTCTTAATTGTTTTCTGACTAATTCTTGATTTTCCCGATTTCCAGACAAAGGAGAGAAACAATTTTGAAAATGTATCTAAAATACAACCTGAGACTCGGAGAGGTATTGTCCTGAAGAGATATACATTTTTTGGCATCAAGTAAGATTTTACCAGATTAACTCTACCAAGCCAAGATAACTCTATTGATTTCAATTTTTCTATTTGAGAGACAAGATTGTTCAACAAAGTTTCATAATTAGTAGAGACTAATTTTTTTACATTAAACATTAATCTGATCTCCAGATCCACCACTCATTCGAACAATCAAAATGATAACACTCAGCAAGTTAAGTCTTTTGTGCAGGGGAAAGGTATGCTGAGATCACCCGTGTCTTCGGAAGATTTATTTTATTTTATTTTTTTTATTCATCATAAAAAGAAATATTTATTAATAATTCTAGTGGATAATAGCTTTTTTCTGCATGCATGTATATTCAATAGTTGATTTAGTATTTTTTTTTTATCAAATATTTATTTATTTATTTTCAGAAAAATAAAAGGATACAGAAGGGGAAAAAGGAGACATTGCACAATCACATAATACATTAATGTATCACACTTTTACATTCTCTTTGATCGTCCAGTATCACAAGAGGAAAAAAAAACGAGAAAGAGCCGAGGGTATTCTATTTATAATGTGTTATAGATATGGTTGATTTTTGAAATCCAGTCCTCATATATTGATTTTCTTCTATAATGAGTTAGACCCAGCCATCCTAAACTTTTTTCCATATGTAGTTGAAATAATAATTGATTTTTATATTGAGTAATGGAAAAAGTTTGGTTACTTTTCCAATTCCTGGCAATTAGTACTTTAGCTGCCGCCATAGCATGAGTTAATAACATTTTCATTTCCGTAGATATACTTGCAGGGAATATATGGAGAAGTGCATAATCAGAAGATTTGGTTATTTTACGATTGGTTACTTCTGTAAGTAGGTCAAAAAGCATATCCCACAATTGACTAACTATGTTACGTGACCACCATATATGTATATAGCTGCCTTTATCTTTAGTACATCTCCAACATATATTGGATGTCCCAGGAAACATTGAACTTAATCTTACCGGAGTCAGATACCAATAATTTAATAATTTAAAGTATTTCTCTCTAATCGAAATTGAATGTATAATGTTATGTGTAGTAGAGATTGCATTTTGCCAATTTTGTTTTAAAATCGGTATTTGTAGGTCTTTTATCCATCTAGAAATGATATTATCGCTATCTACTTCATCTAATTTCTGTAATACTTCATAAGTTTTAGTTAAAAAACTTACATTCTTTTCCATTAAATATGTGACCTAATTTTAAATGAATTTCTGGGTCTGCATTATAGAGAGTGTGTCTCAAAAAGTTTTTTATTCTTAAATACGTAAAGATCTCAATAGAGGGTAACTGAAATTGTTGAGTTACTTGAGAGAAATTTTTAATCTGATTATTAGACAGAATATCTTTGATATTTCTAATCCCCACCTTTTTCCATCTTAATAATGATATGTCTTGTAAATTAGACTCAATAACCTCTAATCTTACAACATCTAGAATTTTGTCTTTTAGACCAAAATCCTTCTTAATTTTGGACCATTCTTGTATAATTTCTTTACAGACTGTACTATTTTCTACAGAGATCTTTGTTTTCAATTTAGATTGAGAGTCCCAAATAACCATGTCTAAATTATCAAAACCAAACAAAAATTGTTCCATCTTGTACCAAGGTTTTGTCTTATTAATTTCCACTTGTGTATTATATATATGAATTAACATACATGCCTCATATGCGCGTTTTATCATAGGATAATTCAAACCTCCCCTTTTCGATTTTTGAGAAAGAAGTTTAATTCCTAATCTAGATCTTTTATTATTATTAATGAAGTTATTGATAACACCGTGAAAAAACCCAAAAATACGTGCTACTTAGGTGAAGTGTGATGAATGGTAAATAAATTGAATATAATGGTACTTCTCTAATATGGACCGCAGCTGCCCAGACGACACTCTTCCTCAAAGTGTAAGAATACAAGCAAACCAGAAATGTATGGGGCGCAGGTGCATATATACATACATTTCTGGTTTGCTTAATGAAGTTATTAAAGGAAGTTTGTATAATATGTAACCAAGGCATCCATTTAGGAAGGATATAAGCGTTTATTATATTTATCCTTCCAACCCAAGAATACATAGCATTTTTCCAGTTCTTTAACCCCTTAACGACAATCCCCGTACATGTACGGGGTTGCCGTGCAACGGGTTAACGACAATGCCCGTACATGTACGGGCTGCCGTTAAATAGCTGCATCGCCGCGATCGCGGCGTTTTCGCCGCGATCGGCGGCTTTGCAGCATCCACGGAAGCCTCACAAGTGAGGCTGACCGTGAATCCGGGGAGGGCAGCCCTCGGCAGCCCTCCCCGGAAGAAAAATGGCCGCCGCCGCACCGATCATCAAAGATCGCGGCGGCGCCCGGCTAAAACAGCTTAGGAAGCGATCTGAATCGCTTCCTAAGCATAAATGGTGTTACTGACATGCCTCGATATCGAGGCATGTCAGTAACACTACCCCCCTACCCCGATCACCTTGTGATTGCTCCGAAGAGCAACCACAAGTGCCATCCTGTAAATGACGTTGCCGTCATTCACAGGATGGCATCAACAATAAATATGAGTTCATAGAGGGTCTATCCAGACCCTCTTGTGAACTCTCGAGCTCCTCCTGCAGGTTGAATGCAGGTACTGCATCCAACCATGCAAGGTCAATGGAGCCCAGCTCACTAATGAGTGATTAGTAAAAAAAATTAAAAAAAATTAAAAAAAAATTAAAAAAAATGTTTAAAAAAAATAAAAATAATATGGTAACATATAAAAATCCCCACTGTCACCAAAAAAAAAAAAAAAAATTAATAAGCAAGTCCTAAAATTCTTTATCTTTACAAAAATTCCAGCATGGAAAGAGTTAAAATATTGGCATTACAAATGCCCATAGGGTGTCTCTTATTAAAAAATGCATGAGTGGATGGGATAAATTGAATTGGCCGGGTTCAAAGGTGTCCCAAATATGGGACATGGGGGCAGTAGGATCAGATGTCTAAATGGCCAAAAAATACACACCTCACAAAGGCGGCCTTTTACCTCCCAAATAACCCAACAAACCCATGCATGTGGGGTATCACTGCGCTCAGGAGATGTTACTGAACACATATTGGGGTGTTGTGTGACAGGGACATATACCAGGAGCGATAAATTTATACCTGAAGTACAACGTGTGTGAAAAAAATACAAAAAAATGTACTACCATAAAGTTTCACAAAGGCTGGTGGTAAAATTAGTGCATGGAAAGGGTTAAATTACCAGCATGTGAAATACCTTGGGGTGTCTAGTTTTTAAAAATATATGACTTGATGGGGTAAATTGCATTGGCCGGCTTCAAAGATACCCGAAATGGCACATGGGGGGAAGAATTACCAGATTTGGAAAAAAAGGTTTTGAAATAGCAAAACGCTACCTGTACTTATTGCCCCATAACGTGCAGAAAAAAGCAAAAAAACATAAAAACATTGGGTATTTCTAAACTCAGGACAAATAGTAGAATCTATTTAGCAGGTTTTTTCATTCGTTTTTGCAGATGAGTAAAAGTTTTTTGTTTAAAAAGTGAGAAAAAGTAATTTTTTAACAAAAAATCCCCATATTTTATCATTTTTTTTATAGTAAATTAGATGATATGATAAAATTAATGGTATCTAAAGAAAGCCCTGTTTGTCCTGAAAAAAACAATATATAATATGTGTGGGAGCACGAAATGAGAAAGAAGAAAATCACAGCTAAACAGCAACACCGAAAAATGTTAAAATAGCCATTGTCCCACAATATACTACGAGTAATAACCCCTATTGTCCTTAAGGGGTTAATAAAGAGTTAGTTTCTTTAATACAGGAAAGGAAATTCCTTTCCATCATGTTCTGTACTTTAGGGGTCAATTTTAAACCTAGATATTTCAGTTCTTGTGTTACCTCTTTAAATTTAAATTCCCTATAGATTATTTGTTTAACATATCTTGTAGTGTTTAGATAAAGAATTTCTGATTTTTCTATATTTAATTTATAGTTAGTAAATTCTGCATGTTAATTTATGATTTTCATCAATTCCCTTATAGAGGGTTCCACATCTTCCACTGTTAATAAGATGTCATCCGCATAAAGACAGATTTTGAATTCCTCTTGTTTCATCTTTTAACCCTTTATCGTTTCATTAGACCTTATTATAATTGCCAAAATCTCTATCGTTAATATATAAAGCATTGGAGATAAATTATTAATTTATTATTAATATAAAACCAATCAGATTTAATGTCTTTCCAAATATTCTAGCCGTAGGGTTAGAATAAAGTGCTTTGATTGCCGATAGGAAACTGCGCTCCAGTCCAAAAGTTTGTAAAGATTGAAACATAAATTTCCAGTTAATACGGTCAAACGCTTTCTCCGCGTCTAATGCTATTATTCCCGTTTGTCTTTGTTCAATATTAGCCAGATCTATAGTATCGATAATACGTCTAACATTATCGTACGTAATTCTATTTGGGACAAATCCAATCTGATCAGAGTGTATTAAAGATGCGATGACCTGTTTTAGTCTTTCTGCCAATATACCTGCAAATATTTTCATATCTTCATTAATCAGGGAAATGGGTCTGTAGTTAGTAATATCTTCGGATCTTTTATTTTGTTTATGTATAGGGATGATATTGGCCCTCAATAGTTCCTCTGACGCATTTTCTTCTTCCATTAATTCATTGAATAAAGCTGATAAATGTGCTCCTATATCTCCCTTAAATTTTTTATAAAAAAGGCCACTGAAACCATCTGGTCCAGGACTTTTATTATTCTTGATCTTATGTATAACTTTTATAACTTCTGACTCCACTATAGGTTTATTTAATTGTATCAGTTGTTCTTTTGTCAATTTTGGAGTAAGTACAGTAGCCAAATACTTTTTAATTTGTTCTAAATTAGAGTTATTATTCAAATTATATAAAGCCGAATAATACTTATTAAAAGCCTGTTCAATCGCTTTCGGAGATGTAAATATTTCATTTCCTTCTATAATTTTATAAATACGATTATTAGATTGTTTTTTTTAAGCCTATTTGTCAATGCTTTGTCTACTCTATTATTTTTGAAATACCAGCGCTGTTTTAATTTCTCAAGATTTTTCCCAATTTTTTCAAATTCAAGATCCCTTATTTTTCCTTTTAATTGCTGGATTTTGATGAATCGAAATTTAGTTGGAGATAGTTGATTTAATTTAGTAAAGTCATAGAAATTAATATATAAGGTAGATAACTCCAGACCTCTTCTTTTATTTTCTAATTTTGCTATTTTAATAAGATATCCACTGGTTATGCTTTTAAAAGCACACCATAAGGTAGAGCGGGATATCAATCTATCATCATTCTCCAAAAAATAGAGTTTTATTAATTTCTGTAACGCTTGTACATGTTGTTGTTGATCCAAGATAGAATTATTAATTCGCCAGTCTTTTTCTCTGATCGACTAGAATTGGTTTCACATATGATCTGACCAAATAATATCTTTAATCAGAACCTTTTTTATGTTATATACTAGAGGGCAGTTTCTTGTCAGCAGGTCTATACGCGCATATGAGGCATGCGGTATGGAAAAATGCGTATATTCTTTTTGAGTTGGGTGTAATACCCTCCAAATATCGTAAAGATTATTTTTTTTGAAAAAATTTGTTAATCTATTTGCCGATCTTTCTAATCTCTGATCTCGCATTACATCTTTTCTTGTAATCTTATCCATTTCCATATTTGGAATTACATTGAAATCTCCTGCCATGATAAGAGTACCTTTTATATATTTTTCGGCTTTTGAAAATAATTCTTCTATGAATTTAATAGTGCCTGTATTTGGTGCATATAAATTGATTAAAGTATATAATTGATCTTCTATTCTACATACAATGATTATATATCTAGCTTCGGAGTCAATATCTTGGTACAAGATTTCGAATTTTATATTAGTGGTAACAATTATGGCTACCCCTCTTTTTTTATATTGAAGAAAAGAAGCGATAATTTTAGAGATCTGTTTACTCTTAATAAGAATATCTAGTGTGCTTAACCAGTGTGTCTCTTGTGTATAAAGCATAAATCAATTTTTTCTTTTTTTAGAATTTTTAGTAATGTAGATCTTTTTTGAGGACTGTTTAACCCTTGAGTATTTAAAGAAAAATATCGTACCATCTTTTTGGAATTATATTCTTATACCCTCGGGTCATATAAATTAAGAATAGATACAAATAAGATATTAGAATAAGAAAAAACGAGAAAGGAGAAAAAAGATTAAAAAGAAAGAGAAAAGGATATAATCTCTTTCTGTTGATACCCAACTCCGAAACTTTAGGGAGTTGGTGTGGTCCGTCCCCTCTACCTGGACCAAACGAACTGTACCTTATAATGTGAGTTCTCACTTCTTGAGGTTTACATTTGAGAAGGCCCCTTATGGAGTTCGAGGGGATTATATCTAACTTTGCATCTTGCTGTTATTTTAAATAGATTTAGAAAAAAGAAGAGAAGACAGAGGGGAAGGTTTAGAAAGGGAAGAAAAAAAAACATATTATAAAGATTATATAAATTATATACCTAAAGACTTAAACTATATAAAAAATATATTCTTCTTAATCACATTCTAATTTAAAGATATCCACTGCAAGTTAATATAATGAATTATATAATGAATTACTAACTAATAATATAAAGTGCTTAAGCAATATATTCTCAATAAAGTGCTCGTGTATACAAAATTCTATTTTAGGCGCCCAACTGTAATTAATAAAGTGCTACGAAAGTGCATTGCAAATTTTAATAAATTAACATTAATTCAAAAAACTCATAGCAAGAGTTTCTTAAAGTGCTAAAAGTGCTTACAATCAATATCTATTATAACTCTGATTGACCTCTCTATATCTATTATACCCTGAGACTCCAATACATTATGTGTCTTAAATACCAACCAATAGAATAAGTTATTTCGAAATATATAAAGTGCATCCAATGAGAAAAAAAAGAAAAAAAAAATAATCCAATAAAGTGCTTGTGCTTACACAATTCTATATGGGCGCCCAACCATAAATTAATAAAGTGCTGCAAAAGTGCATTACTGATTTAACAGCAAAGATAAATTATATTGAGTATATTAATTCAAAGATACACATAAATTTTAGTAAACATTCAGAAATGTTTCTTTAATTTGCAGAAAGTGCTTACAATCAGTGACTATTATGTCTCTAATTAATCTCTCTATATCTGTTATACCCAATTAAAAGTATAAGATACCACAGATTTAATTTATAGAGAAAGAAAGAAAGAAAGAAAGAAAGAAAGAAAGAAAGAAGAAGAAAAAAAAATTAGTGAAATGCCACTAAATTAATGAAGTGCCTAAATATAATACATATTTAAACAATTAAGTGAATTTATATGTATATTACTCCGTTATTAAACATTTGATAAAAATGGATGTTTCAGTAATTCATCTTTACAGAATCCCACCATTTTTGAGCGTCTTCTAAAGATCTTAATGTTATTGCTCGGTTTTCATAAGTTACTATTAAGTTAGATAGTTGATCCCATTTATATCTTAATTGTTTCTCACGTAGAAATTGAGAGAACGAATTTGTCTCGTACGTCGTGATATATCTTGTAAAAAGATTAGTTTTTTATATCTGGGATCGTCCGTCTTATATTTTCTTGCTTCTTGAAATATTGTAGAGAAACGAACTATTACATCCCGTGGAGATTCTGGAGCAATTTGTGGTGGCTTAGCGACTCTGTAGGCTCTTTTTATTGAAGATATTTCCTGAAGGTTATCAATGCCCATATCCTGAAACAACAATTTTAGCTGAGGCATCGGATCAGAAGAGATTGGTTGATCTATTAATCCCCTAATACGAATATTTTTGCGTCGGTTCATATCTTCCATAATTGTTATATGTAATTCCAATTTTAATATTTTTTCTTCTGAGTTTCTTAGCTTTTGGTCGTATCATTTAATATCGATTCCATCATATCGACTTTTTTTTCTATTAAATTCATTCGATCCCCGATAAGGGTAATCTTTTTTGATATATCTTTATAGTGATTCTGTAATTCTTGTTTGATTAGAATTAATTGTTGATCAGCACATAATTGTATATATTGCTGCATTTTAGAGTGTGAGAATACTTCTTGTTTTTTTTGTAGTTTTAGTAGATTTTTCATGAGAAGATATTTCTGGATATTCTGCTGAATCTTCTAATAATGAAGTGAGAGCTGCTGAAATTGAGTCGTCCGAATTTATGTTTTGCTGCGATTTCTTACCAAGATTAGGGGAAAATATAGATGCCGTTTTTCTATCTTTTTTAGCCTCTACGTTCCTATCTCTCCTCTTATCTTCAGCTGTTTTTTTTTTTGAGACATGATTCTTTCCTTTTCTTTCCCTCCTCCCCTCCTCCTTATTCAAATTTAAGTGTCCAACGTATTTTTGCCGAAATTTATATTAACTTCATGATTTTAGTGAATTTGCTTTAACTGCCTCTCGGTCTTCAAAGTGTCTGTTTATATATATACTGTAATCTTCAGACAGATAAAGTGCGAGCTATAGTGCAAAAAATAAAGTGCGTCATGTATTTTCTTCTGTGTCTTATTGTATTTTTGCTTTAGCTACCTCTCAGTCTTCGGAAGATTTAATTTGTAATTAGAATATAAACTAAATTCTCGAATAGCTGACAGGGCCGCAGGGACCGATAACTCTGGATTAGTCAAAGTGAGGATAATATCATCTGCATATAAAGTTATTTTAAAAGACTGTTCCTTCATGTTAATCCCTTCAATGTCTTGCAATGATCTAATTTGAATTGCTAAAGGTTCAATTGTTAAAGCATAAAGTAAGGGAGCCAATGGGCACCTCTGTCGAGTACCATTAGCGATCTCAAAAAATGTAGAGTTCAAAGCAGGCCCTGTAACCTTAGCACTAGGAGTACTATAAAAAGCCATTGTGCTTGTTTTCAAAAATCTTGTAATCGCTACAGCATCAAGAGTCTCACTCAAGAAGTTCAAACTAACCCTATCGAAAGCCTTCTCTATGTCACGTTCTGCCCAGGCTGCGGAGCTGCATTTCTGTCTTGCTTTAGTTTCTCTGCTTTGCTTTGATCCATTCCTGGATTTCCTTTTGCTTTGTTCTATTTTCCATTCCTTGCTTCTGCTTCAGCTCTTTGCTTCAGCTCTGTTTCCTTTATTAGGTGTGCCCCACCTGTGTGTTCTGTTTGTCTCAGTCTGCAGTCTGCAGTCTAAGGTATGTCTCAGTGTTATGTGTTTGGTCTCCATGTTTGGTTTGTTGTGTACTACTGTCATCAGGGATTAGCGTTAGGACCCACCGTACTTTGGCGTAGTGGTGGGCTAAGCATACTATGGCCATATGATGTGACGGAATCTCCAATAGTTATCATGTAGTCCTAGGCTAGTTTCTGTATTTATGTGTGTCAGTCTGTGATGTAACCTGTGGGGTGTCCTTACCTGTCCTGTCTGTATCCCCGGTAGAGGGATGTCCTGTCTTGTTCATATCTTGTCTGGTTATGTTTATTCCTTGTCTTGTGCCCTGTATCGTGTATATCTTGTATATCATGTTTCTTGCCTGGTCTCCCTTTCCCTTGCTGTATTATGTGTCTGCTATATTAACCTTTGCTTAGCTTCCATTCTCCCAGCCTGCAGCATCCTGCACGTGATTCATGGGATATGCTTCATGCCAGCTCCAGGGTGCCTGCAGGATATATATATTACTTTGTTCTGGACTTCATCCGCTGCCATATCAGGGCGCTGGTGTTTGGCTGCACAACCCTAGGTGCTCAACTCCTGGGTGAGTGTGGTCACCCTGCAACCAGGCCCTGCCCAGACTCCACTACTGCATCGTGACTCCTGCATACAACCATCGGGCGCACTGGGTCCTTCCAGTCATCTGCTTGGACCCAGTCCGTGACACTCTACATCTAAAGCCAAGACAGAGGGAGTAAGAGTATAATGAACTTGTGAAATCAGATCTAATAATTTTCGAGTGTTATCTTCTCCATTCCTACCACTGACATTTAGCGGGTTTTTACATTAGCTTTTTTTTTGGACAACTAAAAGATTTTTCAGGTAAAAGTCAGAAAATTTGGGGGTTTTTTTGCCAATTTTTCATCTTTTTTTTTTTTTTTTTTTTTTTTTAATAGGAAATGGGATAATATGGTCAAAAATGGTATCTGAAGAAAAGCCCTTGTCCTGAAAAACACAATATATAACCTAAATGAGTGAGGCGAAAATTACATCTAAACAGGAGCACCGCAAAAGTGTTAAAACAGCTTTGGTCCCAAAGGGTACAAAAAGTAAAAAAACAGCCTGGTCCTTAAATATTGGTGTGTTTCCAAGTAAACAGAGCCCTGTTTTCACCTCAACATTAGTGCTGTATGATGCTTGGGGTGGGCTGTTATGATACTTTATTGTCCTTTTCAGGACAATAGCCACACTGTGTAGCTAAGCTTCAGTTACATACATAATTATACCTGATCACTTATCAGTGACATTTAAAGTCACTGATTATTGATTGGTCTCCCTGATCAATATCAGTGGCCTCAACTTGTCACTTACAAGTGATCTGATATATATCTAAAAAATATTTAAGTTTAAAAATTGAAATACGCATGTTCCAGTTTTGACTCCACAATGTCTAAGAAACATGACTTATTCATGTGGGGTATTGATGTCCACGGTGGGATTGTGTTACTGGACACAAATCAAGACCTATTTTGTTCTTTCACATAAACATAGCGAAACTGTAAAGTGGATGTGAAAAAAAATTAAATATGGGACGTCTACTGTGTCTCAAACGAGTGTCTCAAATCCTGTACTCTAGGTGTGTTTCTGAATACAATTCACCCGTATGCAGGGGGAAAAAACTACTGAAATACTGTGAATGGGACTAATCAAAAGTGTTAAAATGTCCCTAGTAAAATACTTTGGGATGTCAACTTTAATAAAATATATATTTTTGTTTAGCAGTTTTTCTTTTTCTGGCCACTATTGGGGCATACCATATTTTTTTTTAAATCTTGTTTAGAAACAAGAAACAAGATCGCAAAAACAATGATGCGATGGGGATCATTGATATTTTAGTAAGTGCCAAAATAAATGAAAATACTAGGCAATACTAGGCATATGTGGTGTTTCCAAAATCAGGACAAATACCTAAATACACTTTTTTCATTTGTACTGGTTATATATAGTTTTTATCTGTGAAGCTGTGATTTTTTCCCTTTTCTTTCTAATTTTTCCCACATTTTTAGATATGTTGCATACTAAATGATGGTTTATATATATATATATATATATATATATATATAAAAACAATATTTAATGTGTGTGGGTGCACTAAATGAGTTAGTGGGCAATCGGAGTTGAATACAGTCAAATGCACAAAAAACAGCTCTGATCATTTAGTGCAAACATGGTAAAAAAAAAAAAAAAAAAACCTGGCCCTGAAGGGGTTTAGCCACATCCCCTGATTACGGTAATAAGAGAGCCACATATTACATATAGTTACATAGTTACATAGGCTGAAAAAGACATGCCTCCATCAAGTTCAGCTATTCCCACATCTGTTAAGTTCTGTTGCTGTTGATCCAAAAGAAGACAAAAAAATCCAGTTTAAGAATAGATTTCCAGAAAATGGTTTGTATTACACTTGGGCACCAGGGGGCTCTTCATCTTCATGCTCGTCTTCGGCAATAAAAAAAAAAATCTTCGTATTCCGCAAATATTCACCGGTTCCTGTCTTCTCTTCAGGCGAATATTCGTGGACATTCCTCGTGTTCGTTTTTTCTTTGTTTTTCCGGGTTAACGCGTACCGCAGCAGCTCTGGCGCCAGGAGTTTAAATGAGCACACTAATATATGTCCGGACAGAATGCTGCCTTCTATTAGTTATACATTGAGTAGTATTGTTCCATATGCGTGAAATCCAAAGTTATTATGCTACTGAATGTATCTAACCAACAGAGGGCAGCATTCTGTCCGAACATATATTATGTGATTTATTATGGGATTTATTCAAATAAAATATATTCCCATGATCCTTTCATGTAATGGTTTAATACAAAAAAAAACCCAAAATAAATAGAAAAAACGAGTTTGCAAGTTCGACAGAATTAATGTCCGTGAGTGCGGACATTTAACTTTTGCAGCGGGGAGACCAGCGGATCATGGGAATATATTTTTTTAAATAATTAATAAATGAAAATGAGCACACTACCACATATGGCTAATATATCTTCGGACAGAATGCTGCCCTCTGTTGGTTATACATTGAGTAGCATAATAACTTATTATGCTACTCAATGTATCTTACCAATAGAGGGCAGCATTGTGTCCGAATTTATAATAAGTTATTATGCTAAGTTAAATGTCTGTACCAGCGACTTTGTTGGTCACTGGCACGGACATTTAACTGACACAGCGGGGAGACCAGTGGTGTCCCCGCTGTGTCAGTTAAATGTCCGTGCCAGCGACTTTGTTGGTCGCTGGCACGGACTTTTAACTGTTGCAGCAGGGTCCCAGGTTTTTTTTTCTTTTTTTTCTTACTAGTGGTAAGAGGCCGTGCGAGTGAGCCTATTGGTCGCTTGCACTGCCCTTTAACCTACAGATTTCTGCTACCGTTATCCAACGCAGCATTGCAGGGGTTAACAGGAGCGGAAATAAGGAGTTAAAAAGGCTGTGCGAGTGAGCCTATTGGTCACCTGCAGGGACTTCCTCTGGCATCAACCAATTGGTTGATGCCAGAGGAAGACCCTGCAGGTGACCAATAGGCTCACTCGCACTGCCCTGTAACCCCTGACGACCTGTGGATTTCCGCTTCAGACAACTCCTGCGATGCCGTGAAGATAAGGTAGGCTAGATGGGGAAGGGACCGGGGAGATTAGTAGACGAAGACGATCACGAAGATTCTTCGTGTGTGTCTTCGTCTTCGCCTACGTTTTACCGGCACTGTATTCTCTAGGGCTGAAACAACTAATCGATAAATTCGATAATAAATCGATAATGGAAATCGTTGTCAACGATTTTCATTATCGATTAATCGGATCGATTTTTATCGATTATAAAAAGGTTTTTTCAGAGCAAATGCTCTGAAAAACTCCTCTCCTTATATAATCCGACCTCAAACAGAGATCGGATTATAACACCGGAATCCAGATCCCCCGCTACGCTGCAGGGGACCTGGATTCCCCTCACTGTCGGCCGGCCTCTCACTTCCGTCTCTCTGCCCCTCCCATCTGCCTCCTCCCCCCTCCCATACATCACTCTGCCTCTCTACCCGCCACCGTTACTGACAGGCACTTTCCCTGCAGCTTCATAGAAGCCTCAGTGTAAGTGAAGGTGAGTAACGGAGTCTGTCTGTGCGATGCAGACCCCCACCGGCTGACAGAGAATCATCCTCTCTGACAGCCGGTGAGGGTCTGCATCGCACAGACAGACTCCGTTACTGCCCTTCACTTACACTGTGGCTTCTATGAAGCTGCAGTGAAAGTGCCTTCAGTAACGGAGCCGGGTAGAGAGGCAGAGCGGTGTATGGGAGGGGGGAGGAGTCAGAGGGGTGTATGGGAGCCACCCTCCAATACACCACTCTGGCTCCTCCCCCTCTCATACGTCACTCTGCCTCTCTACCCGGCTCCCGGTGTCTTGTCAGAAACGGAGGTTCACAGGAGGCAGAGTGGAGTATGAGAGGGGGAGGAGGCAGAGTGGTGTATGGGAGGGGGAGGAGCCAGAGTGGTGTATGGGAGAGGGAGGAGCCAGAGTGGTGTATGGGTGAGTTATAGTGGTGTATGGGGGGTATTATGAATTTTTAGGGCATATAGGGGGTATAAGGCATTTGGATATTAGGCATATCAGGGGGCATAAACATAGCTGGGGGTAAAAGGTATATCAGGGGGCTCAGTTGCATATCACTGGCATATAAGGAGTATAAGGCATATCAGGGGGCACAGTGGCATAT
Source organism: Spea bombifrons (assembly GCF_027358695.1). NCBI lineage: Eukaryota > Metazoa > Chordata > Amphibia > Anura > Pelobatidae > Spea > Spea bombifrons. Next base: position 23,083,885 of record NC_071093.1, read on the forward strand.
CAGGGGGCACAGTGGAATCTGGCATATAAGAGGTATAAGGCATATATGGGGGCAGAGTGGCAAGCTGGGGGTCAGATGTGCATAACTGGGGGCAGTTTGGTAAATAAAAAAATTTAAAAAAGGCTTTTTTCTCAGTTTTTATTAAATATGAAAAATGGTTAACATATGAATTAATATTTACTAATAACTTTGTATTAAAACCTAGTTTGAGAAACACCGTGTTTGGGTTCTTGTAGCTTTTATTATTATGTCAGTAAAATAAGAAGGTGAATAGAGAGAGGCCATTGCAATAAAGAGATGAAAGTGTAAATTGTACGTTTTTTATTGCAATTTTTCTTCGATTTAAAATAATGTAATTTTTTATCCGATTAATCGACAAAATAATCGGCCAACTAATCGATTATTAAAATAATCGTTAGTTGCAGCCCTAGTATTCTCTTCTACGTTTCTTCGGAACGAACAAAAAAAACGGACTCTTCGTGTTCGTTTTCATGTTTGCCCGAAGACGAATGGACAAGTCTAGTTTGTATTGGCCTCTAATATATTTGAATAATGCTATCATATCCCCGCTTTTTCTAAACTTAACAGATTTACATTTGTTAACCTTTCTTCATAACTAAAGTGCCATTACTTTTATTAATTTTGTAGCCCGCCTCTGTACTTTTTCTAGTGCTATAATATCCTTCTTTAGAATAGGTGCCCAAAATTGCACAGCATAGTCAAGGTGTGATCTTACCATTGATTTATAAAGAGGCAAAATTATATTTTTATCCCGCGAACTGATGCCCCTTTTTATACATGACAATACCTAACGGGCCTTGGCAACTGTTGACTGACATTGCACATTGTTCCCTAGTTTGTTGTCTATAACAATTCCCTAATCCTTCTTGTTTGTTGTTATCCGTAATTCGCTATTGTTTAGGGTGTAAGTTGCTTGTGCATTTCTTTCCCAGAAGTGCATAACTTTGCATTTATCTACATTAAATTTAATCTGACATTTGTGTGCCCAGTCCCCCAGTCTAAATCCCTCTGCAGCTCACGTTGTGTTACTTTACATAGTGTAGTGTCATCTGTAAACACAGAAACATGACTTTCAACGCCATTTAGAAATATGTTGAATAAAATTGGTCCAAGAACAGAACCCTGAGGGATACCACTTACCACTTGTCCAGCTTGAAAATGTACCATTTAGGACAACTCTCTGTAGCATTAGCCAATGTTCATCTAGACTAATTTCTTTCAGTTTGAATACTAACCTATTGTGTGGGACCGTGTCAAATACCTTGGCAAAAACCAAGTAGATTACATCCACTGCAACATCTACACTTGTACTTACTTTGTTGTAGAATGCAATTAATTTAATTTGACATGACCTATGTTTCATAAAACCATGCTGATTTTTGTCAACAACACTGTTCTTCCCAATGAATTCCTGAATATTATCCCTTAATAATACTTTCCCAGCCACAGAAGTTAAGCTCACAGGTCTATAATTTCCAGTTTGAGCCCTTTTTGAATATAGGAACCACATCTGCCTTCCTCCAATCCTCTGATAGAATTCCTTTTCCACATGTTGAGGTCCTTCAAGGGAGCGTTTTTTTTTTTCTTTTAACTCCTACTTAAAATAGCCTTCTTAGTTACATAGTTATATAGGCTGAAAAAAAAGACATGTGTCCATCAAGTTCAGCCTTTCCGATATCTGTTAATTTGTTGCTGTTGATCCAAAAGAAGGCAAAAAAAAAACCCCCGGTTTCGCTCTTTCCAATTTTGCACTAACCAGGGAAAAAAATTCCTTCTTGACCCCAAAACGGCAGTCAGATTTCTCCTTGGATCAATAAGCTGTTTCCCCATAATTAAAGATTATATCCCTGAATATTATGTTTTTCCAGGTATCCATCCAGTTGCAGTTTAAACGTCTGTACAGACTCCGATAAAACTACCTCTGCAGGCAGAGAATTCCACATCCTTATTATCCTTACTGTAAAAAACCCTTTCCTCTGCTTTAGTCTAAATCTCCTTTCTTCCAATCTGAACGCATGACCATGTGTCCTATGCATAGTCCTGTTTATGAACAGATTTCCACACAATGGTTTGTATTGGCCCCGAATATGTTTATATAATGTTATCATATCCCCTCTGAGGCGATGTTTTTCTAAACTAAACAGATTTAAATTAGTTAACCTTTCTTCATAACTATAGTGCTCCATTCCTTCCAATTTTGTAGCCTGCCTCTGCACCCTTTCTAGTGTTATGATATCCTTCTTTAGAATAGGTGCCCAAAATTGCACAGCATATTCAAGGTGCGGCCTTACCATTGATTAGCAACTGCGGACTGGCATTGCACATTGTTGCCTAGTTTGTTGTCTATAACAATTCCCAAATCCTTCTCATTTGTCGTTACCCCTAATTCACTACCGTTTGTTACGGTCAGGTAGACGAGGGATCCAACAATGCAGGTAAGCACAGCTAAAGAAAGTCCAGAACACAGTCCGAGGTCGAGGGCAACAGCAGGCAGCAAGGTCAAAAACAATCCGAGGTCAGGGCAGGTAGATCAGGTTCAAAACGGTAAACAGGTCCGGGTTCGTAGGCAGGCAGAGAAGAATCGTGGTCGTTAAAACAGGCAAGAGGTCGGTACACAAGGCAGAGATCAAAATAGAATGAGAACTATAGCACACCCAACGCTAGAGAACGTTTAGAACGGGCAAAGACAAGGCAACCGAATGGGGTTTAAATAGAAAAGGAAACACTCACGTCATCAGCCGCGCCGTAGAGCGTGTCGCGCCCTAAATTGATTTCAGGTGCGTTGTCTGGAACCACCACCATGTGCGCGCGGCGACGCGCCTGGAGCGTGAGCGGGTGCGCGCGCCCGACGAAGAAGGACCGCAAGCCCCCCGAGTGACCGTGGCAGCACCGGAGGCGGAGCCGCCGACGTCGGGGGACCCAGCGTGAGCGGCCAAGGTGAGTGCAGTAGCGGCACGTGTAACCAGTCGGCAACCCGCGTGCGGGACGGAGGTGGGGTTGCCGACGCCCGGCGAGCCGGCGTTAGCAGCCGGAGAGGGAGCCGCGGCGCCGTGCGTAACGCCGTTTAGGGTGTAGGTTGCTTGTGCATTTGCTACCCTGAAGTGCATAACTTTACATTTGTCTACATTGAATTTCATCTGACATTTGTGTGCCCAGTCCCCCAGTCTATCTAGATCCCTCTGCAGCACAGTAATATGCTGCTCGCCCTGTATAACTTTATCTAGTTTAGTGTCATCTGCAAACACAGAAACATGACTTTCAACGCCTAGAGTTTTTGCCAGTCAATAAGTTGTAAAGCTGCCCTTATCTTATTGAAATTGGCCTTGTTAAAATTATACGTTTTAGTATTCCCCATGGACAATTTCTTTTTTGAGTTTATTTCAAAAGAGACCATATTGTGATCACTATTACCCAAGCGCTCCCCCACTTGAATGTTAGACACAAGATCAACATTGTTTGTTATCACCAGATCCAAACAAGTATCCTTTCTAGTTGGTGCTTGTACCAGTTGTGACATGAATGTGTCATTTAACAGGTTCAAAAACCTGAATCCCCTTGCAGAGCTACTAGTTCCTCTATCCCAATTTATGTCCGGGTAATTAAAATCTCCAATAATTAACAGCTGCTCTTCCTCATCATTATTAACATTAGGTGGTTTATAACATATCCCAACCAGTAGTTATTTTACTTTTTTTTGCCCCAAGTTGATATCTACCCATAAAGCTTCCACCAATCCCTTGTCGCCTTCAAGATGCTTAATATTTGACTTTAGCTCGTTGTTGCTTTTTCTATCCTTCCTATATAACGTATAACCTTTTAAGTTAACTGCCCAGTCATGGGTCTCATCCCACCATGTTTCTGTTATGCCTATTACCGTATTTGCTGATTATAAGACGACCCCCCAAATCTGAATATTAATTTAGGAAAAAAAGAAAAAGCCTGAATATAAGACGACCTTATAGGAAAAAAGTTTTACCAGTAAATGTTATTTCATCTAAACTATTTTTTTCTAAATAAAAGCTATGATTGAGAAAAATATTTTGGTTTTATTTCCTTTTATTTTCCAACCTGCCCACCAGTTATGCACATCTGCCCCAGAAATGCCTTATACCCCCTATATGCCACTGTGCCCCATGATATGCCTTTTAACCCTCTAAATGCCACTGTGCCCCATGATATGCCTTTTAACCCTATATGCCACTGTGCCCCATGATATGCCTTTTGACCCCCTATGTGCCACTCTGCCTCCAGAAATGCCTTATACCCCTATATGCCACTCTGGCATTTAGAGGGTTAAAAGGCATATTATGGGGAAGAGTGGCATATAGGGAGGTTTAAGGCATTCAGGAGGCAGAGTGGCGTATAGAGGGTTAAAAAGGCATTTCTGGAGGCAGAGTGGCATTAAGGGGGTTAAAAGGCATTTCACAGAGCACTCTGCCTCCAGAAATGCCTTATGCCCCCCATTTGACACTCCCCCACCCCCCCCAAACTTACCGGTGCTTCTGACTTCCCTGTCATGTAGCCGGGGCAGCGTGTAGATTCCACGCACTTACGCTGCAGCCGGAAGAAGGCGTGGCTGGCAGCGGGGGTTGTCTGCGTCCATCGCGCAGACCTTCCCCGACTGTCAGAGATCAGAGTTCCCCGCACCGGTGCGGCACCGGCACAGGTGAGGGGAACTCCGATCTCTGACAGCCGGGGAAGGTCTGCGCGATGGACGCAGACAACCCCCGCTGCTAGCCACGCCTCCTTCCTGCTGCAGCGAATCGCGTAGACATCTACACGCTGCCCCAGCTACACACCGGGGACTCAGAAGTACCAGTAAGTGGGGCGGGGGGGGGACAGGAGGATCCAGGTCCCCTGCAGCTGCGGGGGATCTGGATCTTAGTCGTCTCATAGTCAAACCTATTTGAGGTCTGATTATAAGATGACCCCGATTATAAGACGAGGGGTATTTTTCAGAGCATTTGCTCTGAAAAAAACCTCGTCTTATAATCGAGCAAATACGGTATATCATATTGCTTAGTGTATGCTATTGCCTCTAGTTCTCCCATTTTGTTATTTAGGCTCCTTGCATTAGCAAGCATACATTTACTATTACCCTGAGTCTCTTGAATTTTATGAGAATTTTTATTAATACATACCTCCTCTGTTCTGATCTTGCCCCTCCTCCCATCTCCACCCCCTTGTTCTGATCTGAAGCCCCTCTCCTTTCTGTGCTATCTCCATTTTCAAGATCTCTGTGTCCCTCCCCCCTACCACTAGTTTAAAACCCCCCTCCAGCCTTCTAGCCATCCTCTCCCCTAGCACAGCAGACCCTCTTCCATCACCACTATAAAGATTGTACCCAAGCGCAAAATCAGCCCAGTGCTCTAGAAAGCCAAAACCCTCCTTCCTACACCACGCCTTTAGCCATGCATTTACCTCCCTGATCTCCCGCTGCCTTTCTACTGTTGCACGTGGCACAGGTATTTCTGAAAATACTACCTTGGAGGTCCTTTTCTTCAGTTTATCTCCTAATTCCCTGAAATCATTCTTTGGGATCTTCCATTTTCCACTGACTTTGTCATTGGTACCAATATGGACCATGACAACCGGGTCTTCCCCAGCCCCTCCCAATAATCCATCCAGTCTGTCAGCAACATGCCGGACCCGAGCACCCGGGAGACAGCAAAAACTGTCCGGTTGAGCCTATCTACTCTCTTAATAATAGAGTCTCCTACCACCACAACCTGTCTAGCCTTTCTTACGCTCTCAACCCCACTTATACAAGAGGGGCTGTTCCCTCGGCTGTTATAAGGAACAGCTTCCTCCAGTATAGCTACTCCTGAGCTGAAGCACCCAACATCTTCACTCAAGCGGGCAAATCTGTTAGGCTGCACAAGGTCAGGACTAGCTAAACCTTTCCTCTTTCCTCCCCCTCTACCACCACGTGTAACTGTTACCCAGCTACATGCCTGTTCCCCAGCTGACTTATCTCCTCCCTCTTCACTACCTGCACCCACTAAACTCTGCTCAGTGAGCAGCAGACTCCTTTCAAGATTGTCTATCTCTCTCAAAGTTGCAATTTGCTTCTCCAGATCTGTAATACGAGCTTCCAGAGAAACCACTTGCTCACACCTGCCACAGAGGTATGGACCCTGGACGGATTCATCCAGGCATGCATACATGAAGCAAGATGTGCATTGAGTCAGATCATCAATCTTGCTAACTCCCATAACCATACTCACAATCAAGTATAAGAAAAAATAAATAAATGAGAATCTACAAAATAACAGTTAAACAAAAATACCCGTCAAAAATAAACAGTTAAAAGTACAGAACTATAGTTAAACAAAAACAGTCCAATAAATATATAGCAGTATAAATACAGTACCTTGTGGAACCCCTTTTTGCTTTCCAACTCCTGTTTCTTTTTAACTGCTACTTAAAATAGCCTACTTGGAAAGAGACTATCTCAATGCAGAAGCAACTCAAGTGAGCAAGCTCTGTGAGTTACTTGGGGCTTTATATAGATAAACCCACACAGGTGAAACTAGGTAACCACTCCCCTCAATTAACTGAGCTGCAGCACACAGAAGAAAAGAAACACACCAAAAATAAAGCACCCAAAACAGATGACTGAGTTATTGAATGAAACCAAATAAAGCTTTTTCCACTAGTTGTACTCCTCCAAGGGAACTCCTGTTTCTTTTTAACTGCTACTTAAAATAGTCTCTTTCCAAGTAGGCTATCTCAATGCAGAAGCAACTCAAGTGAGCAAGTTCTGTGAGTTACTTGGGGCTTTATATAGATACACCCACACAGGTGAAACTAGGTAACCACTCCATCTCAATGCAGAAGCAACTCAATTCAAAAGAGACTATATCTATGTAGAAGCAACTTGACATATCTATCTTTTATTACCCTACATTACAGTTTTTTTTAACACTACTGGCTTGGTTGAGTTTGTGGATAGTATATATTTTTTCTGCTTGTATTGGTAGGGCTAGGGATACTGAAGTTTTTTTTTACCACTGTTTCCAGTGCAGTATAGATTGAGATGTCTTTGGGTATCACTAATACATTGTGGATGGCAGGGGTATGACCATGACATCACTGGGCTCCCATTAAATTGTATTGATTTTATCATGTTTCAGTCAATTTTTATTTTGTTTAGAAGGGGAGAAACGTCCCTCCCTCCTTCCTCTGATCTGTCTGTGCTGATCACACTGTGGTCAGCAAGCAGGGCTCCATAGACTTGCATTGCTGATCACAATATGTGCAATCAGAGATCCCATCAGGGTCTAAACAGAACCTCCTGGTTATCTCCTGTCCTCCAGTACCCTTCAAAGGGTGTCAGCACCGACACCTACTTGAAGAGAATGCCCGATCACGTGATATGGAATTCCTTACATAATGGTGTACCATCGCTCAGTCACACATGATCAGTTGACAGGAAGCCAATGATGCTGGCTTCAGCCGACAGAGGAGAGTCCATGCTGTTAATAGACAGCCTGATATCCCATGCAACAGCAAGGAGATTTCCAAAGGGCTTTCTGGCACCCTTTTTTGTGGCTATATCTGTAAGTATCTGTATAGAGTGAATGGGTTAATTAAGCGTAATAAAGGCTCTCTGAAATATGTAATAAAATCCATGTTTATATAGTTATCTACCATTGAAAATCATTTTGACAAATTATTTACCAAGTGTAATTGATATACAAATGCAGTATATACTTATCTTGTTTGGTTTACTTAATTATAAAGTGGTTCTACAGAATAAAAGAGAACTACCTGAACAAATGTTGGTTCTTCATTTGCATTGGTTGCCAATGGTATATCCAGTTTCAGCCATGGTGGTTTCTTCCTTTGTAAACTGCTTGTGCTTCCCCTTCTAAATTCCATCATCTTAACTTTCTTTACTCCTTAAAAAATGTTAATAAGAAATCATTAACAATAGACTCTATGCATCATGTGCACTTTAATGTTTACCGCATGATCCCTTTATATTTTCATGTTGTCCTTTTTTTTGCAAATGCATGGTGGAATTTTGAAGAATCTCCCTGTGGTGTTAAACCAAATATAAAAATATAACACAAGGGGTTCGTCTACTTTAACAGATATTTAATAAGAGACAAAAACACAGTAACATACAATAAATGAGTGACAGCCCAACATACAATGCAACACTTTCCAAGACTAACCTGCAACCAAAGGTCCAACATAACCCAACACACCACGATTGCCCCATCCATGCAGAGAGAGATTGAACTGATTTTGCATTCAGCAGGCATATTGAATCACTGTAGGTGTGCACTCATTAATATATCAAAAGACACATGTGATACAGGAAGCGTTCAACTGGCAAAAACATTGACAACAATACTTGTTATGTCACCACACTCACCATAAGCATTTGGCGGGCTGCAACAGTGGCAAGAAATGACAGACCATGGAGGAAGGCTGCAAATTCTAGGTCAAGTGAGTTTTTTCTTTAATTTTGAAAAATGCATATTAAAAGTACTTTAATATGTATACTTCTATAATGGGGTGTCAGTGATTCTAGCTGTCCCTTTAATGTTAGTTATTCTACAACATGATCTGGAAATTTGCAGCTGTATGTATTTCTAAATAAAAATAAATATTAAACACAAGTATCCGTCCGCTAAAACCCCTAGTATTACCCTATTATGCTGACCACAGTTTGTGTTTTTTTCCAACAGTGTATCTCTCCTGTTGGAAATAACAGGAGGTTATAAAGGCAAACAATCTTTAATGTCTAATAAGATTAATCCAAACGCCAACAAGTCCAACAATCATGACATTATGTCAGGATCACCAACAAATTAAACAAAAAAAACAAGCCAAGGAAGCTACAACCGAAGATCAACCACAGGAGAACACTGAGTCTCTATCCTGAAGATACTAGAATGACATAAACATCAATGACTGTCTTATCTGTGCATGCTAAGTTCATTAAATGCTGCAGAATCCATAGATATCCATTTGCTTCTTCCCTCGCCTACCAGCTATTTTCCGTGCAGGAGATGTGTCAGTAAACAGTCCCTAAGGCAGTGATGGCGAACCTATGACACGCGTGTCACCACGCGTAGCCATTTGGGGTGACACGCGCAGGATTTCCTGCGATTCATCCTCGGCTCCTGCACGGCCGCCGAGGATGAAAGAATCTGCGCTGGAGGACCCGTTCCTCCAGCGCAGATTCTTTCATCCTCGGCGGCCGTGCAGGAGCCGAGGATGAATCGCAGGAAATCCTGCGCGTGTCACCCCCCCAAAAAAGGGGCAGTAGCGTACATAGCGGGGGGCGGGGCGGTGGAGGAGCAGGCTCACAAGGGAGCGGTATCGTAGGTCTTTAACAGACCACCGGCTCCCTTGAGTGATTTTAAGCCGGTTCAAGGATCTCCCTTGAACCCGGCTTAAAATCACTCAAGGGAGCCGGAGGTCTGTTAAAGACCTCCGATACCGCTCCCTTGCGATCCACGCGGCAACAGCTGTTGTGCGCCGAGATTTGTTGGCAGATCCCGGCGCACAACACTGAAGCCGCGCCCACCGCTGTCCGTGCCCTCTGAACCCCGTGCCCTCGGAAGAAGAACTGAAGAAGAAGAGGAGCGAAGAGCAGGAAAAGGAGCTGTAAGGAGAAAAGAGGAAAGGTAGGAAAGCATACAGTGAGAGTGGATTGGTGTATGTGTGTGGATTGGTGTATGTGTGTGGATTGGTGTATGTGTGTGTGGATTGGTATGTGTGTGTGGATTGGTATGTGTGTGTGGATTGGTATGTGTGTGTGGATTGGTATGTGTGTGGATTGGTATGTGTGTGGATTGGTATGTGTGTGTGGATTGGTATGTGTGTGTGGATTGGTATGTGTGTGTGGATTGGTATGTGTGTGGATTGGTATGTGTGTGGATTGGTGTATGTGTGTGGATTGGTGTATGTGTGTGGATTGGTATGTGTGTGGATTGGTATGTGTGTGGATTGGTATGTGTGTGGATTGGTGTATGTGTGTGGATTGGTATGTGTGTGTGGATTGGTGTGTGTGTGTGGATTGGTGTGTGTGTGTGGATTGGTATGTGTGTGTGGATTGGTATGTGTGTGTGGATTGGTATGTGTGTGTGGATTGGTGTATGTGTGTGGATTGGTATGTGTGTGTGGATTGGTATGTGTGTGGATTGGTGTATGTGTGTGGATTGGTATGTGTGTGGATTGGTATATATGTGTGGATTTGTATGCGTGTGGATTGGTGTATGTGTGGATTGGTATACGTGTGGATTGGTAAGTGTGTGAGAGTGATGGGTGTTATGCTGTACCATTTCCAATGTATTTTTCATTATATAATTATGCTCTAAAGTACATCATAACTCCCATCACTCTATACTGTTCCATACAGTGGCAGAGCTGGGAGACAGAGGCCTTGCACCCCCACCGCAGGACTCCTGAAAGGTAAGTAGTTACTAAGCAGGTATGTTAAATAATTTGTTTTTGGTTTATTAAATACAATTATATATTGTAATTATACATTTTTGTAGTTTAAACTATAAATTGCGCAAAATTATGTTTTTTTGTCGAAGTGACACACCACGCGAGTTATGCTCGATATTTTGCCGATTTTTGACACACCACGCCAAAAAGGTTGCCCATCACTGCCCTAAGGTAATAGGTGACAGTATACATTGATCTAATGCCATTGGGCTGGTTCATTTGCAATGTGAAATTAAGTTTTAGGCAATTCCATAGAAGACATCTACTTAAGAGGTTTATTATATATTCTCCTCTATTGGTCCTAAAGTTCTGATTTTCCCTGATGTTGGATGTGAGATGTTCAATTGTTAAAATATTGCAAAAAAGTTAAAACTTACGCATAAATAGCTGGGCCTACCGTCCTAGCAGAAGGCACTGTATATAATCCCATAATGCTATCATAAATTCTGCCAGTCTACATGCCATTAGTGTGTTAGCCAAAAAATCACATTTGACCCAGTCAAATGCCTTCTCTGCATCTAAAGACAGGGTCAGAAAAGTAACCTCAAAATGATGGGCAGCACGCAGCATATCGATCACTTGTCTAATTTTGTTGACTGCTATTCTGCTAAGTACGAAGCCCACATGATATTGGTGCTCCAAGTCTGGGATGACTAGACTAAGCTTTTCTCCAACTAGACTAGTGTATATTTTAACATCAACATTTAAAAGGGAAATATTCTGACGGCCTTTACCCTTTTTAAGGATATGTACAGTATTTGCTTTGAGTCAGGCCCGGTGGGCCGGGCCACGGCAGGGCCGCATTGACTTAGGGACTAATGGAGCTGCAGCTCCAGGCCCCTACCCTACCTACGGCCGCATTTACGCAGGGCATAAGGGGCACCTGCCCCTTAAGCCCGCCGCAACTGCGACCGGGTCCGCCACTCTAAGGGGCCGGGAAGTCCCCACCAAGGCCGGCCTTAGGGGTCTGCGGCCGCACAGGGTTTAAATTAAAACATCGGGGGGTTTTTTAACTTTATTTAACATCCTCCATGTTAAAGAAAAAATTTTTTTAACTTTATTTAACATGGAGGATGTTAAATAAAGTGAAAAAAAACCCCCGATGTTTTAATTTAAACCCAGTGCGGCCGCAGACCCCTAAGGCCGGCCCTGATGGGGGCTTCCCGGCCTCTTAGAGCAGGGCCGGCCTTTGGGGTGTGCGACCCCACAGGGCGCCACACTCCAGGGGGCGCGCACCGGGTGCCGCTCATAAGGGGGTGCCAACTTGCGGCACCCGGCGCCCCTCCAGAGACGGATAGTAATGTCCGCCGCTGGAGGAGCAGGCTCGCAAGGGAGCGGTATCGGAGGTCTTTAACAGACCTCCGGTTCCCTTGAGTGATTTAAAACCGGGTTCAACCCGGCTTAAAATCACTCAAGGGAGCCAGAGGTCTGTTAAAGACCTCCGATACCGCTCCCTTGTGATCCGCGCGGCAACAGCTGCTGTGCGCCGGGGTTTGTTGTCAGATCCCGGCGCACAACACTGAAGCCGTGCCACCGCTGTCCGTGCCCTCTGACCCGGAAGAAGACAGAGAAGACAGAAGAACTGAAGAAGAGGAGCGAAGAGGAGGAAAAGGAGCTGTAAGGAGAAAAGAGGAAAGGTAGGAAAACATTCAGTGAGAGTGGATTGGTATATATGTGTGGATTGGTGTATATATGTGTGGATTGGTGTATATATGTGTGGATTGGTGTATAAATATGTGTGGATTGGTGTATATATATGTGTGGATTGGTATATATGTGTGGATTGGTATATATGTGTGGATTGGTATATATGTGTGGATTGGTATATGTGTGTGGATTGGTATATATGTGTTGATTGGTATATGTGTGTGGATTGGTATATGTGTGGATTGGTATACGTGTGGATTGGTGTATGCGTGTGGATTGGTATGCGTGTGGATTGGTATGCATGTGGATTGGTATACGTGTGGATTGGTAAATGTGTGAGAGTGATGGGTGTTATGCTGTACCATTTCCAATGTCTTTTTCATGATCTAATTATGCTCTAAAAGTACATCATAACTCCCATCACTCTATACTGTTCCATACAGTGGCAGAGCTGGGAGGCAGAGGCATTGCACCCCCACCAGAGGACTCCTGAAAGGTAAGTGAACTTCAAAGAGGGAGAGGGTAGATAGTTAGGAGGGGGTAGTTGCGGCGGGCTTAAGGGGCTCTGCGTTAATGCGGCCATATAGGACCAGTCAGTCCGGTCCTGACTGGGCCTATTTTAAGGTGGGGGCCTGGAGCCACAGCTCCATCAGCCTCTAAGTCAATCCTGCCCTGCCACAGGCGGGGTCGCAGTTGCTGCTTGCTCCGGCAACAAGGTAAGTAGGGTGAGGGAGGGGGGTGCAGTGAGAAGGGGCAGAGGGGGGTTAGATAGTGAGAAAGGGGGAGAGGGGAAAGATAGAGGCGGTAAATATTGAGAAGTGGGGAAGGGGGTTACATAGTGAGAAGGGGCAGATAAGATTAAGAGAGGGGGTAGTGTGAATGCGTATGAGAATGAATGAATAAATGTGTGGATGAATTGCTTGAATGATTTGTGAGACTGCATAAATGAATGTGTTAATGATTTGTGTGAATGATTAAATGCAAAGATGGTACGGGTGGGCTTTAACAATAAATAAATAAATAAATAAATAAATATGGGCTGCTCAGGTTTAAATGCCCGGGCCTATTTTTTGTCCCAGTCCGGGCCTGCTTTGAGTATATCATTGGACAATTTACCTTGTGCAGCTATATCATTAAATGCCCACCTAATTGTTCCTCTATAACTTTTAGAAGATTCTAAAAGTTATAGAGGGACTCCTTTATGTTACATATTTATAGGCGAATCAGACCATGGGGAGGCAATTAGATTACTTATAGACACTTCAACATTCTCATTTGGAATAAAACCATTATAATTAACAAAAAACCCTATTGTCTATTTTATGTAGGATTTTATTATTATTCAAACGCCAAATGGATCCACAATTAATATGTTATGCTCATACCATGTAAATTCATGAATTAATCCTTTCTTAACTACCGTATTTATCGGCGTATAACACGCACTGGTGTATAACACGCACCCCCATTTTAACAAGGAAATTTGAGTAAGAAAAAATAAATTTAAACTTGGAAGCTATGAACTTAATGTTGGAATAATGTTTATAACATTATAACATGTATTATAATGTAATAAAAGAAATAAAGAATAAAGAAAAAGCACAAAAAAAACTTCATGAGAATCACTGCTATCTGGGAAACCACACACACAGTAAGACACACTCAGACACACACACACTGAGACACACACACACACACACTAAGACACACACACACTCAGACACACACACTAAGCCACACACACACACATGCAGCCAGACACACGCTTAGACACACACACACAAACACACTCAGAGACACACACACACTCAGAGACACACAAACAAACTCAGACACACACACACTCAGACACACACACACACATTAAATTTATATATTACTCCCTACCGTTTGGGAGATCTGGTATGGGTCCTCTTTATCTTCCAGCATTTTACTTTTTGTGCTGATGCCGGGGCCGGAGTGACGTCATCACCCGGCTCCCGGCATCAGAGAGGGCGCGCGAGAGAGCTGTGCAGGGGAAGATTGTGCAGCTCTAGGATTTATCGGCGTATAACACGCAGGTAGGGTTTCAACTTCATATTTTAGTTAAAAAAAGTGCGGTGTTATACGCCGATAAATACGGTATATTCACTAATATGGTATTGCTCAAAAACATAGTATCGGGTCCCCGTGATCCGCAAGCAGACCCCCGCTCGCGGCTGACGGGTCCCGAGGACGTGACACCCAACTATGTCTAAATCCACCTGCAAAGAAGAAACATCAAGATTAGTCTGAATTACCCTGCCTAATTTTGTGTCATCAGCAAAAACTGTGACATGGCTCTCAATGCAGCTTGGGAGATTATTTATAAACAAATTAAAAAGAAGAGGACCCAGGACAGACCCCTGAGGCACTCCACTTAATACCTGTGAGCAGTCTGAGAAACATTCATTCACAACAACTCTCTGCATTCTATCTTTTAGCCAGTGCTTTTATTTTTTATATAAAACAGTTATATTTTCTTATAACTACAAAGCAATTAATAAATACTATTCTAAAACCATATATTACGTTAGCCTCAATATTTTTTCATTGTATGAAACTTTTTAATTCTATCATGCAAGTCAATGGAGCCCAGCTTTCTAATCACAATGTGATTAGTAAAACATTAAACATATTTTAAAAATGGAAAAAAAAATTAAAATAGCTAAAAACAAAAAAAAAGTAACATAAAAAATATATATATATGGTGACATCACTTCATGTCCTTCAGGGGAACCATCCAGTTCCAGCAAAATGTAAAAAAAAAGTTTATTTTTATGTGCATGTGCTAAAATTAGCGCTGTATCTTCCCAAAAATCCTGACATGGAAAGAATTAAAATACTAGCATTTCAAATACCAAAGGGGTGTCTATTTAAAAAAAAAAAAGAATGGCTTGAAGGAGTAAATTGGAGTGACCGGGTACAAAGACAGAGCATAGGCACAGACTGAGCAAAATGGAAAAAGGGCACTTCCCAAATGTGGCCTTTTAGCCCCCAAATAACCAGACAAACCCATCCATGGGTGGTATCACTGTACTCAAGAGATGTTGCTGAACACATATTGGGGTGTTCTTTGACAGTGACGTTTACCAGGAGTGGTAAATTCATACCGGAAGTACAATTTGTGTGATGAAAAACACAAAATAAATGACTACCACAAAGATTGACAATTGACAAGATTGGTAATATAATTAGTGCATGGAAAGGGTGTTGTGTTGCTTAGCAGCATCTCTTGCTCCGTCGAGGGGAAGCAGGAACCCAGCGGAGTCACGTGAATGCGCGTCACCTCACGTGACTCCGCTCCGTTCCTGTTCCCCTGGGCAGGTCAGGAGAAGTTCAAACAGACTGCGTGCAGGAACCCAGCGGAGTCACGTGAATGTGCGTAACCTCACGTGACTCCGCTCTGTTCCTGTTCCCCTGGGCAGGTCAAGAGAAGTTCAAACAGGATGCATGCAATGCAGATGGAGACAGCACCCCTGCGTAAGTCTGCGAGCAGCACCGGGAGATCTGCAGGCAACGTTTCGACGCACAGTTCTTTCTCAAGCTTGAGAAAGACCTGTGCGTCGAAACGTTGCCTGTGTGAAATAAGCTCACCTTATCATTTGAGTGCTGAGCCTCTGCTTCTTTATTTTGGATTTATTGAGGGACTTGGTGGTACCCTGGCTCGTGCACCATTTCACTGCTGAGTGCTGCATTCCAACCTCTCTTTTTGTGAATGAATATGCATGTGATAGCATGGATGTGTAAGTAGGGAGGGCAGGGCACAGGGAGGCTGTAGGTTATGTGCATGTATGGCTGCTCGTGCATGATAGGAGTCTCATTGCTATGTTAAATATGATTACTAACAGCAATCACACTCCTATCATGCCCAGGCATACCCAGATTCCAGCATGAACTTGGCATGATAGGAGTGTGATTGCTAACATTGAAGTACTTTGGCGTAGTGGTGGGCTAAGCATATTATGGCCATAAGATGTGACGGAATCTCCAATAGTTATCATTCAGTCCTAGGCTAGTTCCTGTATTTATGTGTGTCAGTCTGTGGGGTGTCCTGTCCTGTCATATATCCCTGGTAGAGGGGTGTCCTGTCTTGTAACCCCGGTAGAGGGGTGTCCTGTCTTGAATCCCCGTTAGAGGGGTGTCCTGTCCTGTTCATGTTGGATCCTGAGTATTCCTTGTCTGGTTCCCTGTTGTGCCCTGTATTATGTATTTCTTGTCTGGTTATGTTTCTTGCTTGGTCCCCTGTTCCTTGCTTGGTTATGTTTCTGCTACATACTCTGCTTAGCTTCCCTATTCCAGTGCTATGTCTCATGCCTGCTACAGAGTGCCTGCAGGATTTCTCCAAATTCTGCTCTGTTCTGTCATCATCCACTGCTATGTCAGGGCGCTGGTATGTGGCTGCACAACCCTAGATGCCCACCGTGAGAGTGCTGTCGCCCTGCACCAGGCCCTTTCCAACTCCGCTACCGCACTGTAACTCCTGGACACAATCTTTGGGCGCTCAGGGTCTTTACAGTCATCTATGTGAACCCGATCTGTGATAGCAAGCCACAGACCAAATTTACACCACATAAATAAAAAAAGAGAAGGAAAAGTAAGAAAAAAATATCACCCTCTTCTCTAAAATATAATGAATATAGTGTGTTTCCATGTATGGGTCATATCTGAGTTTCTTAGGTATCAATTATCTTCTATGGTCCCTACTCAGTGTTAAAATGTTAATATCTATTTTGATATACCTATGTCCATGTGTTTTGTCAAAATGAGATCTTGAGTAAGGGAAATATTTTCACTTGCCGCCACTCTGACCCAAAGGAGAACAAAAATGTGTAACCTTAAATATCCACACCATCAAATACATTGGAAATAACTTCCCCCTATTACTATTAATAAAAGGAATGGAGCAATATAGTTATGAAGAAAGGTTAACTAATTTAAATCTGTTTAGTTTAGAAAAACGTCGCCTCAGAGGGGATATGATAACGTTATATAAATATATTCGGGGCCAATACAAACCATTGTGTGGAAATCTGTTCATAAACAGGACTATGCATAGGACACGTGGTCATGCATTTAGACTGGAAGAAAGGAGATTTAGACTAAAGCAGAGGAAAGGGTTTTTTACAGTAAGGACAATAAGGATGTGGAATTCTCTGCCTGCAGAGGTAGTTTTATCAGAGTCTGTACAGACGTTTAAACTGCAACTGGATGGATACCTGGAAAAACATAATGTTCGGGGATATAATCTTTAATTATGGGGAAACAGCTTATTGGTCCAAGGAGAAATCTGACTGCCATTTTGGGGTCAAGAAGGAATTTTTTTCCCTGGTTAGTGCAAAATTGGAAAGAGCGAAGCCGGGGTTTTTTGCCTTCTTTTGGATCAACAGCAACAAATTAACAGATATAGGAAAGGCTGAACTTGATGGACGCATGTCTTTTTTCAGCCTATGTAACTATGTAACTATGTAACTACTCAGTGGCTTCACTTTAATCCTAAACCTTTTGTTTCAAACACTTAAATCCTCTGGTAAATCAAACACTTTGGTATTTGAGAGGTTTGTTATTTGATATGAGAGGTAAGAAATGATCTTGCTATAAGCCTGATACAATGTGGGCTGAATAATGTATAAATGTTCACAAATTATTGTAGTCCATAGTAGAGCTGAAACAACGAATCGATAAAATCGATAATAATCGATAACGGAAATCATCGATAACGATTTCCGTTATCGATTAATCGAGTGATCAATTCGTTGTTGGAGCACTCGGCTCCTTTTACTTACCTCCGCGAGCGTTCCCCGCTTCTGCTACACGCTCTGCAGTCTCCGCCTTCTTTTAGCTACGTGACGGATGTGACGCGTTCCGGAGGTAAGTATTCTTCATGTCTATGTGCACGGATCGCACAGAGCCACTCGCACAGAGCGAATCGCTCTGTGCGAATGGAGCCACTCGCACAGAGCGGTTCGCTCTGTGCGAGTGGCTCCACTCGCACAGAGCGGTTCGCTCTGTGCGAGTGGCTCCATTCGCACAGAGCGGTTCGCTCTGTGCGAGTGGCTCCATTCGCACAGAGCGGTTCGCTCTGTGCGAGTGGCTCCATTCGCACAGAGCGGTTCGCTCTGTGCGAGTGGCTCCATTCGCACAGAGCGGTTCGCTCTGTGCGAGTGGCTCCATTCGCACAGAGCGGTTCGCTCTGTGCGAGTGGCTCCATTCGCACAGAGCGGTTCGCTCTGTGCGAGTGGCTCCATTCGCACAGAGCGGTTCGCTCTGTGCGAGTGGCTCCATTCGCACAGAGCGGTTCGCTCTGTGCGAGTGGCTCCATTCGCACAGAGCGGTTCGCTCTGTGCGAGTGGCTCCATTCGCACAGAGCGGTTCGTGAGTGTGGGTGCAGGGCAGAGTGGGGGTGGGGGTGCAGGGCAGAGTGGGGGTGGGGGTGCAGGGCAGAGTGGGGGTGGGGGGTGCAGGGCAGGAGACTGGGTGCAGGGCAGAGTGGGGGTGGGGATGCAGGGTGTGAGTGTGGGTGCAGAGCAGAGTGGGAGACTGGGTGCAGGGCAGAGTGGGGGTGGGGATGCAGGGCAGGGTGTGAGTGTGGGTGCAGGGCAGAGTGGGTGCAGGGCAGAGTGTGAGTGTGGGGGCAGGGCAGAATGTGGGGGCAGGGCTGGGTGCAGGGCAGAGTTAGAGACTGGGTGCAGGGGCACAGTGCAAAGTGCTGGGTGCAAAGTGCCAGTGCTGGGTGCAAAGTGCCAGGGCTGGGTGCAAAGTGCTGGGTGCAAAGTGCCAGGGCTGGGTGCAAAGTGCAAAGTGCTGGTGCAAAGTGCTGAATGCTGGGTGCAAAGTGCTGGATGCAAAGTGCCAGGGCTGGGGCAAAGTGCTGGGTGCAAAGTGCTGGGTGCAAAGTGCCAGGGCTGGGTGCAAAGTGCTGGGTGCAAAGTGCTGGGTGCAAAGTGCAAAGTGCTGGGGCAAAGTTTCTTGAACAGTAATAGTCCACCTCTTTTCAGAATGTTTGGGGTTATTTTGTTTCATAAATATTGTGTTTGGGTTCTTGTACTTTGAAAATATTGTTTTTTATTACATCATAACAAAATAAGAATGTTAATGTAAATTTTAAGTTGTTTTTTAACATCCAGTTCATTAAATTCTTTTAAATAAACGAAAAATTTGCATATTGTTTTTTTTTATCCGATTAATCGATTAATCGAAAAAATAATCGGCCGATTAATCGATTATTAAAATAATCGTTAGTTGCAGCCCTAGTCCATAGTATAATCCACGAACATGATTTAATAAGATAGTAATTATTTCCTCAGTCTCAGACACAAACTTGAAAATGTAAAGGGACCATGCAGCTATAATCTACAGTAAAGTGCAATTGGTGGAAATCTTAATCCAATTCTGTGGTTAAATTCGGTTTTACAAATGGTACTCTTAGCTTGGTACTCTTATGCAGGGATCCACATTAAACAGTCTTTTGGACCAAAATGAGGTGTCTCTCATATACTGAAATATTTATAAGAGGCTTGGGCCTTTATTATTAAAACAATACCAAAACGAATAGCACAAACTCAACAGTAGTTGAACCTAACTGCTGTTGGACAACAAATTAGTTTACTAACCGCACAAAAAAAAAATAGAAAAAGGATTTACTTAGACCCAGCTAAAATTACCCTTGTCTTGGATTCTCTGGAGGTCTTCGCTTTCTCCTTCCGGTACACCAAAAGTTATCTGATCTGCCTCTATGTATGTATTTAACCCCTTAAGGACCAGGCTGTTTTTTTGTCTTTGGGTTTTTTTTTAACTTTTCTACCCTTCATGACTGAGGCTATTTAAATGTTTCTGCTCTGTTTGTGTTTAGTGTAATTTTCTCATTTAGTGCAGCCACACATTTATTTTCGGGACAATAAGGGCTTTCTTTAGATACCATTATTTTGATCGTAACATCTAATTCACTAAAAACAACATAAAATTATAAAATATGGTGAACATTAAAAGTCAGAAGTGGTTTCCTAAATAGATTCCAATATCTGTCACTGAGTTTTGAAATACTCAATGTTTTTGTCACGCACAGCAAGGTTGGAGACATCGGAGTCAGGCAGAACACAAGGGTAGCGAAAACATAGTCAGCAAGCCGAGGTCAGGATACAGGAGAGTCAACGTAGTCAAGGAGCAAGCCGAGGTCAAACACAAAAGACAACCAGTAATACC
This sequence comes from Spea bombifrons, assembly GCF_027358695.1. NCBI lineage: Eukaryota > Metazoa > Chordata > Amphibia > Anura > Pelobatidae > Spea > Spea bombifrons. The sequence continues at coordinate 23,104,246 of NC_071093.1, forward strand.
GTGCACTGAGGACTAGCACTATAAACATAGGCGACCATCAGAGGGCAATGAGTCTTGAAAACTGGAAGATTAAATAGGAGCCAGAAGGAAGGGGCGTGGATTACCATTTGGCGCCATAACATCACTTCCGCGTGTCAGGATATGCAGCCATCTTGTGTGGCGTAACCTTCTAGTATAAAGTCATGTAGTTCTGGATATGACCACCAGAGGGTGGGAACCGAATCCTCTGTCACAGGACCAACCTGCCGCAAGGAGGAGGACCTCCCTCTCCTCCGCGGAGGCTGCAGCTGGAGCAGTTGTGGACGAGTTCTCAGCAACGAGGAGGGAGTCTCCCCTTTCTTTCAGAAGACGTCGAACAGGAGCACCCACATTGCTAGGCACCCTTACCAGGTGGTCCACAGAGATAGACAAGTAGGACACCCTGGTAGGAATAGAAGCATGCGAAGAGTGCAAAGCAAAGTAAGAAACAGTCCAATAGGTCAGGGCAGGTGGCAATCAGCAAAAAACAGCAATCCAAGCAAGGGTTAAAGAAATAGACAAAAGAGGTAGTCCAACCGGGAAGCCAAAGGTCAGGTAACGGATAATCCAATATAGGGTCTGTAGCAAAGCGAGCAAAGAAGAACTGGAATCTGGAGTCCTAAAACACACAGGAACCAAAGTTCTGGTTTTATGGTGCTGCTGGATTGGTTAGCAGAGAGGAGTGCTTCCACAGAACCTGGATCACTGTTTCTCTGCATGAATATAATTGGTAGACAAATCTCCCCCTCCACAGGTGTACAAAAATATGCTGAGGTCTGGAAAACACATGGAAGTCTTCCCTGGAGCCCTCCTGTAACTTTAGACTGCAGCTTTGGCGATCACGGGTAGACCGCAGAGCTTTTAGGAGGCCTGTAGAAACGGTGGACAGCTGGGGACAACAGGTAAGGGGCATGATAGCTAGACACCTCAGGGTATTTCAAATGGTGGTATTTTAATACTTTCCATGCAATAATTCTATGACCAGCCTTTGTCTAATAACACCTGTACGCACTGGCATAACTACCCCTTCTTCCTGTCTCCTCGTACCAGTTCAAAATTGTTAAGAAAGGGCCCTTCTGATCTGAACCACACCGGACCCAGTGGTAAAACAGAGGCTGCTCACACAGAGCAGCCAGAGAGAAACCTGCAGCAGCAGTGACAGGTAAGCGGGAGAGGGCAGGAGGTGGGATGTATGTATATGTGTTTGTTTTTATATATATATATATATATATATTGTGGTAAAGTGTATGGGAGCGTGGTTGATGGTATATATATATCACCTGGTTACCTCTGCCAGGCATGGTAGCAAACCCAGGTGCTCTCAGGTGAGGCTTCCTAAGCTCGTTACTGGGGAGGAAGCCTTAAAAGAGAGGGCTGTTAAGTTTGCAGGTGAAGGGAGAAACTGAATGAAGGAGCAGCTACAGCCAGCGCTGCAGCTCACCAGGTATGAAGCTTTACCCCATACAAAACTGGTTACTTTGCTTTGTGTCAGACCTTAGGCTGCTAGAGAGGTATCCTGCTGTTTAGTTAGAGCCGGACAGGCTTATAGTTTGTTTTGTTTACAAGGTGCTCTGTGACTACAACATCTAAATAAACGCGCTTTTACGTTGAAAACCTGTGTGAAACTGTCATTGCCACCCCATGCGTGAGCTGTCCCCTACAATTGGTGGAGAATGCGGGCACAGTGGTGCTAGGAGCAACGGCAGGACAAAACACAGCATCTGAATTTTGTGGACATTTAAAGGGCCGGAAGCATATGTCCTGAGTGAAGGCTGCAGCACTGTAAGGCCCATCCGGCACAATGGAGGAAGTGATAAAGCAGCTGATACAGGCTAACCTGAGACATGAGCAGGCCTTGGAACAGCAACGGAAGTTTCATGCAGAGGCTTTTCACGCCCAGCAACATGCGCAACAGCAGACTATGGCCCAACAACAGGAAACGAATCGCCTGTTAATGGAGCAGATTGCTGCGCTCAGAGAGACTGTTGTGGCTCAGTCCCAACAAGTGGAGGCAAGCCCCCTTGAGACTGTTAACGTGAGGAGGGCCGTTCAGCGGGGCTTACAAAAAATGACACCCGACGACGACGTTGAGGCACACCGTATTTGAGAGAGTGGCGGAGAGAGAGAGACTGCCAGTTGCAGAGTGGGCAGAAGTGATTGCACCCTTCCTGACTGGTGAACCGCAAAAGGCCTACTATGACCTCGGGGAGCAGGATGTCCGGGACTTTACAAAACTAAAAATGGAGATCCTTGCTCGCCTGGGTGTTACGCCCGCTGTTCGGGCCAAGAGAGTCCACTGTTGGAAATACACCATGGACAAGCCTGCCAGGTCCCAGATGTATGATCTGATTCATCTTGTACGCAAGTGGCTGGAACCAGAATCCACTACACCAGCCCAGATTGTGGAAAAGGTGGTAGTGGACCACTACCTCCGCGCCCTCCCGGCGGAGCTACAACGGTGGGTTGGGCATGGAGACCCCAGAACTGCTGAGCAGCTTGTCAACATGGTGGAAAGGTTCATAGCAACCGAGGACTTCCTCCGTGAGGTCCCTGCGGCACCAACACCTTCCAAGACTGTCAGACCCGCGACATCTTTGGGTAAGAGAGTTCCAGCTGGAGGTGTATGGAAAAATGTGAGAGAGAGCAGGGCTCTAGAGTTTGGGCAAGGGCAAAAGACTGATCCTGAACCCCTGGGACCCCACAATCCTAGAAAGGGCTCCCTACTAAGGAGGCCAGGGACCCCCCAGTGCTGGAGGTGCCATGAGTGGGGACACATAGCCGCCTATTGCCCTCTTAACTCAGAGCCCGTGGTGTGTGACGCTAGTCGGCGTCAGTCCCTGTTTGCAGAACCTGTTTGTGCAGCCATTCCAGAATCAGAGACTGAGCCGCATTTTTGTATGGTGAAGATAGGTGACTGCTCCGTGAAGGCACTTTTGGACTCGGGTAGCCTGGTGACTTTGGTTCGGGCTGGCCTTGTGACTATGGACTACGTGCCGAACAAGCACATAAGAGTGCTATGCATCCACGGGGATATTGTAGCTTACCCTGTGGCCCCCATTAAGTTGGTGACCCCATCTGGAACTGTGACCTACGAAGTCGGAGTTGTAAAAAGACTTATGCATGCGGTTATTTTAGGCCGCGATTTCCCCTTGTTCTGGGAGTTGTGGAGAAGGGGGAACGTTTCTGCAGCTGGGGAACAAACTCCGGCAGAGTCTGTAACCCTCCCTGTAAATAATGGGTCAGGTGAGACGGCCATTGGGAACAATGATACCAGTAAGGGGCATGATGAAAAGGATCTAGGCCCACCTGAAATGTATAGTGAAGATTCTTTCCCCTTGCAGGTGTTAGCTGGGGAGGAAGAAGAAGAAACTTCCCTACCCGGCCAACAGGTCTTAGATTTAGAAATGTCTCGGGGTAACTTCGGGACCGAGCAAGTGAGAGACCCCACTCTGGGAACTGCACGGGCAAATGTCACGGTAGTAAATGGGGTACCACAGGAACCCGAAGCTGACCAGAAATTTCCGCATTTTGCCATGAATGGGGATCTAGTGTACCGGGTCACCAAAGTTAACAAGGAAATTGTGGAACAGCTTCTGGTGCCAAAACCATACCGACACCTGGTGCTGGACATAGCCCATAACCATGTGTTTGGGGGGCACTTGGGGACTAATAAAACACAAGAGAGGGTCCTCCAAAGGTTTTATTGGCCTGGGGTATATGAAGAAGTAAAAAGGTATTGTGAGTCATGCCCCACATGCCAGAAGAGTGCCCCAACACCACACTTCCGTAGCCCCTTGGTGCCACTTCCCATCATTGAAGTACCATTTGAGAGAGTTGCCATGGATTTGGTAGGGCCCATTGTCAAATCTGCTAGGGGACACCAATACATTTTGGTTGTCTTGGATTATGCTACCCGGTACCCAGAGGCGGTACCCTTAAGAAACATGGCTTCCAAAAATATTGCTAGGGAGTTGTTTTACATGTTCTCTCGCACGGGGATCCCTAAAGAAATTCTTACTGACCAGGGTACGCCCTTTATGTCACGGGTCATGAAAGACCTGTGTAAGTTGTTTAAAATCACTCACCTCCGTACCTCAGTGTACCACCCTCAAACAGACGGGTTAGTGGAGAGGTTTAACAAAACCCTAAAGCATATGCTAAAAAAGGTGGTAGAAAGGGATGGTCGGGATTGGGACTGTCTATTACCCTACCTCATGTTCTCTATCCGGGAGGTGCCCCAAGCGTCTACAGGGTTTTCCCCCTTTGAGTTAGTGTATGGCCGACATCCACGGGGTTTGTTAGATATTGCCAAAGAAACTTGGGAGACCGAGGCCACCCCATATAAGAGTGTTATTGAACATGTGGCTCAGATGCAGGAGCGAATAGCGACGGTGATGCCTATAGTTAAAACGCATCTGCAAAGAGCGCAGGAGGCCCAGAGCAGAATTTATAACAGATCTGCCAGGTTGAGGGCCTTTAATCCTGGGGACAGGGTCCTGGTTTTAGTGCCCACCGTTGAAAGTAAGTTTTTAGCCAAGTGGCAGGGTCCCTATGAGGTTGTAGAGAAGATGAGTGAGGTGAACTACAAGGTCCATCAACCGGGCAGGAGAAAACCCTTCCAGGTTTACCACGTAAACCTGATCAAGCCATGGAAAGAGCGGGAGTCTTTGGGGGCGACCCAGGCAGGGGTCAAAGAAGTGGGGCAACCAGTTCCCCCAGTAACCATAGGAGAGGCACTGTCAGTGCCCCAGAAGCAGGAGGTGAGGGAGTTCCTGCAGGAAAACAGACGAAAGTTTTCGGACCTACCTGGCCGTACCCACCTCATAAAACACCATATTAAAACTGAGCCTCACAGTAAAGTGAACCTGAAGCCATACAGGATACCAGAAGCCCGTAGAGAGGCGGTATCCACGGAGGTCAGGCGCTTGCTTGAATTAGGTGTTATTGAGGAATCTACTAGTGAGTGGTCAAGCCCCATAGTGCTAATCCCAAAGCCCAACGGGACGTGGAGGTTCTGTAATGACTTCAGGAGATTAAATGAGGTCTCAAAGTTTGATGCGTACCCCATGCCCCGAGTGGATGAACTGGTTGAGAGGCTTGGGAAGGCAAGGTACATTACAACACTTGACCTTACAAAGGGCTATTGGCAGATACCGTTAACTGAGGAGGCTAAAGAGAAGACTGCCTTTTCCACTCCAGAGGGCCTGTTCCAGTATGTTGTGATGCCATTTGGGTTACATGGGGCCCCTGCTACCTTTCAGAGGCTGATGGATCTGATTTTGAGACCACATCGTGATTATGCCGCTGCTTACCTGGACGATGTGGTAATTTTTTCGTCTGACTGGAAAAGTCACCTCGGTAAGGTACAGGGCGTGTTAGACTCCATTAGTGATGCAGGCCTAACCATAAACCCTGAAAAATGTGCAGTGGGTCTGGAGGAAGCAAGATACCTGGGTTATATCATTGGTAGGGGGCTGGTTAAACCCCAGATCAATAAGATTGAGGCGATACAGAACTGGCCTAGGCCAGTAACAAAGAAACAAGTGAGGGCTTTCCTTGGCATAACCGGGTACTACCGTCGGTTCGTGCCCAATTTTGCCTCCATGGCCACACCATTGACAGACTTAACAAAGGGTGGTAAGTCAGTGATGGTAAAGTGGAACCCCGAGGCAGAAAGGGCTTTTCAGAGTCTGAAGTCTGTCCTGTGTGACCAGCCAGTGCTCGTTTCCCCTGATTTTAGGAAACCATTTCTGGTTCAGACAGACGCGTCTGCTAGAGGTTTGGGGGCAGTTTTGTCACAAGTGGTTAATGGGGAAGAACACCCAGTGCTGTACTTGAGTAGGAAACTGACCCCAGCCGAGGAAAATTATGCCATAGTGGAAAGGGAGTGTCTCGCCATCAAGTGGGCGTTGGAGTCCCTGAGATATTATCTCCTGGGCAGGGAATTCGTGTTGGTGACTGACCATGCTCCTCTGGCATGGATGAAACAGAATAAGGAGAGGAATGCAAGAGTGACCAGATGGTTTCTCTCCTTGCAAAATTTTAGATTTACAGTGGAGCATAGACCAGGGAAGTTACATGCGGATGCGTTGTCCACGGTGTACTGTATGGTTGCTGACGCTGTCCAGACCTCTGGTCTGGAGTCGACGGGGGGGATATGTGGTAAAGTGTATGGGAGCGTGGTTGATGGTATATATATATCACCTGGTTACCTCTGCCAGGCATGGTAGCAAACCCAGGTGCTCTCAGGTGAGGCTTCCTAAGCTCGTTACTGGGGAGGAAGCCTTAAAAGAGAGGGCTGTTAAGTTTGCAGGTGAAGGGAGAAACTGAATGAAGGAGCAGCTACAGCCAGCGCTGCAGCTCACCAGGTATGAAGCTTTACCCCATACAAAACTGGTTACTTTGCTTTGTGTCAGACCTTAGGCTGCTAGAGAGGTATCCTGCTGTTTAGTTAGAGCCGGACAGGCTTATAGTTTGTTTTGTTTACAAGGTGCTCTGTGACTACAACATCTAAATAAACGCGCTTTTACGTTGAAAACCTGTGTGAAACTGTCATTGCCGCCCCATGCGTGAGCTGTCCCCTACAATATATATATATATATATATATATATATAAGAGCAAACCAGTGCCGAGAGCCAAGTACACGAAAAAACAAAACAAGCATCTTGCACACAAGGATTCAATGTAGGTTGATTTATTCAAAAAGTGCCAGTGCTTATAGGAGAAATATAGTATTAAAGTAGTATTCTTAGGATTTTTTGTACAGGGTATGTGTTACGGCACAGAAATCTATCCTAAATTGTTCAGCCGCCTCTCCTGATTTTTTTGTGGTTTTCTGGACATTACAGGGCACAAAAGGGACCATGTCCGTTATGGATTCCAAACTTGAAATTTTCACATTTTGCTTTAGTAGACCTATGTTTCATTTGGGCCTGTTTAGCACCCCCTAATTATAAATACCCCCATAAAAGTATATATTTCTGTAAAGCAGACAACCCAGAGTATCTCATCAAGAGCATTTGGACAGTTTTCATGCAACCACTTGGCTGCCAATCACTGCCAAAGTCAGCAACGGCTGACTTTGGCAGTGATTGGCAGCCAAATGGTTGCATGAAAATTTCCTGCACTTTTTTCACCAACACTTCTGTGTTGCTGAGGATTTTTGGCACAGGGTATGTGTTACAGCAGAGAAATCCAGCCTAAAGTGTTCAGCCACCTCTCCTGATTACGGAAATACACCACATGCCTAGTTTTTTTTGGATTTTCTGGACATTACAGGCCACCCACCAAACTAAACCCAAATTAGTTTTTTTTTATTAGTTTTTTTTTTAAGATCGTGGGGAGGAAAGGGTTAACTTAGGGTAAGACAGGTATTTGCTTGGTTATGTACTGATTTTTTTTTTACTGCAGCTCTGCACGATGCTCTGTCTCTCTCAGATGGAGGAGAGAGGCAGAGCATCTGCAGTAACGGTCACACGATCGTGTGACGTTACTGCCGGATGTGTGGCACTGGGCTAATGACAGACCGGAAGGAATGCCCGATCGCACGATCCGTGCCGGTAACTGTTACAGCTCCCTCATTGGAGCGATCGGGTAGCCCTGTCCTCCTGTGAACTTTACCGGCAAGTTGCAAGTTAAATCTTGGCCACCTAAATAGATAAAGAATATGGTGAGCTCAGTAATGTCATTGCAAAGAGCCGAATGTATATGGAGGAATTCTGCCTAAACCACCCCTGCATATGCAAGGAAAGCACCACATTCATGCCTTCAGGGACCTCTCACCATTACAGAGTATATGATAGCTGGAGTATCCAATCAATATCCAGAAAAGGACCAGGCAGAGTTGCCTGATCAGGGATTTATCTTGGCGGCACGTTACAGAGGGCATCATAAAAAGCTGCCTCTACCCAAAGCTAGCCCTTACATGGGTCCCTGGGTGTTCTGAACAGATTCATGGAAAAAAAGAAGCGTTTTTGCACCTCTGTTTCTACATCAATCTTTCTCCGTTACTGACCACTTGTGTGCAAAGGGTAAAAACAAAGATGTCAGAGACAAGCTGCTTGGACTCAAAGATGGCCTTATTACGTCACTCAAACACAAAGAAGGCCCTGTTAAGCAATTTGGGCACAGAGATTGCCCAGTTAAGCTGTTTGGGCACAGAGATGGCCCTGTTCAGCCGTTTCGGAACAGTGATGTTGGCACACTTTTTATTTATTTGAGGGATCAGCAGCACTTACTATACATGAATGGAGGCTTCCATTTATAAAAAAAAAAGAACCTTGTATGTTTGCAGTGTTCTTAGAGCTTTTGAAAAGGTGCAAAGGAGGGCCACAAAATTAATAAGGGCATTGGAAGACCTATTATGTCTATATACACTAGAAAAAAGGAGAGGATATTATAACATTGTATAAATATGTGAAGAGCCAATACAAAGAGGCCATCCTCTCAGACTGGAAGAGTGAAGATGTCATACACAACAAAGAAAGGGATTCTTTACAGTAAAGGCTATAATGGTATGGAAGAGAGGTGGTGATATCAAATACAATGCATGCCTTCAAAAACGTTCTGGATTTTTATTTTTAGAAATGCAGAACATACAGGGCTACAAATGATAGTATACAATGAGATCCAAGGATACATCTGTTTTCATCTTTTGGATCAAAAACAGGAAAGATAGGTAGAAGGTTTGAACTTGAGGGAATTAGGTCTTTTTTTAACCTAAATTACTATGTTGCTATATATATTATGCTAATTTTAATGAATGTCTTTATTGCTGCAGCTGTACTTACTTTCGATTTGGATATTTAAGACTCCTGTATAACGGTCAGAGGCATACCTATGTTTTAGATTATCATACAAAGATAACCAGAGTAAATTAAAAACACAGTTTTCTAAATAATGATTTCATGTATAGCACGAAAAAACGTTGTCCAACCCTACCTTGCCTTATGAGAAAATGTAATCACCTCCCTTGGTTACTAAGACTGTGGCACTTAAGTGAACCACAGTGAAAGTCATTATTTACAAATGGAGAAAACTTGGAATAGTGGTGAATTTTCCCAGGGGAAACCCTACCATACTTCCTCTAAGAGTGCATCAACGACTCACCTAGGACGTCACAAAAGAACCCAGACTAACATGTAAAGAACTGCAGGCGTTGGGTCAGTGTTCATAGTCTCACAAAAACAAGGCTCACATTTCCCAAAAAACATCTTGACTCCAAAAATGTTTGGGATAATATTCTGTGAACTGATGAGTTAAAAGCGGAACTTTTTTTGGATGACATGTGGCCCGGTGCATCTAGTGTAAAGCATTTCTCAATAAGAACATCATACCAACAGCCAGGCACAGTGGTAGAAGTTAGATGGTCTGGGACAGCTTTGCTGCCTCAGGACCTGGGCAACTTGCCATAGTTGATGGAGCCATAAAATCTGCCCTCTCAAAAAAATCCTGAAGGAGAATATTTGACCTCAGTTTGTAACATTAATCAGAAGCATACAAGTCCACCTCTGAATGCCTCAAAATAAAAAAAATACGTTTTGGGCCTAGTCAAGGTCCTGACTTGAATCAGACCAACATAATTGTCACGGAAGCCTCCGTGCCATGGGCTCCTGGAGGGGACTGAGTGCCAGCCTCCTTACTACAGACTATGGGCCTGGTAAACAGTGCCATTTTATCCTTTTGTGTGTTATTAATAAAAATGTATTTTATTATTTCTTTATTTCCTGTTTACACAGCACACTAAGGTCTGGGAGATAATCTAATCAAGACAATGTGTATTCCTTATTTTAGTGGCGTCTGTATCCTTTTGTATTGTTAATCCCTTTACTGCCCCTGTTGTCTCTGGGATGCGGATTAAGGGGGGCGGTTTGTATCCCAATATCTTCTTTTATGTTAATGTGTGTTTTGCTGGATATATCCAGCTGTCTGTGTCCAAAATAAATCAGTTCTCCTCTTATTGTACCTAAAGACTAGTCTTGCCTGGTTATTTGAGTTCTGGATAGCGATATCCCTTTACTTTGCTTGGGGATATTGCCTACGGATTGCGGGGAATTATTGTCCTGAAGGGAGAAGTTGGAGAGGGACAACCTGAGGTCCCTGGTCAGTCCGTAACAATAATCTATAGGCCTTCTTTCACACTTGGCATCTCTGGGGTCTATATTGGTCCAATCACCTATATGAACAGAAAGCAACTTTAGTAGAACACTCTGTCTTTACAAGAATACTCCCTCAAAAAGAAAGTTTATCTACTCAAATGTTTTAGTTTTTAGATATTAAACCTTTTTACATCAGAATGCATCTAAAGGTTTTTCTGTTTTCTTTGTTCCCTATACAAATACTCACATTAGGCCTGAGTGAAACACGGGTGCTAAGAACATGTTTCATATCATGTGACATAACTGTTAAATGGTCTTCTTTGGAATGCAAGCGTGTTACATGAATGGTACAGGAATATTAAAATATTGAAAATATCGTGAACCGAAAAAACTAAAATCACGTGTCACTCAGGTATGTGCAAATGGAAAACAAAATTATGAAAATACTTCCCTAATCGGACCGCAGCTGCCCAAACTACACTCTTCCTCAAAGTGTAAAAATGCAGATAAACCAGGAATGTATGGGGCGCAGGAACATATATAGGGAAAAATAAAGTAAAAACAACACAATATAGTGTAGATTGTACTTCCAATATTAGTGATAAAGTGATATATTGCACTCACAAGTGAAAGAGGCAAATCCAACCCATCAACATGGACTGTAAAGAGGCTTTTAATATTCTTCAGTGAAAATCTAAAAAACAAGCTAAAAATGGTGCAGTATCTTAGGTAAAAAGAGTATACCAAATAGAAATGCACTCACATTTTTTTCATGCATAAAATGCATATATAGGCATAGGTTAAAGTCCAATTGAGTCTTTTTCTACGCGTTTCGCCCTTAGGCTTCTTCAGGAAATCAATTGGTGCGGGTCTCTGTATGTGTCAGCAAAATCAGCAATCCGTAAGTATTTCTGTTCGTTCTGTCTGTTCTTTTATAATAATTTGTATGTGTGTTTCCGGGTGTGTCATCGCGTATTTGACCTTTGTTCTCTGTTGTCATTACGTTTTTTCTCTGTTGTTCAGGTTGATTGTTCTCTCGTTGGTTAATAAAGTTTGTCGGCGAGATCATTGGGAAGAGCAAGGACCGCGTCATCACATACGTGTGGGTGTTCCCGTGTGTTTTTTGAGTACAATCTACACTATATTGTGTTGTTTTTACTTTATTTTTCCCTATATATGTTCCTGCGCCCCATACATTCCTGGTTTATCTGCATATTAAAATATTGCCCATATATGTTATGTGACAGTCATGTAGGATTGGTGGTAGAAGGGAGGTATGTTTCTCCTAGATTCCTTTCCTATGTGGAGTAACACCTGAGACTTCCACCTGCTAGGTGATTAATTAAGTGAATTAGAGGGTGGATATAAAAGGGAAGCCAGGAGGGCAGGTAGCTCTCTCTGACTGAGGACACAGAAAGCCTGTCTGTGGAAGAGACCTGTGAGTAAAGGTTGCTGGACATATTATGTTATGTTAAGTTGGCAGAGAGAAGCTCTCCAGCTGGTAGTGAGGGACATCCTATGTATAGTAAGTGCCGGACAGGCAAGGTGTTTCTTTTGTTACTGTTATATTTATTTTGTCCCTGCAACCTTTCTAATAAACCTGACCCTGTGTCAGATTGCACGAATTTACTGCTGTGTGCCTGGATTGAATGAAGACAGCGCTTGTCCCTTGACCTCAGCGAGGGGAGATCCCAGACCTACCTCACAATTGGTGGAGAATGCGGGCACGTCACTAGACGCAACCGGTGGCTGTTAAGATTGCGGAGCAATACCGTGGAGACGTTGCCGGGGTGACGCAACACATTTAAGTGTCATAAAATGGATGACGTGGTGACTGCCTTGGTGCGATCGGCTTCTGCTCAGCTGGAGGCTACCAGAGAGCAACAGCGCACAAATGCAGCTCAGCAGGAGGCAAATATACACTTGCAGGAAGCAAACCGCCTGTTGGCAGCCCAGCTGGTTGCATTAACCGAGGCCACAAACAAGGACCGCCAGACGCTGCAGGAGGTGGTGCAGGGCCTGGCAAATCTGCCAAACACGCAACCAGAATCCCCGCACAGGGTTATCCCTGTGGGCCACTATTTGCAAAAGATGACCCCAGCGGATGATGTGGAGGCGTTCCTCGCAACGTTTGAAAGGATAGCTATGCAAGAAGCGTGGCCCAGGGCACGTTGGGCAGGCTTGGTGGCCCCATTCCTTGTAGGGGAAGCACAAAAGGCTTATTTTGATCTTGACCCGGAGGCAGCCAAAGACTTTGATAAACTCAAAGCAGAGATCCTTGCTCGTTTGGGTGTCACTTTAGCTGTCAGAGCTCAGAGAGTACACCAGTGGGCATACAATATGGAGAAGCCGCCGCGTTCCCAGATGTTTGACCTCGTCCATCTGACCAGGAAGTGGCTACAACCAGATGTTTTATCAGCACCTGAGGTGGTGCAACGTGTCGTCATGGACCGATACATAAGGGCTCTACCCCCAGCATTAAGAAAGTGGGTAAGCCATGGAGATCCTAAAACAGCAGACCAGCTTGTGGATCTTGTGGAACGGTATTCTGCTGCTGGCGAGCTGTTGTGTGGCACCCAGCGCTCAACCGTCCAGATGGCAAGAGTTCCTGGTAAGACTGTTCTGGGGTTTATGGGAGCTGGGAATAATGTAAAGACTTTCCGTGATAAGGATGAGACTGTGGGCTCAGGAAAACCTAACCTGCAGGATTATGGACAAAGCAGAGATATCATAAGATGTTTTCGTTGCCATGAGTTGGGTCATATTGCTATGAATTGTCCTGGGACTGTTGAACCTATGCAGTGTGATGCAGCCTTTTTGAAGAAACATATGTCTATGTTTGCTCAAGTAGTGTGTACTGCTACCAGCTCAGAAGGTTCTAACAGACACCTGTGTGAGCTGACAGTGGATGATAAAAAGGTGGTGGCTTTGTTAGACTCCGGTCGTGTAGTAAGTCTAATAAAGGCCAGTCTCATAGGTTCTTCTAACAGGCAACCCGACACTTTTACAGTAACTTGTGTACACGGGGATACTTGTGAGTACCAAACTGCTGTAGCTTGTATTTCAACTCCCTATGGTTCCGTGTGTCACAAGGTGGGGGTAGTCCCCGCCTTAATGCATGAGGTTATTCTTGGAAGGGACTTTCCTTATTTTTGGAAATTATGGGAGAACAATCTTGTGGTTAAAGATGGCGCCCCTGTTAGGCCTCCACCGGCTAACCTAAGCCCTGAACCATTTGAGAGTTCCCCAACAGAGGATGTAGTTGGGGTGTCGGCAGAAAGGCCCCTATCCTTTCCCTTTACTGTTATGACAAGGGACTTGGAAGACCCACTGTCAGAGACAGAAACTCAAGGGGTCCCACAGCCATGTATATCTGATTTAGAGGTCAGAAAAGACGACTTTCAAAGTGAGCAGTTGAGGGACCCTACACTGACTCACGCCAGAGAAAACGTAAAAATAGTTAATGGGGTACATGTGGAGCCTGGAGCTAGGCTTGCTTTTCCCTATATGGTCCTGGAAAATGATTTACTATACCAAGTTGATAAAAAAGGGGAGGATACCGTGCAGCAGCTAGTGGTTCCAAAGGCCTATAGGAGGACAGTATTAGATCTGGCACACGGGCACATTGTGGGTGGCCATTTGGGGATCCAGAAAACTACAGAGAGGATATTGCTAAGATTCTGCTGGCCTGGCATGCATCGTGATATAAAAGAGTATTGTGAATCCTGCCCCGAGTGTCAGATGTGTGCACCTATGCCTCATTTCCGTAGCCCCTTAGTTCCCTTACCGATAATCGAAGTACCATTTGAACGGATTGGGATGGATTTGGTTGGTCCCCTGATAAGGTCAGCCCGTGGTCACCAACATATTTTAGTCATAATGGACTATGCTACACGCTATCCAGAGACCATACCTTTGCGCAATACATCGTCTAAGACCATTGCTAAGGAGTTGGTTCAGGTTTTCAGTAGGGTAGGCATTCCAATAGAAATACTTACAGATCAAGGAACCCCCTTTATGTCTAACGTGATGAAGGAACTTTGTAAATTGTTTAAGGTGTCTCAACTACGTAGCTCAGTCTATCACCCTCAAACTGATGGTTTAGTGGAGAGATTCAATAAGACTCTTAAGCAGATGTTAAAGAAAGTAGTGGACAAAGACGGGAAGCAGGTCTGACAGCAAACCCAAAAAAATGTTGCATTGGGTAAGAAGAAGCAAAATATTTGGGTTACATAATAGGAAGAGGTATAATCAAGCCCCAGGTTGACAAACTTGAGGCAATCCTACGTTGGCCCCAACCGGTGAATAAAAACAGGTGAGGGCATTCCTGGGTATTGCCGGTTATTATAGACGGTTCATACCCCATTTTGCGGCCATGGCGGGTCCCCTGACTGATCTCACCAAGGGAAAAGACTCAGTAATGATAAGGTGGAACCCTGAAGCTGAAAAAGCGTTCCACACTCTGAAATTGGCCCTTTGTTCCCATCCGATCTTGATGACGCCTGATTTTAAAAAAGAATTTGTGGTACAGACAGATGCCTCTGAGACAGGAATAGGGGCTGTCTTGTCACAAATCAGGAATGGAGAGGAACATCCTGTGCTTTATTTAAGCAGGCAGTTGAATAAGCACGAGAGAAGGTATGCAATTGTGGAGAGGGAATGTCTGGCTATTAAATGGGCCCTTGAGTCCCTCAGGTATTATTTGTTGGGAAGGAAGTTTAGGTTAGTCACTGACCATGCCCCTCTGAAATGGATGTACCTGAATAAGGAGAAAAATAGCAGAGTGACTAGATGGTTTCTAGCTCTGCAGGCCTACAATTTTACAGTGGAGCACAGGTCTGGTCGGCTGCAGGGAAATGCGGACGCACTGTCACATGTGCACTGTCTTGCGGTTCCTGATGCTCATTCCCGGGGGCCTGAGCTGAGGGGGGGGATATGTGACAGTCATGTAGGATTGGTGGTAGAAGGGAGGTATGTTTCTCCTAGATTCCTTTCCTATGTGGAGTAACACCTGAGACTTCCACCTGCTAGGTGATTAATTAAGTGAATTAGAGGGTGGATATAAAAGGGAAGCCAGGAGGGCAGGTAGCTCTCTCTGACTGAGGACACAGAAAGCCTGTCTGTGGAAGAGACCTGTGAGTAAAGGTTGCTGGACATATTATGTTATGTTAAGTTGGCAGAGAGAAGCTCTCCAGCTGGTAGTGAGGGACATCCTATGTATAGTAAGTGCCGGACAGGCAAGGTGTTTCTTTTGTTACTGTTATATTTATTTTGTCCCTGCAACCTTTCTAATAAACCTGACCCTGTGTCAGATTGCACAAATTTACTGCTATGTGCCTGGATTGAATGAATACAGCGCTTGTCCCTTGACCTCAGCGAGGGGAGATCCCAGACCTACCTCACAGTTAGAACTAGAGCTGAAACAACGAATCGATAAAATCGATAATAATCGATAACGGAAATCATCGATAACGATTTCCGTTATCGATTAATCGAGTGATCGATTCGTCGTTGGAGCACTAGGCTCCTTTTACTTACCTCCGCCAGCGTTCCCCGCTTCTGCTCCACGCTCTGCAGTCTCCGCCTTCTTCAAGCTACGTGACGACGGATGTGACGCGCGTCTACTATCAAGTTGGAAGTGGAACAAGTTCGTAGCGGAGGTAAGTACTCTTTATGTCTATTGTCTGTGCGAATGTTTATGTGCGAGACTGGGTGCGCGGCAGAGTGTGTGCGTGTGTGCGTGTGTGCGTGTGTGCGCGCGGCAGAGTGTGTGTGTGGGTGCGCGGCAGAGTGAGTGTGTGGGTGCGCTGCACAGTGGGGGGGGGGGGGTGCGCTGCACAGTGGGGGGGGGGTGCGCTGCACAGTGGGGGGGGGTGCGCTGCACAGTGGGGGGGGGGGTCCGCGGCACAGGGGGTGGGGGGGCAGGGGATGCAGGGCAGGATGTGAGTGCAGGGCAGAGTGGGGCCAGGAGACTGGATGCAGGTCAGAGTGGGGGTGGGAGGGCAGGGTGGCAGACTGGGTGCAGAGCAGAGTGGGGGTTGGGATGCAGGGCAGGGTGTGAGACTGGGTGCAGAGTAGAGTGGGGGTGGGGGGGCAGGGCAGGGTGTGAGACTGGGTGCAGAGCAGAGTGGGGATGCAGGGCAGGCTGTGAGACTGGGTGCAGGGCAGGCTGTGAGACTGGGTGCAGGGCAGGCTGTGAGACTGGGTGCAGGGCAGGCTGTGAGACTGGGTGCAGGGCAGGGCAGGGTGTGAGACTGGGTGCAGGGCAGGGTGTGAGACTGGGTGCAGGGCAGGCTGTGAGACTGGGTGCAGGGCAGAGTGGGGGTGGGGATGCAGGGCAGAGTGAGGGTGGGGGCACAGTGCAAAGGGGTGGGGGCACAATGCAAAATTCTTTTAAATAAACGAAAAATTTGCATATTGTTTTTTTTATCCGATTAATCGATTAATCGAAAAAATAATCGGCCGATTAATCGATTATTAAAATAATCGTTAGTTGCAGCCCTAGTTAGAACACATACCCTAACTGAAAATCTAAAGAGAAATAAAACTCATGTTTATAAGGGCAAGGTCTCTGTATTCTCCATCTTTTCAAGAATACATAGCCTACAGCACCCACGTTCCATTATCTTACTACCATCTTTCTTCAATTAGTGTGAGATTGTCTTAACGTTGGTCATGGATAAATTTAACTATTTAACACATAAGAAAATAGCTTTTTCTTTTGTACCCTTCATGACAATTACAATTTTCACACTTCTACAGTGCTTGTGTTGTAATTTTTGCTCTCATTTATTTTACCCAAACAAATTATATATTTTTTTCAGGACAAGAAGGGCTTTCTATAGATACCATTATTTTGCTCATATCATCTAATTTACTATAAAGAATATGATCTGACTATTGTTTGAAAAATATTTTACTCATTTACAAAAGCTAATGAAAAAACCTGCTAAATAAATTTTAATAATTGCCATGAGTTTGGAAATATCCAATGTTTTTATGCTTGGGTTTGGGTTTTTCTTTCCAAATTATAGGGCAACAAGTACAAGTAGCATATTGCTATTTCAAAACATTTTTTTTTTCCAAATCTGGTCATTCTGTAATGCCGCATGTGTAACAGGAGATTTATACCCCCTTACTGCCTACAACTCCCAGAAAGCCTCACTCCAAGCCTCACTCCAAGAACTGTCTCGGATCCACTACCACTAAGGAGGCATGGCCTACAATGGAAGTACCCTCTGATTGCAGGAGAGTCTGTAGCAACACCATAGCAAGGCACACCTGAAGGTATTTTCTCCCAGTCTGTGATTACCAGCTGCCTATTTAAACCTGCTTGCTGCAGTACTCATTGCTTCTTCTCTGGAAGCGTCCCTTGTGAGTTATCCTGTTGCAGTACCTCTCTATTATCACTGGATGTTATCCCTGTGTATCAGACCTCAGACTTCTGCTTGTGACCCTGTTTATAATCCAGTGCCACCCGCCTCTGACCCCTGTCTGTGACCTTGTTTCTGATCCTGTGCTGCCAGCCCTGACCTTTGCTTGTGACCCGGACTCTGCTTTTTGGATACTCCTTGCCGGTACCTCATCTCTGGACAATTATTGCCCTCATGCACAAGTCTCACCCCCCCTCCCATTTTTGGTTATATCATCTTTTAACTGGGGCAGTGTATATATTTGCATGAGTGAGCTGTTTATCTTCCTGCATCTGGACTCCATCCCAGAAGGTAAGGGAACTCCGACATTACACATTCTGCCCCTTTGTCCTTTTTGGGACATCTTTGAAGCCTGTCAGTTCAGTTTACAGTGAAGGAAAAATGTATTTGACCCCCTGCTGATTTTGTACGTTTGCCCACCGACGAAGACATGATCAGTCTATCATTTTAATGGTAGGTTTCCTTGAACAGTGAGACACAGAACAACAGAAAAATCCAAAATAACACACAAATAAGTTATAAATTTACTCAGTAAAATAAGTATTTGATCCCATATCAATCAGCAAGATGTCTGGCTCCCAGGTGTCTTTTATACAGGTAAGGAGCTGAGATGAGGAGCGCTCCTAATCTCGGCTTGTTACCTGTATAAAAGACACCTGTCCACAGAAGCCAGGTGTCCATCAATCAGATTCCAAACTCTTTACCATGGCCAAGACCAAAGAGCTGTCCAAAGATGTCAGGGATAAGATTGCATACAAGGAGTATAAGGCATATCGGGGGCACAGTGGCATATCAGGGGGCACAGTGGAATCTCTGGCATATAGGAGGTATAAGGCATTTCCGGGGCAGAGTGGCAAGCTGGGGCTCAGATGTGCATAACTGGGGGCAGTTTGGTAAATAAAAGAAAATATAAACAAGGTTTTTTTCTCATAGTTTTTATTAAATATGAAAAATTGTTAACATATGAATTAATATTTACTAATAACTTTGTATTAAAACCTAGTTTGAGAAACACTGTGTTTGGGTTCTTGTAGCTTTTATTATTATATCAGTAAAATAAGATGGTGAATAGAGAAATGCCATTGTGATAAAGAGATGAAAGTGTAAATTGTAAGTTTTTTATTACATTATTTTAAATTAAAAAACATTTGCATTTTTTTTATCTGATTAATCCAAAAAATAATCGGCCAACTTATCGATTATTAAAATACCGTATTTGCTCGATTATAAGACGAGGTTTTTTCCAGAGCAAATGCTCTGAAAAATACCCCTCGTCTTATAATCGGGGTCGTCTTCTCAGACCCCCCAAAAAATGTCTGCTGCGGCCATGCTGCTTACCGGTCGCGAGCAGCGTCTCTTCTGTTAGAAGCAGGAGGACAGGAAGCTTGCAGCGTCCTCACAGAGATCTCCCCCTCCCTCCTCTGGGGGCGGGGCCAGAGAAGTTGCTCTACAGCCGGTCCCCTGCAGAAGTCTTCGAGTGAGAGATCTGCAGTTCAGGTAAGGGGGTGGGGGAGGGTTTTTGGGTAAGTATGTGTGATTAATGTGTGTTTAATGTGTGAAGTATGTGTGATTAATGGAATGAATGAGTATTTAAATGTGTTTGTGTGTGATAGCATGGATGTGTAAGGGGGGTGGGGGTTGTAGCATGGCATAGGGGGGCTGTAATCCCACTACTATCATCCCCAGGTTCCAGCATGTACTGGCTGCCTTGGCTTGATAGGAGTGTGATTGCTGTTAGCAGTTTGATATATATATATATATATCAAACTGCTAACAGCAATCACACTCCTATCAAGCCAAGGCAGCCAGTACATGCTGGGTTAAAAGGCATATCATGGGGCTGAGTGGCATATAGGGGGTTAAAATGCATTTCTGGACCTCCATAAATGCATTTTAACCCCCTATATGCCACTCAGCCCCATGATATGCCTATATACCTCCAGAAATGCATTTTAACCCCCTATATGCCACTCAGCCCCATGATATGCCTTTTAACCGTATAAGGCATATCATGGGGCAGAGTGGCAAATAGGGGGGTATAAAGCATTTCTGGGGGCAGAGTGGCATAACTGGGGGGGGGCAGGTTGGCAAATAAAAGGAAATTTAAAAAATATATTTTTCTCAATCATAGCTTTTATTAAACATGAAAAAATAATTTACATGAATTAATATTTACTGGTAAAACTTTTTTCCTATAGGGTCGTCTTATATTCAGGCTTTTTGTTTTTTTCCTAAATTAATATTTTGATTTTGGGGGGTCGTCTTATAATCAGGGTCGTCTTATAATCGAGCAAATACGGTAATCGTTAGTTGCAGCCCTACTGTCAATCTCCCTCGGTCTGGGGCTCCATCCAAAATCTCACCTCGTGGAGTTTAAATGATCAAGAGAACAGTGAGGAATCGGCCCAGAACTACATGGGAGGATTTTGTCAATGATCTCAAGACAGCAGGGACCATAGTCATCAAGAAAACAATTGGTAACACACTTAGCCTTGAAGGACTGAAATCCTGCAGTGCCCGCAAGGTCCCCCTGCTCAAGAAAGCATGCGTACAGGCTCTTCTGAAGTTTGCGAATGAACATCTGAATGATTCAGAGAACTGGGTAAAAGTGTTGTGGTCAGATGAAACCAAAATTGAGCTATTTGGCATCAACTCAACTCGCCGTGTTTGGAGGAATGCTGCCTATGACCCCTAAGAACACCATCCCCACCATCAAACAATGGTGGAAACATTATGCTTTGGGGGTGTTTTCTGCTAAGGGGACAGAACTTCACCGCATCAAAGGGACGATGGATGGGGCCATGTACCGTCAAATCTTGGATAAGGACCTCCTTCCCACAGCTAGGAAATTGAAAATGGGTCCTGGATGGTTATTCCAGCATGACAATGATCCAAAAAAGACGGCCAAGGCAACAAAGGAGTGGCTCAAGAAGAAACACATTAATGTCCTAGAGTGGCCTAGCCAGTCTCCAGACCTTAATCCCATAGAAAATCTGTGTAGGAAGCTGAAGGTTTGAGTTGCCAAACGTTAGCCTCGAAACCTTAATGACTTGGAGAGGATCTGCAATGAGTAGTGGGACAAAATCCCTCCTAAGATGTATGCAAACCTGGTGGCCAACTACAAGAAACATCTGACCTCTGTGATTGCCAACAAGGGTTTTGCCACCAAGGTCTATTATGATTTGCAAAGGGATCAAATACGTATTTCACTAAGTAAATTGCAAATCAATTTATAACTTATTTGAGATGCGTTATTCTGGATTTTTTTGGTTTTTCTTTCTCTCACTGTTCAAATAAGTCTACCATTAAATTTATAGACTGATCATGTCTTTGTCAGTGGACAAAATCAGCAGGGGATCAATTTTTTTTCCTTCGCTGTAGGAGCATCAAACCATGTATGCAAAGAAAACTGTAGTACACGAGCTCCCTCATGATTACACTAGCAGCAACATGGAAGCAATTTGTTATTCCCCAAAATACACAAACAACAAAGTGATATAACAAAACAAGTGTGTTTTGTATATTTTGTGGAAAGAAGTAAAAATCACTTAACTGACTTTAATTGCTTGATTTCTTCCCAGAAATTTACATAATTTTACATGTAACATAAAAGAAGAAACATATTTGTCATGATTAACTCATGGGGTATAGTGGATGCATGGAAGGATAATCCAGCAGAAGTGGTTTGTTTCTTTATGTAAGCGTTCAATGAGTTAATCTGATGTTGATTTAAATGAGTTTCTTTGTGCATGCCCTCTGTATCTGTTCTGGCTAGAAGTGTCATCTTCCCAGAGCACCCCTGTGGTGATTCATGGCCCAACTGATTAGGATCCTGAGTTATAGGAATTCCATTCCTAGCTTAAGTGGAGGGGTTTTCAATCACCTTTACATAGGGATGCACCTATATATCGGTGGCCGAAATACCGAAATATATCGGCCAAAAAGGGCATTATCGGCAAAATGCAGAGGAGAAAAAACTAATAATCGTCTGCAGGAGCTAGGGTGCTTACCTGTGCATTGATCGCACAGTGTGTTAGCAGCGTCTCTTGAACGGGCTTGGAGAACAGGAACCCAGCAGAGTCACGTGAATGCATGTCACATGACTATACTCCGTTCCTTCTTCCCCCTGAGGGCAGGACAAGAGAAGTTGCAGAGGGAAGAAGCCGGCCCCTGCCGAAGTCTGCGAGGGAGAGATCTGAAGTTCAGGTAAGCGGGTGGGGGAGGATGTTTAAGCAAGTATGCATAAGGGAATGTTTGTGAGTATGTGTGTGTGATAGCATGGATGTGTAAGTAGGGGGATAGCATGGAATTGGGAGGCTGTAATCACACTCCTATCATGCCCAGATTATGGCTGCCTGGGCATGATAGGAGTGTGATTGCTGTTAGTAATTATATAATACTGTGTTTTTTGTTTTTGTCCAATGTTGGTGTGTTAACCACACTTTTATTAAAAGAAAGTAACACACCAAAATTGGACAGAAAAATTTAAATTCAATAACAATATAACAGCAATCACTCCATCCTATCATGCCCAGGCAACCAGTACATGCTGGAATCTGGGTATGCCTGGGCATGATAGGAGTGTGTAAGCAATTACATACACATATATATAATATGTGTGTGTGTGTGTGTGTATGTGAAGGTGGGGGGTCATTTTCGGTTTCGGTCCAGAATTTTCATTTCGGTGCATCCCTACCCACCATAACTTATTGGCAGATCAAAGATGTGAACCAATTCTTGGAAAAGGTGTCATATAATTGATCATGTGGCCAGAGGGGTGTTTTCTTTGCAAAAGAGTCTGATTACGGGCAATGCAGCGACCTCAAAGTAGAACTCCACAATTTACTCTGATTGGAACATCATCATAAGAAACCATCTGGACTTAAGGCGTTTCCACAGGCCTGCTTATTGATGAACATCGTGAGTGAGGGTCCTGTGTTTAACCCTGTGACAGAATGACCTGTCATACAGGGGCCCAAGGTACTCAGAGATGGCTCCAGCCTGGCTGCCAAACAGGCAGGAACTCCATTGTGTAAAGTAATCCCATTAACAGGATGGCTACCAGGGGGATATTCAGTAGCTAAAGGGGATTAAAGGTTGGGTTGTCTACATGTATCTGTTAATTTATGTTAATGCGGTTCTCTGGATATATGAGTCTATGTTTTACATCAATAAACTGTTCATTCCTGCTGTACTCAGTTCAAGGTAGTTGTGTCTACTTATTGGGTACACATAGCAGGGTTCCAAGGTGCGCATGCTGGCTGGTGCTGGAAGTGATTCCGTGGACAACAGGAGGATACATGTGGGTGATCTCTGGGAGTTACTACAGCTCTCTTGGTGAACCCGTTACAAACCCCTTCGTGACAAAGGCCGTTTTAACATTTCTGCGCTGCTCGTGTTTAGCTGTAATTTTCTTCTTTCCCGTTTACTGAACCCACACACATTAGATATTGTTTTTTTCAGGACAAGAACGGCTTTCTTTAGATGACATTGTTTTGAAAAGTATAAAATATGGTTTCTAACTTTTAGTTGAAAAATATTTTACTCACCTATAAAAGGTAATGAAAAAACCTGCTAAATAGATTCTACTATTTGTCCTGAGTTTAGAAATACCCAATGTTTTTATGTTTTTTTGCTTTTTTTCTACACACTATTTCAAAGCACTAATTCTACCATCAGCCTTTGTCAAACTTTATGGCAGTAATTTTTTTGCATTTGTTTTTTCACACACATTTTACTTCACGTATGAATAAACAGGTTCTGGTATTTGGGGATCCACTGCCCATGCCCTATTTGGTAGATCTTTGAGCATGGCCATTTCAGTGTGCCCAACAAAACCATATATTTTTGAAAACTAGACACCCCAGGGTATTTTAAATGCTGGTATTTTAACTCTTTGCATGCACACATTTTACCACCAGAATTTTTTCAAAGTTTGCAGTAGTATTCTTTTGTGTGTATTTTTCCCCCACACACCTATGTTATGTATGAATTTACAGCTCCTGGTATATGCCGCTGTCACACGACACCCCAATCTGTGTTCAACAACATCTCCTGGGTACAGTGATACCCCACATGCATGGGTTTGTCATTTTTTGGGGGAACTAAAAGGCCACATTTGGTACGTGTGCATTTTTCTAATTGAAAATTAGATGTGTGGCCATCCTTCCCCCCGTGTTAACTGGGACATTGTTGAACCCGGCCAATTCAATTTACCTCATCAAATCATACATTTTTTAAAAGTAGACACCCCATGGGCATTTAATATGCCAGTATTTTAACTCTTTCCATGTGAGAATTGTTTTAAGCTAATATGCTAATTTTAGGACTTGCTCACAAAAATCAAAAATATATTTTTTATATATATATTTTATTTTTTTAGCCTTTTTTTTATTTTTTTAACATTTTTTTTCAACTTGAAGGTTCCCCTGATAGTGACATCAGTGGGAAATTATTTTTACATTTTACTGGTTTTTTTACTATTTTTTTCTAATTATTATTAATTTTATTTTATTTTTTAATTTATTTTTACTAATCACACTGTGATTAGAAAGCTAGGCTCCATTAACTTGCATGGTTGAATGCAGTACCTGCCAGAGTTCTCTAGAGGGTCTGGAGACCATCTAGCGAACTTTTTCGTCTTTATTTATTTTTTTTCAGGACGGTCGCCA
Source organism: Spea bombifrons (assembly GCF_027358695.1). Taxonomy (NCBI): domain Eukaryota; kingdom Metazoa; phylum Chordata; class Amphibia; order Anura; family Pelobatidae; genus Spea; species Spea bombifrons. The sequence goes on from NC_071093.1 coordinate 23,128,466, forward strand.
TCTTGCCGATGGTGAAGCGGCGGCTGTCTATCCTGGGGTAAGTGTTTGGTGTTGCTGGGTGCCTCCTGATCGAGGCATTCCAGCGACACCATTTAAGTTTAGGAGGTGATCGTTGATCGCCTCCTAAACGCTTTTAAAACGGGCGTTGGTCCTGGCACATCAATTTTCGTAAACGACATGTTTTTCTGTAACGTGCCCGGACCGGCAATTGTCATCATGGGGTTAAGTCCCATTGATTTTAATAACCGTTTGCTTGTTTTGTTTTTCTTTTGTATGTCTTGTTTTTCTAATTGTGGTACTGTGTAGCATTTGTCTTTTTGTTAAAATTTTCATAATCCAAATCTGTTTTTGGGCTCTAGTATTGATATCCACAAACCCCAAGATAACACGTTACCAAATTATTTCCTAATTTCTAGAGGATAAATATATATATTGTTTGCCTGGGTGGGTTGATTATATATATCCGGTATCAAAATCGTGAGTGGTGGCAGACTACCTGGGGGATACAGGCAGGATTTGGGGGTTCATTTGGTATAACAGATGCCTTGTTAAGGGGCGAAGTTAGTAAATCCAGAGGTCTGATGCTATTAACCCTTTCATGCCCATACCCTCCACTTCGTCACAGCTTGGCAAGTAGTCCTGACCGTGACAATATTGTCAATTGTATCAAATTGTGAGAATATCATATATTGCACTCACAAATGGATTAGGTTTTCTGACATTTCAATTAAGTTTCCCTCATATGGTAAAGGCTGCTTTTGGATTTCACCTCAGGAATAGGAGAAGTAAAGAAGAAAATAAACTTTGAAGCAACCATAAAGTTGACATACTTTAATTGTGATACATCAAAGGTGGGCCATCTTGTTCGAAGAAGCATGTCTATCAGGTGATATTTTAAAATGCTTCTTGGAGTGATCAAACAGGGCCCCTGACTTATTTTTTCTTTTACAAAATTGATTTTAGTTGAATAGGGGTTAAAATGAGCAGGCGTTAAAGAGTGAATGATAACTGTAATATCCTATTGTACATATAACACTAGATCAAAAATGTTACGAAAACCCTAGTGTGATCTACATAATCGGAAATAAGTCCTCACTGAATTTATTCTTTTTGCATTGAGTCTTTTCTTAATAGTTTTAGTGTCTAAATCTATATCTGAGGCACAATTGAAATCTCCTGCTATAATACAACAGCCAGTCTTTATTGTTTCTACTCGTTAAAAGATCTTATTCAATAGAAGTACGGGGGCAATATTGGTTAAGTATACGTTAACTAAGGTATACCAATCTTCATCTAATTAACACACTATGATTTTATATCTGCCTTCGGGATCATGGAATTCATATTTAATTTCTATTTGGAGTAGAGCAGAAAAAACTATTGCTACACCCCTCTTCTCTCCTTTTTTTTTCTCTTCGGAATTAGTTATTCAAACAAGGTGTATAGATATTATAGGAGATGTTTAAATCCACAATGATAGAAGCACTAGATGAATGGTTGACTTGCTATACTATACCAACTAATCTTATAAATGTTCGTCAAATCACAATTTAACCGCAGCCTAATGCTGCTATTTAATATATCACTATCTTGAATTTATTTTTTTTCGTACACGTTTTAATAAACTCCTCATAGAATTAGTTAATCAAATGAGGATTATAAATACCACGGGAAATGTTTAAATCCACAATGATAGTAACACTAGGCAAATGGTTGATTTGCTATATTACACTAATTAATTTTATAAATGCTTGTTAAATCACAATTTAATTGCAGCTCAGTGCTGCTAGTTAATTTATCACTATTTTGAATAATTTTAATAATTTTTTCACAGAAGCATATAGCTAAACGTGAGGTGTATAGATATTAACGGAAACGCCTAACGATTGTTACTCACCTGCCCTCGGCTCCCATGTTGCCGCAGCAGCCGCCACGCAGGAGAGGGAGACCCCCCTCCCACGCACGGCCACCTCCGCAGCAGCCTCCAGGAGGGAGACCCCCCTCCAACGCACGGCCACCTCCGCAGCAGCCTCCACGAGGGAGACCTCCTTCCACCGCATGGCCACCTCCGCAGCAGCAGACACGAGGGAGACCCCCCTCCAACGCACAGCCACCTCCGCAGCAGCCGCCACGAGGGAGAGGGAGACCCCCCTCCACCGCAAGGCCGCTTCCACTGCCTTCCTCTGAAGTGCCGTGCAGGAGAGGCAGACCTCCTGGTACACGGCGTCCTGCTGCTGCGCGCCCACGCCCTCTAATGGCGAACTCACATACTGCGGGAATTTATGAAGATTATTTATTATTTATTAACAAGATGGCCGCGATTCACAGACACCGGAAGTGATGTCATGAGGGGCTGATGGGAGATTCAGACTTCCTCCGTGGTTCTCCATTTAAACCCCTCAGACCAGTTTCACCTTGCCTTCTGATGGTCGTCTATGCCTTGTGCTAGCACCCAGATAGCATTTACCTTCTTGATTCCTGTGTTTGACCTCGGCTTGCCTGACTACGTTGTTATCCTGTATCCTGACCTCGGCTTGTTTATCGTTTATCCTGATCTCCTTAATCCTGACCTCGGCTACGTATACCGGCTATCCTGTTCTCCGGAATCCTGACCTCGGCTTGTCTGAACTGTTCTGTCCTGGAGTCCTACCTGACTACGGTGTCTCCAAACTACTTGTACGTGACAACGATATATTTACATTTTTTTTTTCTTATTTTATTTTATACAAAAATACAAAAGACTTAAAGATAAATACATAAATACATAAAAGACATAAACATAAATACAATATATACAATAATTTAGGACATACATACAGGTTTGGATTCCAAATGACAAAAAAAAACAAAAAACTATTGCCACATAATACAGAAAATTAAAAATACAAAATAGGAGGGCAATGCTACTTCTTCGTATCAGTGTGTTACTAACTCTATTGGGATATTATTAAGGCTCTATATCTTCCATTCTGCAGAGGTAAGGTTGCAGAAAAGAAAGATGAAATATTGTTAATCTTTACTAATCCATTTTACCTTCTTGTAGAGTTTTTATCCAATTTTCCCAGGCTACTGACCCAGATTTGTTCCCTCTATCATGTAACAAAAGCAATTTTTCCATATAGCATTGATGCAGAATTTGTGATTTTATTTTTATCCAGCTAATTGGGTCTGAGGTTCTCCAGTTTCTGGATAGATTTATTTTAACTGCTGTTAACACATGTAGTAAAAACTGCAATTCCTGAATAGATATTTTGGGTAAGTTTATGTGTAGTCGGGCTCTTTCTGGTGTTAGTCCCCAGTGTGATCCATATAATTTAATGAGCTTATTAGATAGTTCTCGCCAAATTCTATTTGTCAAAGGACAACTCCACCATATGTGGAGAATGTCTCCTTTATAGTACCCACATCTCCAGCAGTTCGCCAAATTGTTAGGCGACATTTTTGCCAGTGTTGTAGGGACTAAGTACCACCGGTTCATCAGTTTATATTGCATCTCATTTAAATTCAAGCAATGTATATTTTTATATGATAAGTACAATGATTTATTCCATTCTTCTAATTTAATTGTGATATCTAAATCTCTCTCCCATTTTTTAATTGCTGGAGGGATATACTCCTTTTTAAGTAAAGTTATCAATGTTAAAGCTTTTGAAAGCAATTTTTTGTGTGATTCCCCTGCCACTAAGTCGCATAAGAGTTTTTGTGCTTTCAAATTTTGATTCCAATTTATCGATTTTAATAGAAAACTTTTAACTCTAAAATAATTATATGCTTCGCCTGCTGGTAGATTAAATTCTGATTGAAGCTGAGAGAGGGACTTAATCTTCGAGCCATTAATTAGATCTTTTATTCTATGAGTACCTCTTTGTATCCAAGGTTTTAGATTTATATTATCCATTAGATTTTCTATAATATATAATGGTAAATCCACTATTATCTTGTCTTTAAGACCTAACTCACTTTTTACCCAGGTCCAATTCATGTATAAATGTTTTAAGACTAAGCTCTTTATGGTTGGCATTAAATCCATCGCTCTCTTATAGGAAATCCAAAAGAAAGTTTGTAAATCTTTAAAAGGATATTTTTTGTGATCTCACCCCTATACCAAGACTCCTGAATAGATTCCTTTCTCTGGGATATACAGGCTTGCATTAGTAAAGCTGCCTGTGAATATTCTTGGATTAGGGGGACACTTAGTCCACCTTGCTCTTTATTTTTTGTAATCAATTTTTAATTTAATCTCAGTTTCTTACCTCCCCAAATAAATCTGTTTATAGCGCCTTGAATTAGGTCTAACCAGCTGTGGGGTATGTTCAGTGGGATCATCCTGAACAAATATATAAATTTAGGTAGAATATATGCTTTCACAACATTTATCCTCCCCCACCAGGAGATAAATAGGTTTCGCCATTTTTTAAAGGATAAATTCATTTCATTAATCATGGGAAGTAGATTTTTTTCAACCCATGTATTTGGAGTATTTGTAATTTTAACACCTATATATACTAAGGTTTCATTGGTGCATCCGAAACCAATTCTCTCTATTTCTTTCTTTTGTGTTTCATTGAGATAGGATGATAGCCCTATTGATTTATTTATATTTAGTTTATAATTAGAAATAAAACTGAATTGATGTATTAGCTTCATAATCTGATTCACTGAGTTCACTGGGTCTTTAATTGTAAGTAATATGTCGTCTGCATAAAGTTTGATTTTTTTTGTGTTTCTCCCTCTCCACAGCCCACTATCCCAGAGCTACTTTTAATATCTCTTGCGAGGGGTTCTAAGGATAGGACATAGAGCAGTGGAGAAAGAGGACAACCTTGTCTTGTCCCGTTAGACAGCGGGAACCAGTTGGATTTAATTCCTGACCCAATCACTCTACCTCTCGGATTCTTATAAAGGGCTATTATTGCTTGATGAATCTTGCCTTTTATCCCGAATGCTTTCCCGAATGCTTTCTGCTAGATATTTCCAGTTGACCCTATCAAAAGCTTTTTCAGCATCAAGAGATAGGGTCAACTGAGGAATTTTAGTTTTTATATTCTCTTCATATAACAATATATTGAAATTGTTGATTCACTATATATGTACTAATTATACAAACGCCTGCTAATCATAACTAAATCGCACTTTATTGCTGCTTGTTAAGATTCCATGAATTTCACTTATGCTTGATCACTGTTGATCCCTTACAATGCAGTAAACGACTCTATAAAGATGGGGTTCTCACAACTGTAAGGATTTATAGCGATTTTTGTTATAATATTGTGCAATTTTTTGTAAAAATTTTTCCCCCCTCCTTTCTCTCCTTTCCTTCCTGTAATTATGCTAGTTATAATAACTTAAGCAACAGCAAGTGTTGCCATCCCTATCATATGTCTTAAATTAGACATAGGAGGAGTGTCTATTTGGAGACCCCTCTCTCAAGGTGACCTAGGATGGGTTCCTATGGTTCCCTGCAGTTTTGTCTTATGTTTTATGTTGGGTGGGATCCTGACCTCCTTTTTCTTGAGGTCTAAGGAAGTTTTATTCTTCTTTCATCCCCTCTGCTTGGCTCTTATATATGGTCTAGGCAGAGTGGTTTGAATTCTTCTATGGTATTTCACTTTTTTGGGGGGTTTTTTGTTAATTGTTTCTTGTATAGCTGCATTTGGAGGTGGAGACGTGTGATCCCCATATTGTCTGAATGATCAAGGTGTGCTCAGTCAACACCCAGGGCTTAAATTCGCCCCATATGCGCTCCATAGTTTATAACTTTCTGTATAGAGACCATATAGATGTCGGTTCCTTACAGGAGACCCATTGGAGATAAGAGGAGATAGGAGGTCAGATAAAATTAAATGGGGGGGGGAATATCGGGTTGTGGTTCATGCCTCAAATGAAACTAAAATGAAGAGGTGTGTAGCAATAGTTTTTTCTGCTCTACTCCAAATAGAAATTAAATACGAATTCCATGATCCCGAAGGCAGATATATAATTATAGTGTGTAAATTAGATGAAGATTGGTATACCTTAGTTAACGTATACTTACCCAACATTGCCCCCCCCCGTACTTCTATTGAATAACATCTTGGAACGAGTAGAAACAATAAAGACTGGGTGTTGTATTATAGCAGGAGATTTCAATTGTGTCTCAGATATAGATTTAGACACTAAAACTATTAAGAAAAGACTCAATGAAAAAAGAATAAAGTCCCAGTAAAGAGCTTTTAATATCTCTCTATCTAATTATGATCTTATTGATCACATCCCTGCCGCTGCACGGGAGACCAGGCTGTCGTTTGACAGCCTGGACTCCCCACTGACAGCAGAAGCCGGCTTTGCCGGCTTTCTGCTGTCCAATCGCCTGTAACAGCTTCCGGCATGAAAGCCGGTAAGCTGTTACCGGTAAACTGCCCGATCGCGCAGTTTCAAACGCGCGATCGGGCATTCCCTTCCGGGTTGCGTCACTGCTGATGTAACCCGGAAGGTCATCGGAGGACAGGATATCCGCTATGCAGGTCTGTGAGGACCTGCATAGAGATCACAGTGTGATCGGTGCAGGGGGATCGCGGGGAGGGGAGTGAGAGACCATCTCTCTCACTCCCCCTCCCGTCCTGAAATAGAAAAGCTGAAAAATAAAAAAGTTAATTCATTTAAAAAATAATATTAAATAAATCATTAAAATAATAATATAAATAATACTAAAAAAAATTATAATGTGAGCTGTGATGTCACTGTGACATCACTGGCATGTTCAGGAGGTCCCTAGGAGGACCTCTTACCATTACTGTGTAAAAAAAAAAAATACAAAAAATACAAAAAAATTTAAAAAAATTAAAATAAAAAAAATGTAAAAAAAATATATAAAAAAAGATAATAAAAAAATTCTTAAAAAAACCTTACATCCCATTGCCCTAGCATAACATCTAGCCAGTATAACCCTCCTGCCCCCGTTCACAACCCCCAAACCGGTTAAGCCATAGGCATAAAAATTATACAAAATTGTACACCTAATAGTTTGCTCCCTGGTGCTGGGAAAGTCTGGAAAATCTATATAAATTAGGTATTTCTGAAATCAGGACACCTGAATTGATAAACTTGGAGGGGATTTTCCATCACTTTATCTAATTTTGTGAGGATTCAGAGGGAAAATGTAAAATAAAATTAGTTTATTTTTCTAATCTTCGCTAGTTTTTACTAAATTTCTCATTCTAAATTTTCAGCTAATCATCCAACTATGGTATCAAACGAAAGCTCTATCTCTCCTTGAAAAAACAATATATAGTTTACATGGGTACACTATTCACAGGAACAGAGAATAATCGCTAAACCGACATACCCCAAAAATGGCAAAATTGCTCTGGGCTTTGGATTTTTTGGGATTGAAGGGGTTAAATAAGAGTATAAGAACAACCTGGAAATTAGATGACTCAATTCTCCTTGGTAAAGATAATGTGAAACACTTATCTGGGTTAATTCATTCTTTTTTTAAGGAGAATAATCCCAAAGATACCTCATTAAAAAATAACTGGTGTGCATTTAAATCAGTTCTGAGAGGATACCTAATTAAACTAAAAAGTAAAATTAGGAGGAGCCAAGGAAGAAATCTCGCAGAATTATACCTTTTTATACAACCAGGAAGTATCAGAAAATAAAAAGCACCCCTCTGAAGATAAACTCAAAAGAATTAGACAAATCCAAAGCCGAATTAACGATAAACTGATAGAGGGGAACAATAAATACAATGGAGAAATTAAAAACGAAATACTATTGTTGTAGTAACAGAGCAAATAAAATGATGACAAACAGATTAAGGAAACTAAAAACTAACAATCGGGTCCATAAGATAATAATGGATAATAAAGTCTATCTCACACCAGAGTTAATTGGCAAACAATTCAATCAGTACTACGAGAAGCTTTATAATCTGAATAAAACACACTCTTTAGAAGAGATTGAAACTTATCTTGCTGAAATAAACTTCCCTCAAATATCTGCAGATCAGAGAGCTTCCCTAAATACAGACATAACACCGTCTGACGTTAGATTAGCTATATCTAAGCTAAATAAATACAAAACCCCAGGTCCAGACGGAAATCTATTCTTTAAGACATTCAGCCAGCAAATTCTTGATCCGTTAACTCTTACCTTTAACTCCATCGCCAGTGTAGGTAAATTTCCTAATGAAATGACCAGAGCTAATATTCTTCCTATTCTTAAGCAATCTAAAAATCCTACAGACCCCTCTAGCTATAGACCGATTTCTCTCATCAACGTAGACGTCAAATTATACTCTTCTATTCTTGCTAATAGACTGAAAAACATTCTCAATACTATTATTAATTCGGACCAAGTCGGCTTTATCCCGGGTAGATCCTCGTGTAATCACATTAGAAGAATTAATATATTAGATCAAGCTGAGAAGAAGGTAATTCCTGTCCTAATTATGTCAGTTGATGCTGAGAAGGCCTTTGACCGTGTTGATTGGGATTTTATTAGTAGTATTTTGTTTAAGTTTGGAATTAAAGGCTGCATACATGTGGCAATTATGGCTCTATATTCTAACCCAGGGGCGTCCATTAGGCGGCCTGCGAGACCTCGAGGTGCGGCCCGCGTAAGATCGGCAGCCAGGGCAACCAATCTTACGCGGGCAGCACCTCGAGCCCTGCTACTTACCTGTGGGAGGGTCTTCTGTACGGCATAGAGGAAGCGGAACCTAGCAAAGTTCACGTGACATCACATGACTCTGCTCCAGTCCTGCTTCCTCTGTTCAGTACCAGAGAACGCAGAGGGAGGCCGCGCCCTCTGCTGAAGTCTGTGAGCGGCATCGAGGAGCTGCAGTGCAGGTAAGGGGGTGGGGAGGGTGTTTGAATAAGTATGCGTGATTGAGGGAATTAATCTGTGAATGAATGAGTATATGAATGAATGAGTGTGTGTGTGATAGCATGGATGTGTAAGTGCTGGAACCTAGGCATGATGGGACTGTGATTGTTGTTAGCAATCACACTCCTATCATGCCAAGTCAGCCAGTACATGCTGAAACCTAGCTAGCTGCCCCCCTTGTGTATTGATGCTGCCAGCAGTATAGGGTCTGCACATCACTTCCAGCCACCCTGTACCAGCATGTACTGGCTGACTTGGCATGATAAGAGTGTGATTGCTAACGGCAATCACAGTCTCATCATGCCTAGGTTACAGCATTTACTGGTTGGATGTGTAAGTGCTGGAACCTAGGCATGATGGGACTTTGATTGCTGTTAGCAATCACACTCCTACTATGCCAAGTCAGCCAGTACATGCTGAAACCTAGCTAGCTGCCCCACTTGTGTATTGATTCTGCAAGCAGTATGGGGTCTGCACATAACTTACAGCCACTTACAGCCACCCTGTACCAGCATGTACCAGCAAAGGGAAATTTCATCCACATTTGGTGGAATTGTATGGGCGTTAAAAATCTTTGGTCTAAGATCTATAATCTTATTTTTGCTTTAACTGCAAAGAATATAAATCGATCTCCCACAACAGCCTTACTACACTTAGTGTGGCCAAATTGCAGTAGCAGGGAAAAACAATTTATTATTCATTGCTTTATTGCAGTGAAAATCATGATTGCCCGTATGTGGAAACAAAATCTTTCCATTCCTTGGAACATGGCAATTTCTCAGCTGAAGCTCCAAATAAAAATGGAAAGACAGCTATATAGATCATATTTTTACTCTGTAAAGAAATCGGTAATATGGGCCTCCTGGTTGGAGAAGCTGGAGGGAGTTATGGAATAGTGCTTGGGTTTGTTGGCTGTTTCTCTTTTCACTCTTGATAAGATGAATTGGATTAATGATTAATGCAGCTTATATGTACAAATTCCTTTTTTTTTTTTAAAGATTTAATGTTTGTACATGTCATTTGCATATATGTTTGATTCTTTGTCTATATCAAAAAACAAATAAAGATCTATTGAAACAAAAAAAAAAGTCCTCACTGAAATGGTTAAAATATAGTGGGTTTGCTAGATATAATATAACACCTTATTCCTACAGTGTTGAATTAGTAACAATTTAAACTTTTAGTGGATCTCAAAATAGGATCTGCCTTATGAATGGTAAAATTAATCTCACTGAAAGCTCATTTACTGGAGGATTCTAGCTTTGAATGCATTCATCTGTATTTGAGTGGCACTTGACTGCCTTCTATTAACAGTTATCTCAAATTGTAAATAAAGTCATTCTCAACTAGTCTAGTATTCCCCATGAATTATAAAAGAAAAGATCTGATGCGCATTTCCTCACTTGGAAGTGGATTTACGCTTTTATACAAAATAATGGCTACAAAAATGAATACAAAAAAGTCTTAAAAGAAACAACTGTCACAAAATACAAAGTAAAATAATGCAGATACAAAAAGGTCTTTAACACAGCTCGCTATCGGGCATCATATCCACATACAAATATACTTTAGTTTCCATAAGCGTCCATAGCAACATCTTACATCACCACCCCACTTCACCAGCACCTCCCTGGATCCCCTAAAAAAAGCCACGTCAAATGCCACTTACCATCTATATTGATGATCAAAGCAGCTACTCTCAGACACTTTGCTCCATAAAGACCATTCAAATTTAACCAGGAGAAGAGCAGGACAGTTTCACTCTCCAGAAGCAGAGTGAGTTATGGGAAGAGAATGCATGTATTCTTGATCTTATACATCACAATTCCTTTCTGGGGAGGTGAACCTCTTTGAATAGTAAGCCACATGATGTAGTCTGTTGTCCTGTTTTGGGACAAGATAGCTCCAATGGCTATTTCAGAGGCATCAATCTCCAGGATATAAAGTTTGGTTGGATCTGGAAAAGACAATATTGGAGCTGTAGTAAAGCTTCAAGCCATTTAATGCCATTTGAACCATAAATTGTTTTTCTGTGGAATGTGAGGGGTTGAACAACCTTGGAAAGTACACTGCTCCAAAAATTAAAGGGAACACTAAGATTACACATCCTAGATCTGAATGAATGAACTAATCGTATGACATACTTTCGTCTTTACATAGTTGAATGTGCTGACAACAAAATCACACAAAAATTCTCCATGGAAATCAAATTTATCAACCCATGGAGGTCTGGATATGGAGTCACACTCAAAATCAAAATGGAAAACCACACTACAGGCTGATCCAACTTTGATGTAATGTCCTTAAAACAAGTCACAATGAGGCTCAGTAGTGTGTGTGGCCTCCACGTGCCTGTATGACCTCCCTACAACACCTGGGCATGCTCCTGATGAGGTTGCGGAGGGTCGCCTGAGGGATGTCCTCCCAGACCTGGACTAAAGCATCCACCAACTCCTGGACAGTCTGTGGTGCAACGTGGCGTTGGTGGATGGAGCGAGACATGATGCCCCAGATGTGCTCAATCAGATTTAGGTCTGGGGAACGGGCGGACCAGTCCATAGCATCAATGCCTTCCTCTTGCAGGAATAGCTGACACACTCCAGCCACATGAGGTCTAGCATTGTCTTGCATTAGGAGGAACCCAGGGCCAACCGCACCAGCATATGGTCTCACAAGGGGTCTGAAGATCTCATCTCGGTACCTAATGGCAGTCAGGCTACCTCTGGCAAGCACATGGAGGGCTGTGCGGCCCCCCAAAGAAATGCCACCCCACACCATTACTAACCCACCGCCAAACCGGTCATGCTGGAGGATGTTGCAGGCAGCAGAACGTTCTCCACGGTGTCTCCAGACTCTGTCACGTCTGTCACATGTGCTCAGTGTGAACCTGCTTTCATCTGTGAAGAGCACAGGGCGCCAGTGGTGAATATGCCAATCCTGGTGTTCTCTGGCAAACGCCAAACGTCCTGCACGGTGTTGGGCTGTAAGCACAACCCCCACCTGTGGACGTTGGGCCCTCATACCACCCTCATGGAGTCTGTTTCTGACCGTTTGAGTGGACACATGCACATTTGTGGCCTGCTGGAGGTCATTTTGCAGGGCTCTGGCAGTGCTCCTCCTTGCACAAAGGCGGAGGTAGAGGTCCTGCTGCTGGGTTGTTGCCCTCCTACAGCCTCCTCCACGTCTCCTGATGTACTGGCCTGTCTCCTGGTAGCGCCTCCATGCTCTGGACACTACGCTGACAAACACAGCAAACCACCTTGCCACAGCTCGCATTGATGTGCCATCCTGGATGAGCTGCACTACCTAAGCCACTTGTGTGGGTTGTAGACCCCGTCTCATGCTACCAGTAGAGTGAAAGCACCGCCAGCATTCAAAAGTGACCAAAACATCAGCCAGGAAGCATAGGAACTGAGAAGTGGTCTGTGGTAACCACCTGCAGAACCACTCCTTTATTGGGGGTGTCTTGCTAATTGCCTATAATTTCCACCTGTTGTCTGTTCCATTTGCACAACAGCATGTGAAATTGATTGTCCATCAGTGTTGCTTCCTGAGTGGACAGTGTGATTTCACAGAAGTGTGATTGACTTCGAGTTACATTGTGTTGTTTAAGTGTTCCCTTTATTATTTTGAGCAGTGTATAAATCTGCAATAAAAATGAGTGAAGTCCAGAATGCACACTTTTTGTGGTTGGGTGAGGCCACTGGATGATGGCTGCAGATTATCATTTAAAGTCATTGTGGCATTAATTTAAACTCCCAAAAATTACTGGTTGTTACTTCAAGCATCCATTTCTCCCGTTTGGCGTACAGGTCTTGATCTCTTAGGTGGCTGAGGACTTTCCGCATATGATCCCACAGTTCATCCAGAGAGGGGGGGAAATACAAGGATGTCATTAAGATAAATGTCCACAAAGATGTTGCGATAATCCCTGAAGACGTAATTTGGGTAGTGTTGGAACGTATGATGAATGTCCCATGACTGTGAAGCAGGATGGAACCATGACAATAATAACAAAACTAGGGCTGAAACAACTAATCGATAAAACCGATAATAATCGATAATGAAAATCTTTGTCAGCGAATTTCATCATCGATTAATCGGATCGATTTTTATCGATTATAAAAAGAGGTTTTTTTCAGAGCAAATGCTCAGAAAAACTCCTCTCCTTATATAATCCGACCTCAAACAGGGATCGGATTATAACACCGGAATCCAGATCCCCCGCAACGCTGCAGGGGACCTGGATTCCCCTCACTGTCGGCCGGTCTCTCACTTCCGTCTCTCTCCCCCTCCCATCTGCCTCCTCCCCCCTCCCATACACCGCTCCGCTCCGTTACTGAAGGCACTTTCATTGCAGCTTCATAGAAGCCACAGTGTAAGTGAAGGGCAGTAACGGAGGCTGTCTGTGCGATGCAGACCCTCACCGGCTATCAGAGAGGATGATTCTCTGTCAGCCGGTGGGGGTCTGCATCGCACAGACAGACTCCGTTACTCACCTTCACTTACACTGAGGCTTCTATGAAGCTGCAGGGAAAGTGCCTGTGTCAGTAACTGTGCCGGGTAGAGAGGCAGAGCGGTGTATGGGAGGGGGAGGAGTCAGAGGGGTGTATGGGAGCCACCCTCCAATACACCACTCTGGCTCCTCCCCCTCTCATACGCCACTCTGCCTCTCTACCCGGCTCCCTGGTGTCTTGTCAGAAACGGAGGTTCACAGGAGGCGTTCACAGAGTGGAGTATGGGAGGGGGGAGGAGGCAAAGTGATGTATGGGAGGGGGAGGAGCCAATGTGATGTATGGGAGGAGGCAGAGTGGAGTATGGGAGGGGGAGGAGCCAGAGTGGTGTATGGGAGGAGGCAGAGTGGAGTATGGGAGGGGGAGGAGGCAAAGTGATGTATGGGAGGGGAGGAGCCAAAGTGATGTATGGGCGGGGGAGGAGGCAGAGTGGTGTATGGGAGGGGGGAGGAGGCAGAGTGGTGTATGGGAGGGGGGAGGAGGCAGAGTGGAGTATGAGAGGGGGGAGGAGCCAGAGTGGTGTTTGGGAGGGGGAGGAGCCAGAGTGGTGTATGGGAGGGGGAGGAGCCAGAGTGGTGCAGGGGTGAGTTATAGTGGTGTACGGGGGTATTATGAATTTTTAGGGCATATAGGGGGTATAAGGCATATGGATATTAGGCATATCAGGGGGGCATAAACATATCTGGGGGTAAAAGGTATATCAGGGGGCTCAGTGGCATATAGGGGGTATAAGACATCGATATTAGGCATATCAGGGGGGCATAAAACAAATCTGGGGGTAAAAGGTATATCGGGGCTCAGTTACATATCACTGGCATATAAGGAGTATAAGGCATATCAGGGGCACAGTGGCATATCAGGGGCACAGTGGCATATCAGGGGGCACAGTGGAACATGGCATATAAGAGGTATAAGGCATATATGGGGGCAGAGTGGCAAGCTGGGGGTCAGATGTGCATAACTGGGGGCAGTTTGGTAAATAAAAAAATTTAAACAAGGCTTTTTTCTCAGTTTTTATTAAATATGAAAAATAGTTAACATGAATTAATATTTACTAATAACTTTGTATTAAAACCTAGTTTGAGAAGCACTGTGTTTGGGTTCTTGTAGCTTTTATTATTATGTCAGTAAAATAAGAAGGTGAATAGAGAGAGGCCAATGCAATAAAGAGATGAAAGTGTAAATTGTACGTTTTTTATTGCAATTTTTCTTCAATTTAAAATAATGTATTTTTTTATCCGATTAATCGACAAAATAATCGGCCAACTAATCGATTATTAAAATAATCGTTAGTTGCAGCCCTAAACAAAACACATTCTTCCACTCTTTCCCCTTTCTGATCATTGCCAGGTTGTAGGCTTCTACAGAATTCATCTTGGAGTAAATATGAACAGAACTGAGACAATCCAACAGTTCAGATATCAGATAACAGGTATGTACCCCATAGGGTTTAGGGGCACCAGGCTGGTCAAAAGGGCAGTCATACCTCCCATGTCAGCTGAAAATGGCATTATCGCCAAAATGTTGAAATTAAAGAAAAAAAAAAGACGAAAATAATCTACCTCCATCCAGGGGCAGGCTTGGCCAGGGGCCATTTGCTGCTTTTTACCTGTGTGTTTCTCTTGTTCCTGCTTCCCCTGGTTTGTGAATGAGTAAATGAATGAATGTTTGTGATAGCATGGATGTGTAAGTGGGGGGCTGCTTGTGCATGATAAGAGTGAGATTGCTTATTAACCCCTTAAGGTTGTTTTTTTATATTTTTGTACCCTTTGGAACCAAGGCTGTTTTAACACTTTTTCGGTGCTTGTGTTTAGATGTAATATAATTTTCTCCTCACCCATTTAGTGCACCCACACTGGTCTGTCTCCTGGTAGCGCCTCCATGCTCTGGACACAGGGTTTTTTATGACAAGAAGGGCTTTCTTCAAATACCATTTTTTTTATCATATCTAATTTCCATAAAAAAAAATCCACGCACTATTTTTTTTAATCACACAAATTGTACTTCGCACTGTCACACCCCAATATGTGTTCAGCAACACCTTTTGATTACAGTCATACCACCCATGCATGGGTTCGTCTGGTGTTTGGGGCTAAAAGGCCACATTTGGGAAGTGCACTTTTTTATTTTTTTCCAGTTTGGTAAGTCTGTGCCTATGCCCTATCTTTGAACCCGGCCACTCCAATTTAAGCCATTCATTTTTTCTAAATTTGACACCCTTGGGTATTTGAAATGCTTTTGTTTTAACTCTTTCCATGTCAAGAGTTCTGGGAAGATACAGCGCTAATTTTAGCACTTGCTCATAATAATAAACATTTTTTTTATTTTATTCTTTTTAGACTTTTTTTTACATTTAGCTAGAACTGGATGGTTCATCTGATGGTGACATCACTGCATAATTTTTAAATGCTACCACATTTTTATTTATTTTTTCCATATAGCCCAGCTTTCATATACATTTGTGTTTTTTAGCTGCTAGAACCTCCTTGTCATTGATACAACCACCACACTACCTCTTATCCTTTCTCTGTGCCTAATGTTTATTACCCCATTCCCTCAAGATTGTAAGCTTGCGAGCAGGGCTCTCTCCCCCTAATGTATCAATTTGTCTTAGTCTGTGAATTCTCGTCTTGTCATACCCCTTGAATATATATGTGATATTTAGCACTGCATAAATTTATAAGAACACATACAATTTGTTTTGCAAAAAATGTGTTGATACACAAAAGAGAGAATGACAAGAAAAATAATCATGAAAGACACATAGACCATAGGAACCAGTGTCTTCAGTAATAAAACTTCATACTGTACACTAAAAAAAACAAATATAAAAACCTAAATGCACATATTAATGTTCCATAGAAGCAAAGCATAGGGACCTCCAGTAGGAGAATGAGAAGCAGCAGGGTTCTCCAGTAAAAGCAGTCATTGCTGCAGCATCATTCTAAAATTGTGAGCGAAAACCATCCTGTAGCAATTCCTCAAGGTCACTGAGCAGATATTTTTTTCTTCTGTTTACACCAAGGAAGAACATAACTAGTAGAAGTCAGCATGGTTTTGTGAATGGAACATCTTGTCAAACCAACCTAATTGCATTCTATGAAGAAGTCACAAAAATCAATGGCATTAGAGGTGATCTATTTGGATTTTGCTAAGGTGTTTGATACAGTTCCACGCAAAAGGTTGTTGTACTAATTGCCAAAAATAGCCTTAGGGAAAATGCATGCATTTGAATTTGTAATTGGCTAAAAGATAGAATACAAAGGTAGATGGAAAATTCTTAAACTGTACATCAGGGGTCTATCCTAGGTCCTCTTCTTTTACAGTAAATGTGTTTATTAATGGACTCTCATATATCATTGACAGCCAAGTCTCAGTGTTTGCTGATGACATAAAATTAGGTAGTTTCTCTGCAGAAGGATTTAGACAGAGTAGAGGACTAGACAGGCAAGTGGCAAATTATGTTCAATACAGACAAATGTAAAGTTATGCATCCTGTAAGAACAATGGAACACATAACCTCTTAACCCCTTAACCTCCATTGATGGGTCAGGCACGTCACTCAAAAACGGACATATGACGACCTATGACATGCCTAAGGACCCCGAGCTATCTATCGGAGCCCAGCTTTCTAATCACTGTGATCAATGTGATTAGTAAAATATATTTTTTAAAAAAGGCTAACAAAAAAAAGAGGTAACATTTAAAAATAATTATGCATCAGAGGAACCATCCAGTTCTAGCAAAATGTAAAAAAAATCCAACAAGAATAAAATAAAAAAATAAAGTTTATTATTATGAGCAAGTGCTAAAATTAGCGCTGTATCTTCCCAAAAATCTGGAAAGAGTTAATGTTAAAGCATTTCAAATACTGAAGGGGTGCCTAATTTAAAAACAATGAATGGTTTGATGGGGTAAATTGGAGTGGCCGGGCTCAAAGATAGGGCATAGGCACAGATTGACCAAAATGGGGGGGGGGGACACACTTCCCAAATGTGGCCTTTTAGCCCCAAACACCAGACAAACCTGTGCATTGGCGGTATCACTGTACTCGGGAGATGTTGCTGAACACATATTGGGGTTTTGTTTGATAGTGATGTATACCTGGAGCTATAAATTTATTATTATTATTTATCACTACCACAAACCTTGGCAAAGGCTGGTGGTAGAATCTCATGCATGGAAAGGGTTGAAATACTAGCATTTGAAATACCTTGGGGTGTCTAGTTTTCAAAAATATATGGTTTGATTGGGTAAATTGAATTAGCCGGCTTCAAAGATGGCCCTAAATGCGGCGTTTTACCTCCCAAACAACCCAACAAACCCATGCATGGGGGGTATCACTGTACTTTGTCTTGTTTGATACACCAGGAGCTGTAAATTCATACCTGAAGCTCAATTTTACTAAACAAATTACTACCACAAAGGGTGGTAGTAGAATTAGTGCATGGAAAGGGTTAACATACCAGCATTTGAAATACCTTGAGGTGTCTTGTTTTCAAAAATATATGGTTTGAGGGGGTAAACTGCATTGGCCAGCTTCAAAGATACTCGAAATAGCACATGGGGCAGAATGACCAGCTTTGGAAAAAGCTGGAAAAAACCGCTACTTGTAATTATTGCCCAATAACTTGCAGAAAAAAGCATTAGCATTATCTTTTTTGGATGAGTAAAAGATTTTTTTTTTTAAAAAGTGAGAAAAAGTTTCGTTTTTTTCAATTTTTCATCATTTTTATATAGCAAATTAGATAATATGATCAAAAAATGGTATCTGAAGCCCTTCTTGCCCTGGAAAAAAACAACATAACTTGTGTGGGTACACTAAATGAGTGAGGAGAAAATTACATCTAAACACGAGCACAGCAAAAGTGTTAAAACAGCCTTGGTCCCAAAGGGTACAAAAAGTAAAAAACAGCCTGGTCATTAAGGGGTTAAACGGTATCTGTCACATATGAGGGCTATGAGCCAGATTCCTGGTTACCTATTACTATTCCCAGCAACCACCAAATTAGCCTATGAAATACCTACTGCACTATACTCAGTACTATAATTCACTGCCATCACCAATATTTCATATCCAGATGTCTTAGATTACCTCAAAAACAATAGAATTAAAGTATAAATAATAAGACATACAATTAACCCTTTTTTCTGCCTTATTTTGAATAAAAAACAAGGATAGGCAGAAGGGTTGAACTTGGTATTTTTTAACCTAAATTACTTTGTATTTTGATTGCTCAAAGGTCAGACACATTCATTGTATTTTAGTGTGTCTATTACCACTATCCCTCCTCCCTTATCTGCAGCCTTGATCATTAGATCTTTATTATGCATTAGGGTTTCTATGCTGTCCTCGAACTCCTAATTTTGAGTAGGCAGAGACAGAGGGGCAGTGGTATAAGAAAATTGGAGACAAGGCGCTGTCTTAGTGCACAATGCACTGAGACGTAGATCGATTTGGATGGAAAGAGCCACAAGTTCCTCCAAGGTTGTAAGGAGTCCTGCACAAGCTGGTTCATCTTTTAGAGAGTGTCATAGAGACCCAACTTAAACTGGCCAAGGGCTTTAACCCCTCATAACCCGAAGACCATTGACCTCACCAATTGCTGTGACTTCCAGGAGAGCGGGGGGACAGCCCGGGCGGTTATGGAACACACGCCCGGCTATATTGTGGTCCGTCCTGGGGAAACTTTAAACTGCTACTGCTCGGGGTACCCACAGCGGATCGTTTAGCTTTTTGGACAGAATATTCTAAGGACCCCAAGCTATCTATCGGTATCCCAGGATTGCTTTTGTTTTAACTCTTTCCATGTCAAGAGTTCTGGGAAGATACAGCGCTAATTTTAGCACTTGCTCATAATAATAAACATTTTTTTTATTTTATTCTTTTTAGACTTTTTTTTACATTTAGCTAGAACTGGATGGTTCATCTGATGGTGACATCACTGCATAATTTTTAAATGCTACCACATTTTTATTTATTTTTTCCATATAGCCCAGCTTTCATATACATTTGTGTTTTTTAGCTGCTAGAACCTCCTTGTCATTGATACAACCACCACACTACCTCTTATCCTTTCTCTGTGCCTAATGTTTATTACCCCATTCCCTCAAGATTGTAAGCTTGCGAGCAGGGCTCTCTCCCCCTAATGTATCAATTTGTCTTAGTCTGTGAATTCTCGTCTTGTCATACCCCTTGAATATATATGTGATATTTAGCACTGCATAAATTTATAAGAACACATACAATTTGTTTTGCAAAAAATGTGTTGATACACAAAAGAGAGAATGACAAGAAAAATAATCATGAAAGACACATAGACCATAGGAACCAGTGTCTTCAGTAATAAAACTTCATACTGTACACTAAAAAAAACAAATATAAAAACCTAAATGCACATATTAATGTTCCATAGAAGCAAAGCATAGGGACCTCCAGTAGGAGAATGAGAAGCAGCAGGGTTCTCCAGTAAAAGCAGTCATTGCTGCAGCATCATTCTAAAATTGTGAGCGAAAACCATCCTGTAGCAATTCCTCAAGGTCACTGAGCAGATATTTTTTTCTTCTGTTTACACCAAGGAAGAACATAACTAGTAGAAGTCAGCATGGTTTTGTGAATGGAACATCTTGTCAAACCAACCTAATTGCATTCTATGAAGAAGTCACAAAAATCAATGGCATTAGAGGTGATCTATTTGGATTTTGCTAAGGTGTTTGATACAGTTCCACGCAAAAGGTTGTTGTACTAATTGCCAAAAATAGCCTTAGGGAAAATGCATGCATTTGAATTTGTAATTGGCTAAAAGATAGAATACAAAGGTAGATGGAAAATTCTTAAACTGTACATCAGGGGTCTATCCTAGGTCCTCTTCTTTTACAGTAAATGTGTTTATTAATGGACTCTCATATATCATTGACAGCCAAGTCTCAGTGTTTGCTGATGACATAAAATTAGGTAGTTTCTCTGCAGAAGGATTTAGACAGAGTAGAGGACTAGACAGGCAAGTGGCAAATTATGTTCAATACAGACAAATGTAAAGTTATGCATCCTGTAAGAACAATGGAACACATAACCTCTTAACCCCTTAACCTCCATTGATGGGTCAGGCACGTCACTCAAAAACGGACATATGACGACCTATGACATGCCTAAGGACCCCGAGCTATCTATCGGAGCCCAGCTTTCTAATCACTGTGATCAATGTGATTAGTAAAATATATTTTTTAAAAAAGGCTAACAAAAAAAAGAGGTAACATTTAAAAATAATTATGCATCAGAGGAACCATCCAGTTCTAGCAAAATGTAAAAAAAATCCAACAAGAATAAAATAAAAAAATAAAGTTTATTATTATGAGCAAGTGCTAAAATTAGCGCTGTATCTTCCCAAAAATCTGGAAAGAGTTAATGTTAAAGCATTTCAAATACTGAAGGGGTGCCTAATTTAAAAACAATGAATGGTTTGATGGGGTAAATTGGAGTGGCCGGGCTCAAAGATAGGGCATAGGCACAGATTGACCAAAATGGGGGGGGGGGGGACACACTTCCCAAATGTGGCCTTTTAGCCCCAAACACCAGACAAACCTGTGCATTGGCGGTATCACTGTACTCGGGAGATGTTGCTGAACACATATTGGGGTTTTGTTTGATAGTGATGTATACCTGGAGCTATAAATTTATTATTATTATTTATCACTACCACAAACCTTGGCAAAGGCTGGTGGTAGAATCTCATGCATGGAAAGGGTTGAAATACTAGCATTTGAAATACCTTGGGGTGTCTAGTTTTCAAAAATATATGGTTTGATTGGGTAAATTGAATTAGCCGGCTTCAAAGATGGCCCTAAATGCGGCGTTTTACCTCCCAAACAACCCAACAAACCCATGCATGGGGGGTATCACTGTACTTTGTCTTGTTTGATACACCAGGAGCTGTAAATTCATACCTGAAGCTCAATTTTACTAAACAAATTACTACCACAAAGGGTGGTAGTAGAATTAGTGCATGGAAAGGGTTAACATACCAGCATTTGAAATACCTTGAGGTGTCTTGTTTTCAAAAATATATGGTTTGAGGGGGTAAACTGCATTGGCCAGCTTCAAAGATACTCGAAATAGCACATGGGGCAGAATGACCAGCTTTGGAAAAAGCTGGAAAAAACCGCTACTTGTAATTATTGCCCAATAACTTGCAGAAAAAAGCATTAGCATTATCTTTTTTGGATGAGTAAAAGATTTTTTTTTTTAAAAAGTGAGAAAAAGTTTCGTTTTTTTCAATTTTTCATCATTTTTATATAGCAAATTAGATAATATGATCAAAAAATGGTATCTGAAGCCCTTCTTGCCCTGGAAAAAAACAACATAACTTGTGTGGGTACACTAAATGAGTGAGGAGAAAATTACATCTAAACACGAGCACAGCAAAAGTGTTAAAACAGCCTTGGTCCCAAAGGGTACAAAAAGTAAAAAACAGCCTGGTCATTAAGGGGTTAAACGGTATCTGTCACATATGAGGGCTATGAGCCAGATTCCTGGTTACCTATTACTATTCCCAGCAACCACCAAATTAGCCTATGAAATACCTACTGCACTATACTCAGTACTATAATTCACTGCCATCACCAATATTTCATATCCAGATGTCTTAGATTACCTCAAAAACAATAGAATTAAAGTATAAATAATAAGACATACAATTAACCCTTTTTTCTGCCTTATTTTGAATAAAAAACAAGGATAGGCAGAAGGGTTGAACTTGGTATTTTTTAACCTAAATTACTTTGTATTTTGATTGCTCAAAGGTCAGACACATTCATTGTATTTTAGTGTGTCTATTACCACTATCCCTCCTCCCTTATCTGCAGCCTTGATCATTAGATCTTTATTATGCATTAGGGTTTCTATGCTGTCCTCGAACTCCTAATTTTGAGTAGGCAGAGACAGAGGGGCAGTGGTATAAGAAAATTGGAGACAAGGCGCTGTCTTAGTGCACAATGCACTGAGACGTAGATCGATTTGGATGGAAAGAGCCACAAGTTCCTCCAAGGTTGTAAGGAGTCCTGCACAAGCTGGTTCATCTTTTAGAGAGTGTCATAGAGACCCAACTTAAACTGGCCAAGGGCTTTAACCCCTCATAACCCGAAGACCATTGACCTCACCAATTGCTGTGACTTCCAGGAGAGCGGGGGGACAGCCCGGGCGGTTATGGAACACACGCCCGGCTATATTGTGGTCCGTCCTGGGGAAACTTTAAACTGCTACTGCTCGGGGTACCCACAGCGGATCGTTTAACTTTTTGGACAGAATATTCTAAGGACCCCAAGCTATCTATCGGTATCCCAGGATTGCCGCTGCTCCCTCGGGATCACCCCATAAACAGCAGTTTGGGGTTATACAGACATTGCAGGGCTTGGTGGCCTGAGTATGGCACCAGGCTGTCTGGGCAGGGCATGGATATGTTAATGTGATTTATGGCCCTTTCATTGTTTGACTTTATATATGGCTGTGTGTTTTCCCAATATACTGTTGTTGTTCACCTGGACATTAATCTCTTCTCATGCTTCAGGGGCTCGCTATATCACTTATTTTTCCTTTTTAGGACAATTACAGCACCGAATTTGGCTACACCTCGACGGGCTACGGTGCTACTGCATTGAGGATCCGAAGCCAGTTCCTGATCCCTTCCTCACAGTATCCTCTGGCGCTGGAAGCGGTTAACCCTTGCAGTTCCGGGAGAAAGCAACGAACAAAGTAGTTCCTGTTCTACCTCAATACGAGTCTCATCTTGTTATTGTAGTATACAGCACAGCCGAGCTTCCCGAAGAGCTATGATTCCTGCTGTGTCCAACGCTAGTCCTGCCTGACAGTTGAAGTTTCATGTTCCCGGTGGCCATGGGGAGAAGGAAGCAACGTCTGGTGGTGTCACGGACCGGGTACACAGGTAGGGAAGGAGCCCAGGTGCAGGGGATATGAGGGGCTCTGTCTGTACCCCACGCGATGCAGGCACTCAACTTAGGAGTCCACTAGTGGGACGCACTTCAGGAACAATACAGGAACCAAAACAGGAGCAGATCAGGAACCAAAACAGGAGCAGATCAGGAACCAGATCAGGAACCAAAACAGGCAGTCCTCTAACATTAATGTCAAGGCCCAGACTGAAGGGCTGGGCAGGTTTATAAAGTCTGTGTAATCCAGGAAATAAAGAAGTGAAAAGTTGTGAAAAACCAGTCTCGGACCGTATATTAAGTGTGTAAGAATAAATAGATAAATAGATAAATCAAGGGGGATACTACCCTTAGTTTCTGGACCGATTACACAGCTACGACCTTGTAACACACTCTCCAGGTGCAGAAAATTCGCAAAACAATCCAACCAGGTGCGCTCGTGTTAACCGATAAAATAAAGTAATATGAAGAAAAAAATAATAGTGTAGACGTATAGTCAGTCAATTTAACGGATAAAAATACTGTATGCACTCACAAGTGTACGTGATGCTTCAAAGTGAAAGAAAAAATCCTCTATGGACCCGTCTGTCCGCTTGAATATGTGGACAAAACACAAAACCAAACAAACATGGGATGGTATCTTTCAGGGAGGGAGTACCATAAGGTGGTGGATGCACTTACTCTTATGTAGAGAGTGTTCAGCGTTGGATTCTCCAGAGGGTGGCTCCTGATCGATTCCTCCTTTACGTTTGTCTGCAGTCTCGTGTTGGTCTTTAGTGGATCTTCCCCAAAAATATAGTATCGATATCGGAATTTACCGTAAGTAGGTGGCCAACCAAGTAGTTAATTAACGAAAAATTTATTTGAGGGCAAAGCCCTATACAAAAAATACCGAATGGACTACAAGTACATGATTTTAAAATAAATAAATAAATATCGCCACAATAAATAGATAAATATTTAAAAATCAGTCCGTTAAGTCCAAAGATAAAAATAAATAAAAATTAAAAACCAGTAATCAGAAATGATAAAAGTACTGGAATAAAAAAGTCCTCTCTCTACGCGTTTCGCCTTCTGGGGCTTCCTCAGGAGTGATGTTTCTCTCTCTTTCGTCGTCTTTTTATTCATGGTTGGCGCCATCTTTTTTGTGTTCCTCCTCCTCCGGTGGCGACCCCTCCTCCGTACGTCGTGACGTCCGACGGTATTCTCCTCCTACGTGTGTATCGTCGCGCATGCCGTCGCTGGAACCTGTATCTTTTCTTTCCATAGCAAAGAAGTTACGTTCCGGTACCGATTCTCCGATCTTCCGAAACTCGTTTTGAATGGGAGAAGGATATGGTTTTAATAAAAATGAAAAATATTCGCAGTGTATGAAAAACGGCTTTGTCTGTCATTTACTCAATGGGGAACGGATTGCAGTCGCCCTAGATAAAATACGGAGGGGTTAAACTTAACTTACGGATATAGGAACATATCTCTTTGCAAAAGTACATTGATGTACATGTACAGCTACTCATATGTATATAGATGTGGGGATATATCATTTCTATGGGACTAATATTTGTATATAGTAGTATAGACCCTACTATATACAAATATTAGTCCCATAGACAATGACAGACAAAGCCGTTTTTCATACACTGCGAATATTTTTCATTTTTATTAAAACCATATCCTTCTCCCATTCAAAACGAGTTTCGGAAGATCGGAGAATCGGTACCGGAACGTAACTTCTTTGCTATGGAAAGAAAAGATACAGGTTCCAGCGACGGCATGCGCGACGATACACACGTAGGAGGAGAATACCGTCGGACGTCACGACGTACGGAGGAGGGGTCGCCACCGGAAGAGGAGGAACACAAAAAAGATGGCGCCAACCATGAATAAAAAGACGACGAAAGAGAGAGAAACATCACTCCTGAGGAAGCCCCAGAAGGCGAAACGCGTAGAGAGAGGACTTTTTTATTCCAGTACTTTTATCATTTCTGATTACTGGTTTTTAATTTTTATTTATTTTTATCTTTGGACTTAACGGACTGATTTTTAAATATTTATCTATTTATTGTGGCGATATTTATTTATTTATTTTAAAATCATGTACTTGTAGTCCATTCGGTATTTTTTGTATAGGGCTTTGCCCTCAAATAAATTTTTCGTTAATTAACTACTTGGTTGGCCACCTACTTACGGTAAATTCCGATATCGATACTATATTTTTGGGGAAGATCCACTAAAGACCAACACGAGACTGCAGACAAACGTAAAGGAGGAATCGATCAGGAGCCACCCTCTGGAGAATCCAACGCTGAACACTCTCTACATAAGAGTAAGTGCATCCACCACCTTATGGTACTCCCTCCCTGAAAGATACCATCCCATGTTTGTTTGGTTTTGTGTTTTGTCCACATATTCAAGCGGACAGACGGGTCCATAGAGGATTTTTTCTTTCACTTTGAAGCATCACGTACACTTGTGAGTGCATACAGTATTTTTATCCGTTAAATTGACTGACTATACGTCTACACTATTATTTTTTTCTTCATATTACTTTATTTTATCGGTTAACACGAGCGCACCTAATCCAGGAAATACCAATCAAGTCTGAGTGCAGTTGGACTTGTCAATCAGGTCTGCAGAGTGACAAGGACGGCCACTAGTGGTAGGCAAAGATAATGAGCAGCACAGAATCTAAAGAATTCCAGACAGCGAAGGGTGAAATGTTACAGGTGGGTGTACCCAGTTGGGGTACAGGTCATTCCCGTCACAGAGCCCTTTATTGTGGTTCACCCGTGAGAAGCATGATGACGGTATGGACTTTCACGTACTCAGTGGAGTAGGTCTAGGGATTTAGAATAGCCATTATACAATCTGTGGAATAGCCAGTATACAATCTGTGACGGGAACAACCCGTACCATAACTGGGTACAACCGTCAGACGTTGCTTTCTTCTGCCCACAGTCACCAGGAATACAAGATTTGGATCATCAGGTGGAAATAGTGTGGAAGACATTAGGAAATACACTGCCACCAAGGTTCCTGAGGCTGCAACATAGCATTATAGTGCTGTCCTGACAAGGACGTCACCAAGGCTTATCCCAATAACAAGACAGAACTCGTACTGATGTAAAAGAGGAACTAAATTTATTGAAGACAGCACAGATATTTATACAAAACATGATAGGATTAGGGGTATAATGTCATCAACCACCAGATAGCCTGGCGTCGCCACAGGGTTCTATGGGCAGCAATGCCCACCCGACAAAGTCACTATTTCGGGGTGATCCAGAGGGAGTGCGTAGTCTGCGCAGTAGCCGGGCCAGAGTTCCATAGCCACGGGTAGGTAAACCTAAAGTCCTAAAGTTGCAGTGTTTTGGTGCTTTATCAACTTCTTTAAACTGAGAACACAAGATGGAGGCCTGTAGACAGCCTGGATATTGCCAAACACTGCTTTAATCCCAATATGCAAGAGTCAATATAGACTAAGGTTTGTTGGCCCTGAGAGGAACAATAGAAGACCCTGATATATTTAAAAAAGACCTAATGCCACGGGCACACCTTGTACCCCGGCTGGGTATGCCGACGGTTCTGCAATGCTTCCTGCTAGGACCGAAAAGGGCTAGACGATACTAGCGAGACAACGTTCAGCAACTGGCCCAGTATCCCTCCGATTGTACCACCGCAGTTCGCCGAGAGATTGACCCTGCCAGGCAGCTTGTAGTTTATCGGACTTAGCTGGCTTGAGGACAATAACTTTTTGTCCGACTTGCAGAGTGCGGTCTCGGGCGGTGTGATCGTACCACTGTTTTTGCCGCCCCTGCACAACTTGAAGGTTCCCCAAACCATTCCGGCGACTTCCTTCAGCCTCTCCCGGAAGACGTAGTGTACTACCGGGGTACCCTCAGTGGCTACTCCCCCCTCTCATTGGAGAATACCTGGTGGACTCTTGGGGCACTTCCCGGTACGTGAACAGGAGGTGCGGTAGGTACTTCTCCCAATCCCGGTGAGAGATAGTGAACGTCCGAAGCAGTTGCTTCAGGGTTTCATTGAACCTCTCACATAACCCGTTCGTCTGGGGGTAGTAAGGGTACACAGGCTTAATCCCGCACAACCTCCACAGCTGCTCCACAGCAGTAAATTGGGTCCCCTGGTCGGAAATTATCTCCCCAGGAAAACCCACCCTGGCGAAGACCCGAAGGAGAGCATCGGCTACAGTCTCCGCATGTATATTGGACAAGGGGACGGCCTCGGGATACCGGGTAGCATAGTCTACCACGGTCAGTATGTACCTTTTCCCCGAAGGGGTAGATCCACCACTATCCGGCAGAAGGGCTCATCTATGATGGGTAGCGGGCATAAAGCGGCTTTCGTCTGGCCACCCCCTTTTCCTATTCGCTGGCAGGTGTGACAGGTGCTACAATACCGCTGGATATCCTATGTCAGCCCTGGCCAGAAGAAAGACCGGGTGACGCCTTCCCAAATGGAAGGCAAATGTCGTATCCAATACGCACGATCTCTTGCTGATATTTTTTTGGCACGACCAGCTGGTGTTTGGGCACACGGGTCTTTCCCTGCCCATCTGTAAGTCAGTATAATAGCCCCTTGTCCCATTCAATCCTGGGCACCCGTTGATCCACCCCTCGGCTGCCCCGGTTCATGCGATGCACCCACTTGGTGAAGGGCTGAACATCTGTGCGTCGGAGGCTCTGAAAATTTCAGCCTGTGAGCCTCGGGGGTGATACCATATCGTGCTAGTAAGCGTTCTTTTACCCGATAGTAATCGGCACTGTCCTCATCGGGGGTGGTCTCATAGGCATCCAAGGCTCGTCCCGACGGCCGGCTCACCAGTAGGGTCACCCAGTCTGCCCCTTCCACCCCCTCCAAACCTCATTGTCGCTCAAAAATCTGCAGGTATCCGTCAATTTCATCGACGCCGCCTTGAAACCGTGGAATGGAGTCGTAGGGAAGTTTGGCTCAGGTCGAGGAACTACTCCGGTCTGTCGCCCGTTCTTTATCTTTCTGGAGTTCTGTGTTGCGTAACGGGTTGGCCTCACTGATTATCTGGGCGATGAGTGCCTGTGGCGGTTCAGATCCCAGGAGGCCAATACGCCACTGGATTTCTCTCTGGAGCCTCCAACGAGGCAAGGCTGTTCCAGTCCCCCTTCCATTAGCTCCCCAATCAAGCTAGCCTTTGGCTTGTTAATGGCCGCCTGCCCAGGGGCTTCCAATAAGTCTTTCAGCATATCCCTCTTCAAGCGCTCGTAACATCGCTCCATTCACTGGAACATAGTCCCGGTGGTGGTTTGGATGTCCTGGTGCTGAGCAAGCATCCCACCACTGCCACCAGACGGGGACACCTTGTACCCTGGCTGGGTATGCCCATCGGTTCTGTGATGCTTCCTGCCGGGACGATACTAACGAGGCAGCGTTCAGGAACTGGCCCGGTGTCCCTCCAATCATAGCCCCGCAGCTCACCAAGGCGCAGCTAGCAGCTACAGGCAATGCAGAGATTGTCCTGAGAAGGACAATAGGTGATATAGCGGGTCCTTGAAGCATTAGACAAGACTAATGTCCAGAGAAGTAATACACACTTTATTGGGAAAACACACATGCTTATATACAGTTCCAGAAGGAAAAAAGGCCATAAATCACATCCCCATATCCCCGCCCAGACAGTCCGACGCCACGCTTAGGCCACCGAGCCCCGAAATATCCTTATCAGTTTAGCCGTCATTCTCTGGGTGATCCCGAAGGAACGGCGGCGATCCCAGGGTGCCGGTGCATAGCTCGGGGTCCGGAGGATATCCTGCCCAAAAAGGGACGAGATCGGTCAAAGGAGCCGCGAGAAAGCCAGCTCTCGTTCAGCAACCGCGCCGGTCGTCCTTCGCTCTCCCGGAAGTCCCAGCGGCCGGGAATCCACGGGAGGCTCCTTCCCCGAATCGTTCTTGTTCCTTAGCCCACCACCTGTGGGTTAATAGCGGGAAAAGGGTGTGCTGGTGTGGCCGATGGCGTCCGGGATATAAAGGGTTAAAGTCTGTGGGCAGGACATGTAGAACATGGTCAGGGGCGGCACATGAGGGAGAACAAAGGCACATGAAACTATCACACAGATATATATATATATATATATAAAACAACCACTGATCATTAGACGGCACTTTTTAACCCAGGGTTATGACACATATAAAAGAAACTAGGTAGACAAACAAGAGTATTTCCAGGTGGACTTTACAACCAGAGAAACTCCAACCAAGGGGCTTCAAAGAGGGTCATACAATGCAGTTGTCTGCACATAAACATCCAGCAGAAACCAGGACTGTTTTCTGTTTCAGCAAGGGCCAAAGTCTGAACTCTCAACATATTATTCAGATTAATGGAATCAGCAAGATAGAAATTATATGGATAGAGATTGATTCCATACGT
This sequence comes from Spea bombifrons, assembly GCF_027358695.1. Taxonomy (NCBI): domain Eukaryota; kingdom Metazoa; phylum Chordata; class Amphibia; order Anura; family Pelobatidae; genus Spea; species Spea bombifrons. Next base: position 23,158,210 of record NC_071093.1, read on the forward strand.
AATACCACCAGTGATGTACACTGATAGAGGAGTACTTCGTTGACAGTGTGCCATGTTGCCTGTATTTTGGAATCAATCCCATTTGATTATCCTATCTGTCAATTATATATATATATATATATACATACACATTTAGCATTGGTTTATATTAGCTCAATAAAAAAATATCTTATCCACCAAGCCGTTAACCCCTTCGCGACCGGAGACGTACCTGGTACTTCATGGTCACATGGTACCTGGAGAGAGGGACGCACCGAGGACGTCCTCCAAAAAAAATGCCCCCACGTCACCACAATCGTGGCTTAGGTGACTGAGCCCTCGATCACTCCCACAGAGCGATTCTTTAGGCTCAAAACTTCAACTTCAATAGTTTTAAACTGCCAGAGGCAGCTGCAGGGACAGGGAGAAAGGGTTCTTCGGTCTCCACATGAGTGTGGAGACCAGCCCCCACCCTCTCCTCCTGCCCGATTGCTCTTTTAAGAGCAATCGTGCAGTGTTAACCCCTTCAATGCCGCAATGGTGTATGACACCATCACGGCATTGCAGGGGTTAATATTTGTCCCCACAAGCTTGTGGGGACTAAATATCAGTCAATGCTGTACTCCAATGGAACATCAGCATTGAAAGAGTTAAAAAAAACTAAAAAAACAATAATTTAAAAACTAACAGCACTGTCCCCCCCCCCCGAGATATGCTGCCACTCTATCCCCCCGAGCAGTGGCGTCGCTACAGGGGGGCTAGGATATTCCTTGCTCCCCCTGTTACCCCCCTGCCGAATTTGGAGTCACCCAGGACAGTCCCGCAATGGGACTTTAACCCCTTGACTGCTAATGACGGCATGGTGCCGTCGCTAGCAGTCCCAGTCAGGTGCTAACGACGGCACCATGCCGTCACTAGCACTACCCTACCTTGATGGAGGTCTGTGGACCTCCATCACCACCTACCTACCCCGGCGATCCGCCCCTCAAACTGAAGGGCATCACCGGGGCCACCCGATCCGCCCGGTGACGTCTCGCGCAATGACGTCACCGCGCAACTTTATTAACAACTGACAATTATCAGTTAAAGAGGTATGGGGGCATGCTGCTTAGATGCCTGTATCTCAGGCATCTAAGCAGCTACAGACCCCCGACATATACCGTTGGAAAGGTAATCGCCTCACCTTTCCAACGGTATATAGCTTGTAAAAAATATTAAGTTAAAAAAAGAAAAATTTTAAAAAAAGTTTAAAAAATTATTTAAACATAAAGTAGTTTAACATAAAAAAAAAAAGTTTAAGTATTCTAGCTAAATGATCACTGTGGTTACCACAGTGATCATATAGCTATAAAAAGTCACATTCCCTTTTTAAAAATGGCCGATACTAATTTTTAATCCCATGATCCCTTTGATGGTGAGTAACCATCTTATCCCTGGAGCGCCTTGCATTTTTACTGCAAAACTTATTTTTGCTGTAAAAGTGATTTTTTTCTCCCTTTACCATCATTTCTTTGGGATTGTAAGGGGGAAAGAATGGTGTGTGCTTCTGTGAGTGACTGTATGGAAAGTATGGTGTGTGCTTCTGTGAGTGAATGGAGATATGAAAGGCATGTGAATGATCAGTAATTAGGGTTGAAGCCTTGACGTGGCATTACTGCTCACGTAGGAAGTTAAATTATGGTACAAAAAGTACACATTTGCAAGAACTACACCCCTTGGCGCATCAAATGAGGGGCTGTATGTGTTTCTAGTACAAACCTGGAGTGCGCAAGACACAAATGAACATGTCGCTATGGTTAGAAAAAACATATTTTCTAGCCAAAGCGACATATTCCATCATTATTTGTGCAGTCAACTTTTGTCCTAGAAATACATGTAGCCCCTCATTTGAAGCTCCATGGGGCGTAGTTAATATGTGGATGAATTGTCTGAATGAGGGAGAGCATGAGTTAATGTGTGGATGAATTGTCTGAATGAGGGAGAGCATGAGTTAATATGTGGATGAGTTGTCTGAATGAGGGAGAGCATGAGTTAATATGTGGATGAGTTGTCTGAATGGGCAGCAGGACGATGCGCTTAGACAATCTCCCGTGCCGGCACTCCGAATATAGGCCGCACTTTAAAGTGGGGGGGGGAGTGCGGCCTATATTCGAGCCAATACGGTACATAATTATTACCTGATTACTCGTCAGTGACATTTTAAGTCACTCATTATTGATCGATCCCTGAACGATGTCAGTGGCCTAAACTTGTCACTTAGAAGTTACCATTTTTTTTTTTAAAAGTTGAAAAATTTAAATGCGCATGTTCCAGTTTTGACTCCACAATATCTGAGAAACATGACTTATGTGGGGTATCGCTGCACTCGGGGGGTGTTACTGAACACAAATCAAGACCTATTTTGTCCTTTCACATATCCACTCAGAAAAAATGAAAAATGGAAAATGTTTTCTTTTTTTGTTACACTAACTTTGGAAGGCGCTGGTGTGGAATCAGCTGCACGGGACCGGCCAATATGCCCCTAACTAGGTTCCCTGAGCTATCTAGTGTTTGGAAATATATAGTTTTAGGGGTTAAAATGAAATATGGGACGTCTATAGGGTGACCACAGTATCGCAATGGGACTTTAAGTCATGGGCAGCCTCAATGAATTGCCCCGGAATCAGTGACCTCCCTGAACTGAAACGCCGTCCTTTTTATATTTTTTTTTACACGGAAGCCTCTAGCTCGGTCACGGTGCCGGCGTTTCATGCTGAGCGCCGGAATATGACATCATATACTTGCGTGAAGCAGCGCGCCTCGCGGCAGAGCAGGGAAACAGAGGCCTCGCGCTCCCATCGCAGGACTTCTGCAAGATAAGTGAACTACAAAGGGGGAGAGGGTAGATGGTGAGAAGGGGGAGAGGGGGAATTAAGGGACAAAGATGGCACAGGCCGCTATTGGGGAGCAACTCCCAGCATACCACATTTAAAAAGAATCTTGTTTAGAAACAGTGATGCGAGTCATTCATATTTTAGCCTTTAAGTGCCAAAATAAATTAGAATACCACACATATGAGACAGGGCCACATACGGAGCATCATGGGCCTGGTGCTGAGGATTTTGGTGGGCCTTTTTATGGAAATTAATAAAATAGGTAGAACAGACAGACTCTTAACTCCTTGGCTCCTCAAGGGGTAGCTGCCCCTTTTGCCCTGTGTTAAAGACGGTCCTGGCAGCAAGGCTGGACTGGGAATGAAAACCAGCCCTGGATATATCTGGACAGACATTTTAGCCCTTTTTCAGGGTTATTAAGGTCATTAGCATTTAGAGAGTAAATGTTATGGTGAGTGGGCCATATCGGTTGATGTGAGGGTTATAAACAACATGAAGAAACAGAAACATGAAATATTAAAACTATAAGGTAAACACATTCACAGTTATGCCACTCTGTGCGGGGGATTGCTGTATTAAGAGGTGGTATAGAAGTAAAAACAGTACTTTGTGAGAAAACACAGTCTGAGGTGGGCACCTGGGAACACACAACCCTATAGTTGGTGAAAAGGCAATTTCCATCAAAAAGTTCCAGGTGGTGAGATGGATTTCAGGTAAAAGTCTAACAGGGGAGCCAGTCCAGACTGGCACATTTTCTACGTGGAACTAAATAAAAAAGGAAAAATAGAACTTACAAATAGCCCCTGAGTAGCGTGGATGTTTTCTGATTTCGGCATGGTAACATCCCTGTTGTCGTGTGTAGAGGCAAAGCTTAATTTGTGTGAGATAAAGAAAAAGCTACCAGATTCATGTAGGGCTGCAACTAACGATTATTTTCATAATCGATTAGTTGGCCAATTATTTTTTCGATTGATCGGATAAAAAAACAATATGCAAATTTTTCGTTTAAAATAAAAACGTATAATTTACATTAAGATAATAATAAAGCTGGTAGGGCGTGATGCCGTGAGACGCTCATGGGTTTACACTCTGTTTACACTATAATCATGATGGTAGAGGACATTCTAATCTGCTTGATTTTGGCCACTTGGAATCATGATATTTAAGGCAGGGCTTGACAAATTTGTTATAAATCTAGGAGCCAGCTAAAAAAGTTAGGAGCCAGGACTTTTTTTGCCCCTGCACCCACACTTTGCCCCAGCACTTTGCCCCGCACCCGCACTTTGCCCCTGCACCCACACTTTGCCCCAGCACTTTGCCCTGCACCCACACTTTGCCCCAGCACTCATTCTTTGCCCCAGCACCCACACTTTGCCCCAGCACTTTGCCCTGCACCCACACTTTGCTCTAGCACTTTGCCCTACACCCACACTTTGCCCAGCACTCAGTCTCACACTTTGCCCCAGCACTCACACTTTGCCCTGCACCCACACTTTGCCCTGCACCCACACTTTGCCCCAGCACCCACACTTTGCCCCAGCACTCAGTCTCACACTTTGCCCCAGCACTTTGCCCTGCACCCACACTTTGCCCCAGCACTTTGCCCTGCACCCACACTTTGCCCCAGCACTTTGCCCTGCACCCACACATTGCCCCAGCACTTTGCCCTGCACCCACACATTGCCCAAACACTCACACTTTGCACCCACACTTTGCCCCAGCACTCAGTCTCACACTTTGCCCCAGCACTCAATCTCGAATTATTGATTGTTAACACCAATCACAGTCCTGCTCAGGTTCCAGCATGTACTGGCTGACTTGGCATAATAGGAGTACATGCTGAAACCTGGCTTGCTGCCCCCCCTTGTGTATTGATGCTGCACATCACTTAGAGCCCCATGTGCCATGCTCCTCCCCCACTTACACAACCATGCTATCACACACACTCATTCATATACTCACTCATGCACCCTCCTTCACCCCCTTACCTGCACTGCAGATCTCTCACACGCAGACTTCCATAGGGGCCCTGCTGCTTCTATCTCTGTCTCTCTGCACAAACTTCTCTTGTCCCGCCCACTGGGAGGAGGAACAGAGCAGTCATGTGACTCCTCTGGTTTCCTGCTTCCTGTGGCCACTCCAGCACAAGAGACGCTACTTGCATATTAAGAGCAACGCACAGCTAAGCAGTGCGGCCCCTGCGGGGATTATTTTCGGCCGTTTTTTTTTTTTAATTTCGGCATTTTGCCGAATGTGTGTTTTGGCCACCGGTTTGGCTCACAAAAACCTAGGCGCCAGGACAAAATTATCAGTCGCCATGGCGACCTGGCGCCTGGGATTTGTCGAGCCCTGATTTAAGGGGTATTTCTATTGATTATTTTGCTCATTCTAATCATGTGAATACCGATTGCATACTTCAATCAAATTAAGAATTATGTTGGTGGGCGTGGCCTGCAGCTGAAGTGAGAGGATGCACGGCTGAGCTCCTCTCCATACAACCCTGACAAAACCGGCACAACTCAGCTCACCAACCGGCTAAAATACCGGCAAACTGAGTCCCGGAACACCGCTAGCCCCGGAGCATACACCGGCCACACCTCACACCACGACCGGTGTGAAGAAAGGAGAAGACAGCGGTCCCGACAAAAAACGACGCGAAACGAGCGCCATCTTACCTCCCATCCTCCCTGCTCCACAGCCGCCATCCGTTGCTTCGCATGGACGAAGTTCTGCTGTCTCCTGGGAGCGGCTGCACCATCTCTGCCGCTCCGGTCGCTGAAACGGCACTCCCACGCAGCAAAAAGCGGGGAACAAACAGGGTAAGGGATGCCTTTACAACGGCTCTCCGCCATTTTACACGCACGCACGCACGCTGAGACATCTCCCAGCCAGGACGCCCACATTATTGTCCGATTTTCGGCAGATATAGGGACTAACAGGATAATCAAGAAAACTTATTAACAAAAAAAAAAATAAAAAAAAAGTTATTTTCAAATATACTACAGAAATTATTTAATATCACAGGAGCGCAGTAGTACACAACAAAGGCCTTTATGTTATTGCATTCATATCTTTGACAACCGAAGGGCATGTGAAAGTATCCTGATACAGATTTCTACGCTCTCTCCAATTTTGCATCAACTCACATTATGCCCAGCCGGCGATCTAAAAAACAAACCCCGCTCAAACTTGCTACATTTTACTCTCCAAAAGATAACAACCAGTCGTTCACTATCACCTATCCATACTTCTATGTGTTCAACCATGCCTCCCAAACCCACCCCGGCAGCCTCTAATACACTTTCGGAAGAAGCTGCTTCAACAGCCTCAGTGGGAGACGCTAAACTTTCACCTACTATAGAAACCACTATTAGATCTCTATTTCAAGAATTCAGAGAATCTCTACAGCAAGACTTTATGTCCTCCCTAAGTACCTTATCCAAAGAAGTTACCAGCATAGGGGAAAGGACTGCACACCTTGATGAAAAAATTGGGGAATTTACTGATGCCCACAACGCTCTAGTAGACACTCAAAACGAAATGACAGATGATTTATTCGAACTCAAATTGAAATTGGCAGACCTAGAGGATAGGTCTAGACGAAACGATATTAAGTTCCGTGGTATCCCAGAATCAGTACAAGCTCCAGATCTCAGAGACTTTCTCATTGATTATTTTACAATTCTTACACCTCAAGCCGATCAGCGAGATATGATTATTGATAGGGTCCACAGGATTCCGAAACCTTCTCATCTCTCCAAGGACGTACCCAGAGATGTCCTGGCCAGGATCCATTTCTTCCAATACAAAGAGGAAGTTCTTAAAGCAGCCAAGAATACTCATACACTACCTGAACGCTTCTCTAAAATAGCGTTATTCGCTGACTTGTCAGCCGCTACTTTGAAAAGAAGAAGAGCGTTCTCTACTACCACCGCAATTCTGAGAGACAAAGGGATCCCTTATCGTTGGGGATTTCCTGTGAAACTTCTTGTAACCAGGAATGGAGCCACTCATGCACTTCATCACCCCAGTGCGGCACTTCATCTAATTAAGGAATGGTTCCCTGACTCTGTACAAGAGACTTCCACATCGCCGCATAAGAGGAGACCTCCCCCTCTCCACCAAGAATGGACCACTGTCAGAAAGTCTTCCTCAGTGGATTCATCATTGGGACACAGACGCTCCCACTCAAGATCCCGATCTACTTGAAAACCAGGACACCTCAAGATGTACATGGACACGTGTTATCCAACTTTCCGGAATCACAGATCCTTTGGACTTCCCGTCCAACACACCCGGTCCCTCCGTCAAACTCCTTTGCTCGATGCTCCAGTTCCTTCCTGACTGGACATTCTTTAGCCGTGTATGGTTAGTGACAACTCTTTATCCTCATTCAGGGTTGGGCAGTCACTTATAATCTCTGCCTTAATGGCTTTACAAAATTCGTATATCTCCACTCCCTCCTTTGCCACTGTAAACCTAATGGTTTTGGCTTGTTCTCACAGAACACTATTGTTGTTATCTAAAGTTGAATGTTTTCTGTTTTTATTGCACTCAACTCGTTCAAAATTTCTCTATGTGAATGTTGTTATCGATGGTATACCACTTCATTTTTGGAGTTGGGCAGGTGCGTTATCTCATCCAATTCACATAATTTATCACAACGGTAGTTAAATTATCTACTTTAAATGTGAAAGGCTTGAATAGCCCCTTTAAACAAAATTTATTTTGGAAAGAATGTCGCAACCTGCAATGTGACCTAATCTGCGCACAAGAGACTCACCTGCTTGACTCCGACACATTTAGGGTTAAACATAAAAACTTTCCTAATATTTTTTTTACACCTAATACAAAAAAAAAGGGACGTACTTATAGCTATTAAGAACTCGGTGGCATTCCGTTTGATTGATGTTACGTATGATGCTAATGGTCGATATATTATTTTAAACTGTGACATTAATAACGTGAAGTTCTCTATTGTTTCACTCTATGCTCCCAATAGGCGACAGGGGAAATTTCTTTCTCACCTACTCACGGCTCTCGACAAACATAGATATGGGGCGATTATATTGGCTGGGGATTTTAACAAGGTCCTTTCCCCCCGTATAGATAAGAACCCTCATAACATATCGGACATTTATAACATTCTCTTTAAAGAAGACCTATATGACACATGGAGAACCCTTCACGCTGATGAGAGAGACTATACGTTCTTCTCTAACCCACACCACACATACTCGCGTATTGATCTCATTATGGTGGACAAATGGCTTCTCCAGAAAATTGTCTCCTCCACAATTGGTATTATATCATGGTCGGATCATGCCCCTGTATCAATATCCATTAAGGAACTGGAGGAGTTTTTAAACTAGTGGTAGGGGGGGAGGGACACAGAGATCTTGAAAATGGAGATAGTGCAGAAAGGAGTGGGGCTTCAGATCAGAACAAGGGGGGTGGAGATGGGGGGAGGGGCAGGATCAGAACAGAGGAGGTATGTATTAATAAAAATTCTCATAACATTCAAGAGACTCAGGGTAATATTAAATGTATGCTTGCTAATGCAAGGAGCCTAAATAACAAAATGGGAGAACTAGAGGCAATAGCATACACTAAGCAATATGATATAATAGGCATAACAGAAACATGGTGGGATGAGACCCATGACTGGGCAGTTAACTTAAAAGGTTATACATTATATAGGAAGGACAGAAAAAGCAGGAAGGGAGGAGGAGTATGCTTGTATGTTAGCAACGAGCTAAAGTCAAATATTAAGCATCTTGAAGGCGACAAGGGATTTGTGGAAGCTTTATGGGTAGATATGAACTTGCTGCACATCTGGGTAACACGTTAATTATTGGAGATTTTAATTTCCCGGACATAAATTGGGATAGAGGGACTAGTAGCTCTGCAAGGGGATTCAGGTTTTTGAACCAGTTAAATGACACCTTCATGTCACAACTGGTACAAGCACCAACTAGAAAGGATACTTGTTTGGATCTGGTGATAACAAACAATGTTGATCTTGTGTCTAACATTCAAGTGGGGGAGCACTTGGGTAATAGTGATCACAATATGGTCAATATAAACTCAGAAAAGAAATTGCCCATGGGGAATACTAAAACGTATAATTTTAAGAAGGCCAATTTCAATAAGATAAGGGCAGCTTTACAACTTATTGACTGGCAAAAACTCTTCAGGGATAAAAATACTGAGGAAAAATTGAGTATTTTCAAACAAATATTAGCAGGGTACACTTCTCAGTATGTACCACTAGGAAACAAATATAAAAGAAACAAATTGAAACCGATGTGGCTTAGTGGGGTCGTTAAGCAGGAAATTAAAAATAAGAAAATGGCTTTTACAGCATTTAAATCAGACGAATCAGAGGCATCTTATATAAGATATAAGGAAGCCAATAAAGCATGCAAAAAGGTGATTAGATGGGCTAAACTAGAACATGAGAGGGTGATTGCCAAAGAGAGCAAAACTAACCCCAAAAAATTCTTTAAGTACATAAATTCTAAAAAAAACAAACAATGAAAACGTAGGTTCATTAATAACAGAGAGGGGAGTGTTGGTTAAGGAGGACCAGGAAAAAGCAGAAACTTTAAATAACTATTTTTCCTCAGTATATGTTATGGAGGAACCTATGTCAATGGAGATACATAGGACCACTGAGAAAAATTTTCAGTCAAACTGTGAGTGGATGGCCCAGGACAAGGTGCTGCAGCAACTAAAGAAAATTAATGTTAACAAGGTTCCGGGGCCTGACGGTATTCACCCACGAGTACTTAAGGAGCTGTGTCAGGAAATAAGTGAACCTCTGTTTCTAATCTTTCAGGATTCTTTTCTTTCAGGAATTGTACCAGAGGATTGGAGGAAGGCAGATGTGGTTCCTATTTTCCAAAAGGGTTCCAACTCTGTGCCCGGAAATTATAGACCTGTGAGCCTAACTTCCGTTGCTGGGAAAGTATTTGAAGGGCTGTTTAGGGATAATATTCAAGAATTCCTTGGGAGTAATAGTATTATTAGCATAAATCAGCATGGTTTTATGAAACATAGGTCCTGTCAAACTAATTTAATTGCATTCTACGAAGAAGTAAGTAGAAGTGTCGATCAGGGTGTTGCAGTGGATGTAATCTACTTGGATTTTGCCAAGGCGTTTGACACGGTTCCACACAATAGGTTAGTATTCAAACTGGAAGAAATTGGCCTAGATGCAAATTCTTGTTCTTGGGTAGAACATTGGCTTAGAGATAGAGAACAGAGAGTTGTTATAAATGGTAAATTTTCAAGCTGGTCAAAAGTGGTAAGTGGTGTCCCTCAGGGTTCTGTTCTGGGACCAATTTTATTTAACATATTTATAAATGACCTGGCAGTAGGCATTGAAAGTCATGTTTCTGTGTTTGCAGATGACACTAAACTAGGTAAAGTTATACAGGGCGAGCAGGATATTACTGTGCTGCAGAGGGATCTAGATAGACTGGGGGACTGGGCACACAAATGGCAGATGAAATTCAATGTAGACAAATGTAAAGTTATGCACTTCGGGGTAGCGAATGCACAAGCAACCTACACCCTAAACGGTAGTGAATTAGGGGTAACGACAAATGAGAAGGATTTGGGAATTGTTATAGACAACAAACTAGGCAACAATGTGCAATGTCAGTCTGCGGTTGCTAAGGCCAGTAAGGTATTGTCGTGTATAAAAAGGGGCATCAAGTCGCGGAATAAAGATATAATTTTGCCTCTGTATAAATCAATGGTAACGCCGCACCTTAAATATGCTGTGCAATTTTGGACAGCTTTTCTAAAGAAGGATATCATAGCACTAGAAAGGGTGCAGAGACGGGCTACAAAATTAATAAAAGGAATGGAGCACTATAGTTATGAAGAAAGGTTAACTAATTTAAATCTGTTTAGTTTAGAAAAACGTCGCCTCAGAGGGGATATGATAACATTATATAAATATATTCGGGGCCAATACAAACTATTGTGTGGAAATCTGTTCATAAACAGGACTATGCATAGGACACGTGGTCATGCGTTTAGACTGGAAGAAAGGAGATTTAAACTAAAGCAAAGGAAAGGGTTTTTTACAGTAAGGACAATAAGGATCTGGAATTCTCTGCCTGCAGAGGTAGTTTTATCAGAGTCTGTACAGATGTTTAAACTGCAACTGGATGGATACCTGGAAAAACAGTAATTTTACTCACCGTAAATTCTCTTTTCCCAAGTATAGTGGCAGTACCAGAGGGTTTGCTCTTTCGCCGGGACAAACACTTAAAAGAAAACAAAGGGTTAAACTCCGCCCCCCCCTTACCCTATAACCGCCCGTACCGGCATGGAGAGACAGTTGACTAACAAGAGGACCAAAGGATGGAAAACAATTATCTGTATTAATACCAAATTGGGAGGGAGATCTGTACTGCCACTATACTTGGGAAAAGAGAATTTACGGTGAGTAAAATTACTGTTTTTCCCGGCGTATAGTGGCAGTACCAGAGGGATGTAGCAAGATCCCCCTCAAAAAAAGGGAAGGGAGTTAGAGCTTGACTGCGTGAAGGACCTGACGTCCAAACTCAGCCGCTGAAGCAGAGGAAATGTCCAGTCTATAATGTTTGATAAAAGTATTCCATGAGGACCATGTTGCTGCTTTACAAATGTCCTCCGGAGAGACTGAAGACCTGGAGGCCCATGAGACTGAGACGGCTCTTGTAGAGTGAGCCGTAATCTGAGGAGGAACTGTGGCCCCACAGGAGTCGTATGCCAGACGGATTGTATCTGTGAGCCATCTAGATAACGTAGATTTTGACACTGCTTGCCCTGCAGATCTTCCCTGGAATTGTAGAAACAGGTGGTCAGAGGAACGAAAAGAAGAGGTACGTTCCAAATATACGGTAAGAGCTCTTTTAACATCCAACGAGTGCCATTCATTTTCTTCTGGTGTCGTAGGATCCGGATAAAAAGTAGGTAGGACAATAGGCTGGTTAATATTGACCTGGGACAATACTTTAGGCAGAAATGACGGTCTTGGATACATGACCACTTTATCTTGATGAAAAACTAGAAATTCCTTAGAGGCTGAGAGCGCCTGGAGTTCCCCAATGCGCCGTGCCGACGTGATAGCCACTAAAAATGCTGTCTTTAGGGAGAGGAATTTTAGTGACACTGTCTGGAGAGGTTCAAACGGAGATAAACACAGAGCTTTGAGAACCAAGGTAAGATCCCAGGGTGGAAAAAATGATTTAACCGGAGGTCTTTTAATAGTGATGGCCTTAAAAAATCTCCGAATTAAGCGATCTGACGCCAGATCGAGTAGCAGGAAATGACTGAGAGCAGACACTTGACCTTTAAGAGTAGAGACTTTGAGGCCTGCTGTAAATCCCATATGCAAGAAGCGCAAAATGACCGGAATGGACGGAGGAGAAGAATGCAGATCTAGAGACTGACACCATTCCAAAAATTTTCTCCATGTTCTCAGATAAATTCTTGATGTAGACCGTCTTACTGAATTCAAGAGGAGATCAGTCATAATAGGTTCTATACCTTGATTTTTTAGGATTAGCCTTGCAGCAGCCAGGCCGTCAGTCTGTACATTCGAAGGATGTGAAGGGGAATTCCTTTCGTTTCCAAAACTACTGAGGACAACGGAAGCTCCCAATAAGCTACTGCTAGCTGGCACAGGTCCGAAAACCAGCTCCGATTCGGCCAAAACGGGAGAACTGCTAGTACTCTTGCCCTGTCCATCTTGACTTTGAGCAAGACTCTGGGAATCATCGCCACCGGAGGGAAGATGTAGGCTAGGTTGAATTGCCACTTGATCCCCAATCCATCCAGAAAGGGCGGGTAATCCATACTGTACAGGTAAGCAAAAATAGGGACCTTTCGGTTCAGACGTGTTGCCATAAGATCCACTTCCGGCAAGCCCACTAATGCCACCAATTTTTGAAATATAGTCGGATGAAGAGACCATTCTGCTTGAGAGCATCTGTTTCTGCTGAGGTCGTCTGCCAGGGCATTGTACTGCCCTCTGATGTGAACCGCTGAGATAGCTTCCAGATGCTTTTGTGCCCATCGCATGATGTCGGTGCATAACGATTGAAGACTGGCTACTCTCGTACCCCCTTGTCTGTTTATATAAGACACTGTTGTGGCGTTGTCTGATTGAATCTTTACTGATCTGCCTACTATCCATGGCTTGAAGGATACTAGGGCCCTGAAGACAGCCTGTAGTTCCCGGAAGTTTGAAGATTGACGAGCTTCCTGCGTTGACCACTCTCCTTGTGCCGAGTGAGATTGGAAATGAGCTCCCCAACCAGTCTGGGATGCATCTGTGGTAACTATCAGCCACTGTTTGGGCTGGAATGACAGGCCGCTTGTCAAATTTTTCTTGATCTTCCACCACTCTAGTTGCCGCAACACTTCTTGAGATATCAAAATCTCTTTGTCCAGGTCCTCGTCTTTTCTGGACCAGTGGGACAGGATGTGCCATTGAAGAGGCCTCATTCTTGCCTGCGCCCAGGCTACTGCCGGTATGGTGGAAGTCATAAGTCCCAAAATGCTCATAACCTTTCTGATGGAGCATATGGGATATGCCTGGAGATCCGTGACTTTTAGCCGAATGTGTGTGGCTTTGTCTTTCGGAAGAACAAGACGAAGAGACTTTGAGTTTACATGAAAACCCAGAAACTTGATCTCTGTTGTTGGAATTAAATTTGATTTGGCCACATTCAGAAGCCAACCATGGTTTTTTAGCAGTTTGAGTGTCACTTGAAGATCTATTAAAAGTTGTGCAGCTGATGAGGCTTTTATCAACCAGTCGTCCAGGTAAGGGACCACCGATATCCCCTGTAATCTTAATTCCGCCGCCAAAGGGGTGAGAATCTTGGTAAAGACTCTTGGCGCAGTGGAAAGGCCGAAGGGTAGCGCTTTGAATTGAAAGTGGAGGAGACCTCGACTTGTGTTCACTGCAAATCTTAAAAATCTTCTTGACTTTACGGCTATAGGCACATGAAGGTAAGCATCCTGAAGGTCTAGGGAGGCCATATAATCCCCTCTCTGAATCAGCTGGGTAACTGAAGAGATGGTCTCCATACGGAAGTGTTGGTAAGGAATGTGTTGGTTGACGAACTTCAAATCCAACACTGGACGAAAGGTGCCACCTGGTTTCGGGACTAGGAACAACCGGGAATAAACCCCCTGAAAAAACTGAGATTTTGGAACCTTTTCTATAACTCCCTGACTGAGGAGTTTTAACGCTGCCATAATTAATGCCGTGTTCTTGGTTACTGACGGGTAAGAGGAGACTAGAAAAACATTGTGAGGAGGTCTGCAAAACATTATGGTGTAGCCTTCTGAAATGATCCGACGGATCCAAGGGTTGCTGGTAGTCTGGAACCATGTATCCCGAAACATCCGAAGGCGTCCTCCTACTTTGTCAGAACCGTCTTGCCCTATCTTGTCTGGCTCCTTTAGGGCGAAATCTGGTGTCTTTATTTTGTTTCCGAAAGGAAGACTTATCCGATGGTCTGGAATATCTCTGTCTATTAAAGGGATACCTGCGGTTCCATCTGGGCTTAATATCTTGAGGCAGTGCCTTCTTGGTGTCTGACATTTGTCTCAACAGCTCTTCAAGAGGAGACCCAAAAAGCTTTTTTCTCTCAAACGGTAAATCACACAGTGAAGATTTAGATGCTGAATCAGCGTTCCAGGATCTAAGCCAGACTGCTCTCCTGGCAACCGTAGACAGACCCATATTACGGGCGGATAGCTTGACTAATTCTTCTACCGTATCAATCAAAAAATCATTAGAGAGTTTCAAATTTTTAAGGAGTTGAGAAAGATCCTTATCAGCATCCTCCAGAACGTGGTTTTCTAATTTCTGGAGCCATAAGCCTTGAGCTCTCGCTACTGCTGCTCCAGCTGATGCTGCTTTACTTTGAAGTCCTGCTGCTTGGAAGATTCTTCTATTAGCAGTCTCTGCTCTCTTGTCCATAGTGTCTTTTAGGCCGGAAACTTCTACAATTGGCAATGTAGTCTTTTTTGACAGCTGCGCGACCTGGACATCAACTTTAGGAAGATCTTCCCATATGCTGTCATCCTGAAGCTTAAACAGTTGTTTGAAGTGCTTAGAAACAAAAGCTCGCTTACTA
Organism: Spea bombifrons; assembly: GCF_027358695.1. Lineage (NCBI taxonomy): Eukaryota > Metazoa > Chordata > Amphibia > Anura > Pelobatidae > Spea > Spea bombifrons. The sequence continues at coordinate 23,173,217 of NC_071093.1, forward strand.
GGATGCTTCCATTCGCGTTGTACAAACTCCATAAGATGAGGCAAAACAGGAAAACCCTTTTTCTTAGTGTCTGGATTCAGTAAAACCTGATTTACTTCCTTAATGAATTTTCCCAGCTCTTGAGGGGGAAAACCGGATTCTGATTCAGATTCTTCCGAACTGGATCCATCCCTGGATGAACGTGAACATTCCCCAGATGACAATTCCGAAGTAGATGGACTATCTCTCCTGCGTTTCTTACTTGGCTTGTCATATACTGTTGGCTTGGCCGCTTCCTTAAATGCTTGGAATGTTTGGGACAAATTATCCTGGAACCAGGATAGAAAAGACTGCATATCCTTCTGTTTTTCTTTAGCCAGGATATCTGCCAAACACTGCTGACACGTCTTCCTCTTGTAGCCGTCTGGGAGAGGAGTATTACATTCAAGGCATGCCAAATGTTTAGACTTACATGAAGCCTTTTTAGGAGGAGCAGAAGGCATTTTGTCCTTCTCTGGAGATGAAGGGGTTAACATAATTTTTGGTGTATCAAAATCAAGATCACCAAAAAAAAAACCGTGTGGGGGTCAAACAACACGGCCAAAACCTGTCCTGACACACACTCTTGTGGTCAGACAGGTTTGCACAGTTTTTATAGGCAGCCAAATTTTGAATTTGGCGCCAAATCCGGATGATCCGAACCGCGCATGCGTTGTAGCACGGCCGGATCATCAGTGGAACGCATAGCCACCCGGGCGTGCGTTCCACTGAACTGCGCATGCTCCTCCCCTGGACGTTTGTAAAAACTCCGCTACAGAACCCGTCTGTAACGCGGAGTAGCTGAGCGGCAGCCGAGCTCCCACCCGGGGAGCGAACGGACTGCCCGACCCCCTTGGCCGGCACAACCCGTGTGCCGGTTGAAATCTTCAACCGGAGAAGCCGGAGCCCAAGTGTTCGTCCCTGCGGGACAAAAAAGAACTGTCTCTCCATGCCGGTACGGGCGGTTATAGGGTAAGGGGGGGGCGGAGTTTAACCCTTTGTTTTCTTTTAAGTGTTTGTCCCGGCGAAAGAGCAAACCCTCTGGTACTGCCACTATACGCCGGGAAAAACATAATATTCGGGGATATAATCTTTAATTATGGGGAAACAGCTTATTGATCCAAGGAGGAATCTGACTGCCGTTTTGGGGTCAGGAAGGAATTTTTTCCCTGGTTAGTTTCCCATTGGAAAGAGCGAAACCGGGGTTTTTTGCCTTCTTTTGGATCAACAGCAACAAATTAACAGATATAGGAAAGGCTGAACTTGATGGACGCATGTCTTTTTTCAGCCTATATAACTATGTAACTATGTAACACCCCACCTACTACCCCCTGGAGACTCAATCACTCTATTTTGGGTGACCCAAACGCTAATACTTCAATAGAAGGGGACCTGAATGAATTCTTTCATTTTAATTCCCCTTTAGATACCAACGTTCTTACAAATTGGTGTGCCCACAAAGCTGTCTTGCGTGGTACCTTTATTAAACTGGCCTCTGCCCAAAAGAGAAGCAGATTAGCCAAGACACAAGACATTATACATAATATTAAACTCATTGAGGACACACACAAAGTATCCAGAGGCCCTACTTTGCTTAAAGAACTCAAATCATTACGTTTCCAACTCTATCAACTTTTAAACTTCAAATTCGACTTTCTTCTTCAAAGGACAAGAACCCACTTCTACTGGCAGGGTAACAGGGCTGGCAAACTATTAGCGAATCGTTTCAAAACGAAAATAGCAAAATCTAAAATTCCATTTCTTTATGACAAAAGGGGTAGAAAGGTACTGAACCCGCAGTTGATCACAAACACATTAGCAGATTACTATAGGGATCTATACAACCTACATTTGGATCCGAATACTCCCAAGCCAACACCGCCCTCCATGTCTTCCTTTTTGAAATCTATTAACCTCCCCTCTCTTAACGATGCCACTTTACTCCTTCTAAATAAATTCATTTCAAAAGAGGAGATATTATCGGCGATCTCCTCTTTGAAACCAAATAAATCTCCAGGCCCAGACGGACTTACTGGGGAATATTATAAAAAATATTCCCATATTTTATCTCCTCAACTTCATCTAGTCTTTAACGAAATTCTTAATACAGGTACCATTCCTCCTGAAATGCTGCACGCAATTATCATCACACTCCCTAAACCAGGTAAAGCTCCTAGTAGGCCAGAAAATTTTCGACCGATCTCTCTGCTAAACATTGATCTAAAACTATATACTAAAATTCTGGCTAACAGGATTAACGACATCCTTCCATCTTTAATTAATAACGACCAAGTTGGCTTCGTTAAGGACCGACAAACGGTAGATGGAACAAGACGATTTATCAACTTGACTCACTTTGCGGAGACTCGTCGGATGCCTTCTCTGCTACTCTCCTTGGATGCGGAGAAGGCTTTCGACAGGGTGCATTGGGTTTTCTGTCATCGGTTCTAGCTAAATTTGGCTTCGCAGGCAAAATTCTCTCGGCTATTAAGGCCCTGTATTCCCACCCCTCTGCTGTTGTTTATTCCTCAGGATTCTTATCACATAGATTTAATATATCGAATGGCACACGTCAGGGCTGTCCCTTGTCGCCCCTCATTTTTGCTCTTGTGATGGAGCCCCTGGCCGAATCAATACGAACTGATCCTTTGATATCGGGCTTGCCGATAGGTGAGAAGGACCATCGCATCGGCTTATTTGCCGACGATATAATCATAGCTTGTAGGGACCCCTTGTCATCCCGTCCATCCATACTTGATATTTTAAGGGAATTTGGAGCCGTCTCATATTACAAAATCAATGAAACTTATTTGGGGATAAAATTGACGTTCCCTAGCACGTGTCTTTTTGAAGAAAACAATGCTGTGTTACTGAAAAACATGAAACACACGATTTCAAATCTACCTTCCTTGGGTGTTTCCCGGTTAGGCAGAGTAGCGGCCATTAAAATGATGATCCTTCCCAAAATACTATATATGTTCCGTACTGTCCCAATCTTTCTCCCGATAGTTTACATTCAGAAGCTACAAAGCATCATAATGCAATATATATGGATCAAAAAGAAACCAAGGGTTAGGGTAGAAACTCTTTACTTACCTTTGAGAAATGGAGGCATTGGTTGGCCTTCTATAAACTACATAGGCCACCACCACTATAAACTACAGGGCCACCTTATTAGATCAACTTAAATATATATGGAATAAGGACGTCTCTAAATTGTGGGTGGAGATGGAGATGGGAGAGCTGGGCCCCTGTGGTATTCACGATATTTTTAGTGCAGCATATTTGTTCCGGACCGTTTTGTCATACTCTCATCCTACTTTGAGAGAAATCTCACAATTATGGCATCGGTTTGTAATTCCTACCAAACTATTTCAAGCTAATCCGTTATCTTTGTCTTTGAGGCAGCGATACCCGACCTAAATTTAGAGGTCTGGATTGACAAGGGAGTACAGCGTATATCAGACATTTGGGACGGTGAAACTATGATTCCATTTGAAATCCTTCATACTAAATTCCACATTAGCAACAAAGACTTTTATAAGTACCTACAATTACGTCCCGCCTTCCAGTCCCAGTCACTTCCAGTCACAATGCACCCCACTCAAACTGACTCTGATTTGCTTCAATGGCTGACGCAACATAATAAACACCATAAAGGCATCTCACGGTGCTACTCATTACTACTTAAAACTTACTTAGACCTTCCTGACTCCTACAAACTTAAATGGGAATCTGAACTTCATACTTACTTCACTGCAGACCAGTGGGAATTGGCACACACGGTTATACCCTCCGTGTCTAAATGTATCAGCCACCTAGAAACTTCCAAAAAACTGTTATATCGATGGTACCTTACGCCGTCTCGACTGGCATTATTCAATCAAACTTCTAACACCTGCTGGAGGTGCTCGGATGTAGGTTCATTTCTTCACATATGGTGGCAATGTCCCAAAATACTTGCATTCTGGAGGAAGATTGGTAAATTCTTGTCAACCCTTTGTAGGTTTCCTGTTATACTGGATGCCCCCCTAGCGCTACTCAACATTAATGTAGACCAATATTCCCATTTTCATAAGACCATTATTCTGCACGCGCTGATTTCAGCGAGATATAACATCACTAAACGTTGGAATTCTAACCTAATACCTTCTCTTAAAGCAGGTATTCAAGGTATAAATTCCAATTGTTGGCACGAATTTAAGATTCCCACTGCCCAAAATAGGACTACTACCTTCTATACCAAGTGGGACATATGGTTACATAGTACACAAAATACGGTTCAGCTCCTTTGACTCCTGTATTCCATCAAAAATCATTGACTTTACGTGTACGCAACTTACACGAGTGCAATTTGTTCTCTCTTTTATATTGTTTTATGTTATCTTTTTATTGCTGTTTGCCATTTTCAAATGATTTCAACGAATTTGCTTATGTCATTTGTATAACTTGTATATTGTAACTGCATTACCTCTGTACATTTATACAATTTTGTTTATCTTGTCTAACAAAAAAATTTAATAAAAATTTATGTTACAAAAAAAAAGAATCATGTTGACGATCTAGAAGGAGGATATTATGATTCTATTGAATTAATCTATCGAATTTGATTGATTTTGGCTCTTAGGAATCATGCTATTAATTTATAATATTCATATATGAATTCACATTTTGATGGATCTAAGTGACATTTCTATTGATTCAGTTTACTTCTAATCATGTGACACTGATTACACCTCCTAATTATACAAAAATCATGCTTATATTTAATTAACTCACTGAATCACTACAATCATGCTGGAAATGGACATTCTAATTTAATTAAGCTGCGTAGGAGTTGGAAAAAAGAGTTGGAAAAAAGATCCATCTTCTTGATTATTAATATTAAATTCACAGGGACGAATCGTCCCTGTGAATTTAATATTAATAATCAAGAAGATGGATCTTGGTCTATACATAAATAACTAATTTTGGGATCAACTCATTTATCTTTGACTAGGCTTATTTGGACCCCTTTTTCTTATACCTCAAAATCTATTCATTCTTCTTTATCTCATTAATGAATTATATATTCTGATTTTTATTTCACTAATGAATTATATATTTTTTGATTATCACTTAATTTCTGAATTGTGGTTATAAAAAAGAAGAAAGGAGAAGGAAGAGGAGGAAGGAAAAGGAAAGAAAAAGGAGGGAAAAAAATATATATATAATTTTTTTTTTGTTTATTTTGACATTTACATTTTTTTGGAAGAATAGAGGACACGATGGCTTCAAAAAGAGAGGATCCAAAATCGAAAAAAAAAAGAGAAAAAATAGACCTAGACCAAAAAAAACAAAAAGAGATCCCTACATTATTTTCACCCCAGGGACATAGGAAAATTGAGGAATCCGTGTGTCTATCTGATTCCACTATAGATGAAACTGGAAGACATTCCCTAAGCCCTGCGACACAACCCACTCAAATGATCACCAAAGAATACCTTCAACTATGTATGGAATCTCAGCTGAACTCATTTAAAGATGAACTGATGAAATTGAACATGGAGTGGAAAAGTGAATAAAAAAAAAACCGCAAGAATGTCTGAATTTAATCAAGCAAAAGAATGAGCATCTTGAATTAGAGTTAAAATCAATTAAAGATGACCTTAATCATAAAGAGAATATCATAAGGAATTTGGAACAAAAACTGAACGATGCCGAGGATTGCACGCGCAGGAAGAACTTATGGATACGTGGCATTTCAGAGGATATTAGGCAGGACTCTATCAGAACTTATCTGAAAGAACTGTTCTCAGACATGGGCATCCGTGACGTTGAAAGAGATGATATACCGTATTTGCTCGATTATAAGACGAGGTTTTTTTCAGAGCAAATGCTCTGCAAAATACCCCTCGTCTTCTAATCGGGGTCGTCTTCTAATCAGACCTCAAATAGAGGTCTGATTATGAGACTAAGATCCAGATCCCCCGAACCGCTGCAGGGGACCTGGATCCTCCTGTCTCCCCCCCCCATTTAACACCCCCCATTTAACACCCCCCCACACACACACTTACCGGTGCTTCCTGCTGTATTGCCGGGGCAGCGGGTTGACATCTACGCGATCCGCGTAGACAACGTCCGCTGCAGCCGGAAGGAGGTGTGGCTAGCAGCGGGGGTTGTCTGCGTCCGTCGCGCATACCTTCCCCGACTGGGAACTCTGGTCTCTGACAGCCGGGGAAGGTGTGCGCGACGGACGCAGACAAACCCCCGCTGCCAACTCCACCTCCTTCCGGCTGCAGCGGAAGGAGACGTCAACCCGCTGTCCCGGCAATACAGCAGGAAATTGGAAGCACCGGTAAGTGTGTGTGTGTGTTGAATGGGGGCATAGGGCATTTCTGGAATGGCTTATACCCCTATATGCCACTCTGGCACTTAGGGGGTTAAAGGCATATTATGGGGCAGAGTGGCATATAGGGAGGTATAAGGCATTTCAGGAGGCAGAGTGGCGTTAAGGGGGCATTTAATAGAGCACTCTGCCTCCTGAAATGCCTTATACCTCCCTACATGCCACTCTGCCCCATAATATGCCTTTTAACCCCCTAAATGCCAGAGTGGCATATAGGGGTATAAGGCATTTCTGGAGACAGAGTGCTCTATACAATGCCTTTTAACTCCCTTAATGCCACTCTGCCTCCTGGAATGCCTTTTAACCCTCTATACGCCACTCTGCCTCCTGAAATGCCTTATACCTCCCTATATGCCACTCTGCCCCATAATATGCATTTTAACCCTCTAAATGCCAGAATGGGATATAGGGGTATAAGGCATTTCTGGAGGCAGAGTGGCACATAGGGGGTCAAAAGGCATATCATGGGCCACAGTGCCATATTGGTGTGGCAAGCCTGGGGGCAGATGTGCGTAACTGGGGGACAGGTTGGAAAATACAAGGAAATAAAAACAAAAAAAATATTTTTCTCAATCATAGCCTTTATTAAAAAAATAGTTTACATGAATTAACATTTACTGGTAAAACTTTTTTCCTTTAGGGTCGTCTTATATTCAGGCTTTTTCTTTTTTTCCTAAGTTAATATTCAGATTTTGGGGGGTCGTCTTATAATCAGGGTCGTCGTATAGTCGAGCAAATACAGTAATTGAACGTGTACATAGAACACTAACACCAAAGAATATCGCTGAAGGGAAACCCAGAGACATAATTATTCGCTTTTCAACATTTTTTATGCGACAGAAAATATTAATGGCAGCAAGTAATCATGTTCTGAAAGTAGATAAATTTTATGTTTTTCCAAGATCTATCTTTACATACTAGACAAAAGAGATTTGAATTTAAAGAAGTGACTAAGACAGGGCTTGACAAATTTGTTGTGAATCTAGGTGCCAGGTAAAAAAGTTAGGAGCCAGGATTTTTTTAAACAGTTGGTCAGGAGTGATCTGATCATCATCAGCCCACTTACTAAACTCACAGCATTTGACCTGGAAGCACCCTGGACTTTCAGGTCAGTGCTGGGTTTTTTAAAAATTATTATTTTTTTTAACCCTTTCAATGCTGATGTTCCATTGGAGCACAGCATTGACTGATATTTAGTCCCCACAAGCTTGTGGGGACAAATGTTAACCCCTGCAATGCCACGAATGTGTCATACACAATCGTGGCATTGAAGGGGTTAACGCTGCACTGTCACTCTCAGGGAGCGATCAGGCAGCAGGGGGGTGTTGGGGCTGCTCTCCACACTCACGGGGAGACCAAAGAACCCTCTCCCCTGTCCCTGAAGCTGCCTCTGGCAGCTGGGACTCAAATTGCTGGTCTTCCAGGCAGACCACCAGCAGCAGAGCCCCGTACAAAACGGGAATTAACCCCTAAATGTCGCGATCGTGGCATTGAAGGGGTTAACGCTGCACTGTCGCTCTCAAGGAGCTATCAGGCAGCTGGAGGGTGTTGTGTCAGGTAACCACACTTGTGTGGGGACCCAATCAACACACAACCCCTTCCCTGAAGCTGCCTGTGGCAGCTGAAAACACGATTGCTACTTTTGCAGCAACCGCGTTTTCAGCCTACAGGCCCCCTCCTGTTCATTTATTATTCTTTCTTTAATATAAATATGTTCTTGCATAGCTCCTCAACAAGGTGGAGATACTATCTCCCCGGAGTTTGTTGGGTTTTTTCTCCGATGTTGGAATAGTATCCGGGTTTCCATTAAGTCTTGTAAATTTTGTTATATGTGTGAGGATGTAGGGTGTATGGAATGTGTGTATGGAGTAGTAGGGTCATTACTAGTCAAGCAGTTATATTTTATTAACAAAATCTATATGAAATATGGAAGAACTACTTAAGATTATTTCGTTGAACGTCCAAGGTTTAAATCTGCCTCGTAAAAGATATTCCTTATTTAATTATATAAATAACCTTCATATAGACGTATGCTGCATTCAAGAAACGCATTTGAAAAACGCAGACATCCATAGATTGAAAAGTAAAAGATATACTGTGTTTGAATATGCATCTTTGCCCAGTAAAAAAAAAACGAGGAGTAGCTATTTTAATTTCTAATAAAATTAAAGCTGAGTTGATTTATAAGCAGAAGGATCCCCATGCCAGATATGCCTTCATTGTATGTAAACTAGACGAGATAATTTTTTCTATTTTGAATATATACGCACCGAATTACAAACAGAATCATTTTTTAAATGGCACATTACAAAAAATCCAGAAATATATCCAGGGAACCTTTTTGTGTATGGGGGACTTTAATTGTGCTCCAGATGTAGAACTGGATAGCACCAGTCCCCGAGGAGGAACTTCCAACAGAAATCAAGTTACTTTATCTAAAGCCTTTGGTGCTACTCTTGGTAAATACAGATTTTATGATATTTGGAGGACGCTGAGACCGTCAGATAAAGATTATACGTTTTTTTCGGGTCGACACAAGACTTTTTCACGTATAGATTTAATATTAACTACTGCGAACGTGATTTCAGATTGTAAACGTATAAGTATAGGTAAGATCATGATGCAGTTTGTTTGGAAATAGAAAAGAAATATCACTTAAGTCCCCATCCCTGGAGGATAAATGAATCTTTATTAAGCTTTATTTTCTCTGATGACTACCCAGTTTTTTCTGGAGAACTTGACGCATAATGTGAGTTTAGGTAATATTTGGTGTGCTTACAAATGTGTCCTGAGAGGATACTTAATTAAAAAAGAAGCATATAATAGGAAAAAAGGAAAAGAAAAATTGTCTGATTTATATATATCGCTGAGCAATTTAAAAAGAAAGTGTGGCCAATCTCAAGAGGAACAAGATATTACGGACATGACTAAAATTAAAAAAGAAATTGAGTTTTGTTTAAGTAAAGCAAATTATAATTTGATTAAGTTAAAGCAAAAATTTTACTATGTTGGGAATCGTGCAGAGAAACAGCTCACTAATCAATAAAAAAATAGAAATTTAAAAAATAGAATCCTTAAACTTATAGAAGGGAACAAACATATCTCTAGCCCAGATGACATGGGGAACGCTTTTGGCAAGTATTATACAACTCTATACAATATTGTAGACTAAGCTCAAGATGAAGTACAGATGCAGTGGTGTCGGCAGGGGGGGGCCAGAGGGGGCCATGGCCCCCCCAAAATCATGCTGTGCCCCCCGGTGTGCCCCCCCAATTGAAACGCCGGCTTTTTTTTTTATAGACCCGGAGGAGAGAAAGAGAGGCGCCGAGCGGTCGCTGAGGATTAAGTTCTCAGCAACCGTTCGGCGCCTCTCACTCTTCTCCGCGACCGCGAGGCCTCTGCCTTGGTCGCAGTGCCGGCGTTTCAAGCCGGGCGCCGGTATATGTCGTCATATCCGGCGCCCGGCAGTGAAGCCGCGCACACTGCAGAACCAGGGATACAGAGACCTCGCGATCTCACCGCTGGACAAGCCCAAGGTAAGTGAACTTCAAAGGGGGGGTAGAAAGTTAGGAGGGGGTTAGAGAGTCAGAAGAGGTAGATAGGAAGTGAAAAGGGGTAGATAGGTATAGATTGGGAGGGAGAGGGGATAGATGGGATAGATTGGGAGGGAGAGGGGGTAGATGGGATAGATTGGGAGGGAGAGGGGGTAGATGGGATAGATATGATAGATACGGAGGGAGATGGGGGTAGATGGGATAGATTGGGAGGGAGAGGGGGTAGATGGGATATATTGGGAGGGAGAGGGGGTAGATAGGATAGATTGGGAGGGAGAGGGGGGTAGATAGGATAGATTGGGAGGGAGAGGGGGGTACATAGGATAGATTGGGAGGGAGAGGGGGGTAGATAGGATAGATTGGGAGGGAGAGGGGGGTACATAGGAAAGATTGGGAGGGAGAGTAGGTATATAGGGAGGCAGAGGTGGTAGATAGGGAGGGAGAGGTGGTAGATAGGGAGGGAGAGGGGGTAGATAGGATAGATTGGGAGGGAGAGGGGGTAGATAGGATAGATTAGGAGGAAGAAGTGTTTATGGGACAAACTTGGCGTACGTTCAGCTGTTTGGGGACAAAGTTGACACAATATGTAATTTGGGTGCTGGTCGGGTTTTATGTGGGCAGTGTGGACACCAGGGTTGGCTTTGGGGTGTGTGACCAGTGATCTATGTCTGTAATTTAGGGGGTTTTATCTATACCTTTAATGCAGAGTTTATATGTAATTTCCAATTGATATATACCTGCAAAGCTGGGTTTTGTGTCATTCTGTTCATCTGTATCGGCTATATTTCCATACATTATTTTTACCTGCAAATATAGGATTTGTATGTCTTATTCAGTTGATCAATACCTGGAGTGCTGTTTCCATGTGCTGTTTATTTGATCTATACCTTCAGTGCTGAGTGTACATGTGATTTCCAGTTGATCTATACCTGCAATGCTGGGTTTGTGTGTTCTGTTGGTTTATAACTGCAATGCTATGTTTCCATACATTATTTATGTATACCTGCAAATACAAGTTGTTTTTTTATATCTCATTTAGTTGCGTGTGCTGTTTCCATGTGTTGTTTATTTGATCTATACCTGAACTACAGGGTGTAAGTAAAAGAGCGGTATGGTTTAGTGAATGGTTTATGTATATCAGCAGCAGGGTATAATATAAGTATATATCCACAGCAGGGGCTAATATCAACATATATCCCCAGCAGGGGTTAATATTAATATATATCAGAAGCAGGGTGTAATATTTCTATATATCGGCAGCAGGGTCTAATATTTATATATATTGTCAGCAGGGGCTAACTTCAAAGAGATAAGTGCATATTATGTAGTTAGAAATGCACGTCTAACGTGTGTGTGTGTATATATATATATATATATATATATATAGTGTATATGTACCGTTTTATAATTGGCCCCCCTACTTTGGTCCCTGGCCCCCCATGTGCCCCCCCTAAATATGAAAGCTGGAGACGCCACTGTACAGATGAGACAATATTTGAAAGACTCCAGATTGCCGAAATTATCTGACACATTGGCGGAACAATTGGATGCTCCTTATTTGGAGAGCGAAGTAAGAGAGGCGATTGAAAAACTAAAAATACGTAAAGCACCTGGTCCTGACGGATACACAGCACTGTTTTATAAAAAACTGTCTAATCTGGTAGTTCCGCATTTAACCAGCACGTTTAATGAAATTAGTGTAAATAAGTATTTTCCTAATGGCATGCTGGAGGCTATTATTCTTCCTATACCTAAGGCTGGGAAAGACTGTACGAAAGTTTCCGATTATAGACCAATCTCCTTGATTAATTTGGATACAAAAATCTATTCCTCAATACTAGCAGCTTGTTTAAAACCATTATGTTCACAGCTAATCTATAGAGATCAGACTGGTTTTCTAAAAGGAAGGCAATCCAGCGATAACGTCCGAAAGATTATTGATTTAGTTGAATATGTAGCAACTCATGAAATTCCCTCGATCTTCCTGGCCTTGGACGCAGAAAAGGCCTTTGCCGGGTCAACTGGACCTTTTTAGATCAGACATTGAGGTCTTATGGTTTTGGTGAAGGATTTATCCGAGCCGTTATGGCCCTGTATACGTCACCCACTGCGATGGTAGTAGGTAAAGGCTTTAGATCGGAATGGTTCAGACTAAATAACGGGACCCGACAGGGCTGCCTGTTGGCACCTTTATTATACATACTCACACTAGAACCATTAGCATCCAGAGTCAGGCCCAATAATGGAATTAAAGGAATAAGAATCGGTGATCTGGAAAATAAACTTTGTCTATACGCGGATGACATATTATTATCTCTATATGACCTGTTAAATTCAGTTGATAGTCTGATGGCCGAAATTAATCTATATAGTTCCTTCTCAAATTATAAATTGAACATCAAAAAAACCCAAGCTATAATGATGAACCTTTCTATTTCATTAAAAGCTAGTTTAGAGGAATCCTTTGAATTTTCTTGGGCGGCAGATAAGATCGACTACCTGGGGGTTGTAATCCCAATTAAGATTTCTGAAATTATAGAAGCTAATTTTAGCAAACTTCGGGACAAATTTATTAAACAAACTAAAGAGTGGAAAGGCCTTTTTATTTCTTGGCTTGGGAGGATGAATGTCATTAGATCTTACATAGTCCCAAAATGGTTATACCTTCTTCAAATTATTCCGGTTAGGCTCCCGCTGTTTTGGACTACAGTCTTTCAAAAAAATATCGACAATTTTATTTGGGCTGGTAAGAGATCTAGAATAGCACGGAAAACATTAGCAGCTAGTAAAAGCAAGGGAGGACTTAATATTCCATCGCTAACCAGATATGCCCAAGCAAGTATGCTTTCGCATATTTTGAAATTACAATATAAGAACAGTCAAGTAGACTGGTTTGTGATAGAGCAAGAGCTGACAGGCCTCTCAAACCTAGAATGTATACTTTGGCTACAATATTCTAAGCTAAAATCAATTAGAAACAACCTACCAATTACTCTCCATAGCTCTATTGAGCTTTGGGAGTTTATTAAGCCTCGATTAGGCCTTTGTCATAAAATAGTTTCGATAGCTCCGCTTGAAATTCTTAAGTATAATATCTCCCAATTAAAATTGAGAAATTGGACTAATTTTAGGAACAAAAGGATTACAGATATTCTGGTCCAGGATAAAACAAAATCATTTCTCCAGCTCTCAGAGGAATTTGAATTTGGCAATCTGGAGTCTTTCAATGTTTTTAGGATAACCTTATATATTAGATCTCACTTGTTTGTGGAGACTTTATCCACTTTGAGCCAAAAGATTTGTGCCATGTTTTCTACGGAAATTATTTCCAAAAGCTTGAAAAAATGGTACTTATTGCTTGAAGATATAGAAACTCCCCTTATACTGCACTAAAATCCTGGCAATCAGAAATGTTCGATCGATCTAAATATATGGAACAGTAGTCTTATAGAAATTAATAAAATTTCGCATTGTCTCAACATGATTGAATTGCATTATAAGATAATGTGGAGATGGTATATAAGCCCGGTGAAACAGAGTAAATTTAATCATAACGCGTCCCCCCTCTGTTGGAGATGTGGCTCGACATTAGGATCATATACCCACATTTGGTGGGAATGTTTACAGATCCAATGTATCTGGCAAGACTTATTTAAGATTATTTCTGAAATTTTGAATCATGATATAGCTCCTACCATGCAAAGAGCCCTATTACATTTTGATTTAATTGGATTTCAATTCAATCAAAGGGCCTTTATTGTACAATGCCTGTTAGCTATGAAGATAATCATAGCCAGACAATGGTTGCAATCATCATCTATTTCTTTGGTTCATGTAGTGAATCAAATAAGTCATCAGTGTTTAATGGAATGTGGTTTTTTTCTATCTCATCAGCGTCTTCACAAATTTTATAATATTTGGAGACCTTGGCTGATTCAGCATCCGGACATTCTTCCGTGACAGTAAAAGACATAATATAACGTATAAACATATTAATTATTTAAAACCTGCTTGACAGTATGAATGAATTGTGCGGATGGTTTGGAACGAATTAATTTTTTGTCTGTTAGTATGTTAAGGTCCTGTGGGGTTTAGCCTGGGAAGATTGTTGTAATCCCAGTCTAATTGTGTTTTATATTATGTATTCTCAGACGCATCAATATACATGTGAACCCGTGTATGAGCTCGGAAATATATATGTTGTTTATTGTTTTATCGAAACTGTGAATATGTATTTACATGTGAATTTATATGTTGTTTCACCTATTGTAAGCATATTCTACTTATATACTTGCTTTGTTGATGCGATCTAACCTGTCATATAATAATAATAAAAAAAGATAATAATAAAGCTATATTTTAAAGGAAAATAACACATTATTTTTCAAGTTTTAATACCAAAAAAGTTTTACTAGTAAATATTAATTCATGTAAACTATTTTTTCATATTTAATAAAAACTATGAGAAAAATGCCTCGTTTATATTTTCTTTTATTTGCAAACCTGCCCTCCCAGTTATGCACATCTCACTCCCAGCTTGCAACTCTGCCCCATATATGCCTTATACCTCCTATGTACCAGAGATGCCACTGTGCCCCCCAATATGCCTTATACCTCCTATATGCCACTAACAAGCCACTCTGCCCCGATTAGCCTCTGTGCCCGGATATGCCTTATAGCCCCTATATGCCAGTGTGCCCCCTGATATGCCTTATAGCCCCCTGATATGCCACTGTGCCCCGATATGCCTTATACCCCCTATATGCCACCATGCCCCCTGATATGCCTTACACCCCCAATATGCCACTGTGCCCTGATATGCCTTATACCCCCCTATATGCTACTGTGCCCCGATATGCCTTATATACAATGTCACTCATATGCCCTTTACCTCAATATGTCACTGTGCCCCGATATGCCTTATACCCCCCCTATATGCCACCATGCCCCCCGATATGCCT